>NC_133418.1:54246785-54582857 GCF_049350105.2 Macaca mulatta
GGGGAAGCTGGAGCCAGGTTGGCTTGCAGAAATGGAGCAAATACTTGAGGGCAGCCAACAGATGCTTCTGTTGTTGGCCAGCATCTGCCCCAAAAAACCACTGCCCTATCAAGCCCTCACCCCGCTATGGTGCGTGTCCCTCTAGAAGCCCCCATGGGGAGCTAGTTTAGAGCTGGAGCTGCCCAGCAGGGCCCTTGGGCAGATGCTGTGCCACCCCGGCCCTCCTGCCAGGCTCCTGCCCAGACTGGGTCCCCTGTGTCTTTGCAGCTGCTGCCAGGTCCGAAAACACTGTGAGTGGTGCCGGGCCCTCATCTGCCGGCACGAGAAGCCCAGCGCCCTCCTAAAGGGAAGAACCGCTTGCTGCCACTCAGAAACAGGTAACGAGCCTCTTCTCTGGTGGGAGACACTATTGGGTGGAGAAAACGACCACTTTCTCCAAGTCAGGGCAGAGGTTCCTGTAGTATGAAGCAGGAAGAGGGGAGAAAAGGAAGAGACTGTCTCATTCTACCAAGTCAGGTTTAGCTTATTCATAGGTGCCTTTTACTTAGGAGGGACCCCTTATATCCTGGCTGGTGGCTGTGGGACCTTTGACAAGTTACTCAACCTCTCAGAGCCTCGAGTTGTTTTGTTTTGTTTTGTTTTGTTTTGTTTTGTTTCTGTTTTTTGAGATGGAGTCTTACTCTGTCACCCAGGCTGGAGTGCAATGGTACGATCTGGACTCACTGCAACCTCCAACTCCCGGTTTCAAGTGATTCTCCTGCCTCAGCCTCTCGAGTAGCTGGGATTACAGGCTGCCCTCCACCACGCCTAGATAATTTTTGTATTTTTAGTAGAGACAGGGTTTCGCCGGGGTCAGGCTGGTCTCGAACTCCTGACCTCAAGTGATCTGCCCACCTCAGCCTCCCAAAGGGCTGGGATTACAGGCGTGAGCCATTGTGGCCGGCTTAGCCTTGGTTTTCTTATTCTTAAAAAGATGTTGTGCAAATTGCATGAGTACTGATATAAAATACCTAGTATAGTGTATCACCCAAATTGTAGGCACTCAAGAGATGTTCATTCTCTTTCCCTTGAGCGAGTCACTTCCCCTTTTTCATCTGTAAAAGGAGGCATTTGGCCTATGGAAGGTCTCTAAGGACTTTAAAACCCTTCCTATGATCTGCATTAAGTGAACCTTTTTTCCTGGACATTTTCGCCAATATCCATAAAGAAGATTGGACATCAGGATGTGGGGCCCAGCTTGCACCTCAGGAGCCTCCTCGGAGCATCAGTGGCTCTGGGCTCATGGAGGTGAAGAGTCCTTCATCCAAACAGGGAAGGAAAAGTCTCACACCGGCCAGCTTTTCGGGGATGCGGTTTTGACCGAGAGAGCCCATCGTAAAGTTCTTCTTGAGGACATAGTGGGTCAGGAGACAGTCATTAAAGCGAATCCACCCAGAAGTGTCCTTCCCTAGTAAACAGTTGGTGTTCAGAAGTTCCAGGGTCCATGGAGAGGGTAGGGAGGAAGGCTGCTGGGAGTCTGGACACACGTGTGTTCATTAGAGCTCGTGGTCATCTGGAGGGAGCTGAAGGCTCAAGAACACATGCATTTGTTCTTTATTTCAATCACCATAGTCACTGTGTGCAGTAAGTGAGCACACACAGACTGTGCAGGAGCAGCACTTGAGATTAGGAGCCATAGCTCTTGAGGATGCAAATCCATTCAGCCTTACAGTGGCCTTAGGAAGAGGATGGTTCATGAGTGATATGGGTAAACTGAGTCTGCTGACAGCCTGCTTGGGTCCCACTGGGAGTCAGTGGGGGAGTGAGGATGAGAACTAGGGCCTCTAAAGACCCCTCTCCACATCTCCTTTCAATCACCTTGGGCTAATCCATTGAGCTAATGAAGGTAAATCTTTTTATTTTTTCTTTTAGCACCAATAGAAACATGTTTTTAATCTTTTAAGAAAATTTGTAATAGATTCTGTAGCATTCGTCTGAACCTAACAGAGTCATTTGGGGTGGAGTAAGTTTCTCGTTAATGTCACTTCTTCTCTACCCACATTTAAGAAGTTAGCTCTAAGCCTGGGGATGGGTCTGGCCTTTAGAGATGGCCACCTGGGCTGAAGTCCCTTTCCCTCAGATGGTGCATATCACCACCTCATGTAGCACCTGCCAGGCCTGCTGGGCCTAAAGGATGGGTGAACCAGGGGTACTCACCTGTGAGCACCTCCAGAGGAACCATGGCAAGGACCTAGAAAGATGTCCAGACTAAGTTGAACTCAAGAACTGAGGATGGTCCATGCTGCCTCACCACAACAGATACAGAGGATACCCTCAGGGCCCAGCCATTGAAAAATAAATGGGTCCATTCTTGTATGGCCTCAGGGGAAGCCTTTCTGCCACCAGAGCCCTGGACCAGGGCTGCCCACCAAGTCACCCCTTACAGAAGCTGGCTGCAGGCCAGATTAAAATGATACCCTCACAACAGGGGGCATCCCCCTGCTCCCCCACGTATGCCTTCCTTCTGCTACCACTCACTCACTCACTCACTCACTTTCAATCAGTCTCTCTAGCTTCCTTTGGCACTGAAAGCACAATGTCAGAGGTTGCGGTCCCCAAGACTGAACCAGCAGAATTTGGACTCAGGCCTAACTCCCCGAGAGAACTTGGTGACAATTGGCTGTGCCATCTCCAAGTCTCTTTCCTAAGCTTATTTTCCCAACATGGCCAGGGTGTGGCCCACAGTACCTAACCCGTTTTTCCTTCCTGCCAGTGGTCTGACGAGTCCAGAGGAGTTTGGCCACGTGGACTGTGGCAGATCGATAAAGAAAGGCTTCTTCAGGACAGCACTGCCAGAGATGCCTGGACGTGCCACAGACCTTCCTACTTGGCCTACAATCACCTGTGCAGCCTTTTGTGGGCCTTCAAAACTCTGTCGAGAACTCTGTCTGCTTGGGGTTATTCAGTGTGACCTAGAGAATAAATCAGTGGACCACGATTTCAAGACTGGTTAAAAAAGAACTGCAAAGAGACGGACTCCTGTTCACCTAGGTGAGGCGTGTGCATCAGTTGGTGTCTGAGTCCAGATGTGTGCAGTTGTCTTCTGCCAGCCATGGATTCCGGGCTACATATTTCTTTTTAATGGGCCACCTCCCCACAACGGAATTCTGCCCAACACAGGAGATTTCTGTAGTTATTGTTTTCTATCATCCGCCTACTGGGGAAGAAAGTGAAGGAGGGGAAACTGTTTAATGTCACATGAAGACCCCAGCTTTAAGAGAAGCTGTATCCTCTAACCACGAGACCCTCGACCAGCCCAACATCTTCCATGGACACATGACATTGAAGACTGTCCTAAGCTATTGCCACCCTTGGAGATAATGTCTTATTTATTAGATGGATAATGGTTTCATTTTTAATCTCTTAAGTCAATGTAAAAAGCATAAAACCCCTTCAGACTTCTACATTCATGATGTATGTGTTGCTGACTGAAAAGCTGTACTGATTAGAAATGTCTGGCCTCTTCAAGACAGCTAAGGCTTGGGAAAAGTCTTCTGGGGTGTGGAGATGGAACCAGAGGCTGGGTTACTGGTAGGAACAAAGGTAGGAGTTCAGAAGTGGTGCCATTGAAGCCACAAAGCCAGTAAATGCCTCAATACATTCTGGGAGAAAACTTAGCAAATCCATCAGCAGGAATCTGTCCCCTCTGTTGAGGAGAGAGGAAGAATGTGTGTGTCTACACAGGATAAACCCAATACATGCTGTACTGCTCAGTGATTAAATGGGCTCACTTCCTCGTGAGCCCTTCGTGAGTATGTTTAGAAATAGAGCATTAGCCACGAGCCATGGGCATTTCAGGCCAAATCCATGAAAGGGGGACCAGTCGTTTATTTTTCATTTTGTTGCTTGGTTGGTTTGTTGCTTTATTTTTAAAAGGAGAAGTTTAACTTTGCTATTTATTTTCGAGCACTAGGAAAACTATTCAATTATTTTTTTTTTCTTCATTTCCATTCAGGATGCTGGTTTTATTAATAAAAACTCTAATAAGTCACCTCCACTATGTGGGTCTTCCTTTCCCCGCAAGAGAAGGAGCAATTGTTCCCCTGAGCACCTGGGTCCATCTGACCTGTGGGGCCTGCCTGTGAGAAGCAGTGGGCCCCTTCAAATACAGAGTGGATAGCTCATCCCTAGGAATTTTCATTGAAATTTGGAGACAGAGTAACGAAGAAATAATATATAAACGCCTTATGTGAGGAAATGCTACTAATATTTGAAAAGTGAAAGATTTCTCCCTACTAACTCTTAAGTGCACCTAGCTTACTACATCATGAAAGGTACATTTAAAATATGTCAAATTGGCTTGAACTTTTCAGAGAATTTTGTCTTCCCCCTAATTCTTCTTCCTTGGTCTGGAAGAACGATTTCTATGAATTTTCTCTTTTTTATATATATAATTCAGACAATTCTGACCCATGTCTTCACTTTGGGCACTCTTATTTAACAATGCCACACTGGAAGCACTAAATGCAGACCTCAGATCTGTTCAGAGCTGACCTCCCAGCAACATAGTTGACACAGCTCCAGGTTTTTAAATTATTAAAATAAGTTCAAGTTTACATCCCTTGGGCCGGATATGTGGGTTGAGGCTTGACTGTAGCATCCTGCTTAGAGACCAATCAATGGACACTGGTTTTTAGACCTCTATTGATCAGTAGTTAGCATCCAAGAGACTTTGCAGAGGCATGGGAAGATGAGGCTGGACAGATGGCAGAAGCAGAGGTTCTCTGCAAAGACTTGAGATTTAGTGTCTGTGAATGCTCTGGTTCCTAGGTCCAGCAAGTCACACCTGCCAGTGCCCTCATCCTTATGCCCATAACACACACACAGTGAGAGGCCTCAAATATACACCTCCCTAGAAGTGCCTTCTAAGTCAGTTCTTTGGAAACCAGCAGGTCTGAAAAAGAGGCTGCATCAAGGCAAGCCTGGTTAGACCACTGTCCATGCCTCAGGATAGAACAGCCTGGCTTATTTGCAGATTTTTCTTCTAGAAATCAAATAACTGATAAGCATTGGATCCCTCTGCCATTTAATGGCAATGGTAGTCTTTGGTTAGCTGTAAAAATACTCCATTTCAGGTTAAAAATGCACCTTCTAATCCATCTCTGCACGCTCCCTGTGTTTCCTTGCCCTTTAGAAAATGAATTGTTCACTACAATTAGAGAATCATTTAACATCCTGACCTGGTAAGCTCCCACACACCTGGCAGTGGGGAGCGTCGCTGTTTCCAATGGCTCAGGAGACAATGAAAAGCCCCCATTTAAAAAAATAACAAACATTTTTTAAAAGGCCTCCAATACTCTTATGGAGCCTGGATTTTCCCACTGCTCTACAGGCTGTAACTTTGTTTAAGCATCCTGGCAGGAAATGTTTTCTTCTACATGGAAAGATAGACAGCAGCCAACCCTGATCTGGAAGACAGGGCCCCAGCTGGACACACATGGAACCCAGCCAGGGATGCGCTGGCCATTGTGTCCCTGCGGGAGAGATGGGCAGAATGGCCCTGGAGTCCTTTTTCCTGAGAAAGGAGGAAAAGGTGGGATTGACACTCACCCACCCACACTGGTAAGGGAGGAGAATTTGTGCTTCTGGAGCTTCTCAAGGAATTGTGTTTTGCGAGTACAGAAAACTGTCTGTTGTCTTCAAGCCAGGTTTTCCAGGGCACATGGGTCATCAGTTGCTTTTTCAGTCAGTTTGGCCGGGATGGACTAATGAGGCTCTAACACTGCTCAGGAGACCTCTGCCCTCTAGTTGGTTCTGGGCTTTGATCTCTTCCTACCTGCCCAGTCACGGAGGGAGGAATGACTCAAATGCCCAAAACCAAGAGGACGTTGCAGAAGTAAGACAAGCATGTGTATATTTTTAAGTGTTCTAACATAAGACCTGTTCTCCCTAGCCATTGATTTACCAGGCTTTCTGAAAGGTCTAATGGTTCACACGCAGAGAGAGAGAGTACTGAAAAAGCAACTCCTCTTCCTAGTCTTAATAATTTACTAAAATGGTCAACTTTTCATTATCTTTATTATAATAAACCTGATGCTTTTTTTTTTTAGAACTCCTTACTCTGACATCTGTATATGTTGCACTGAAAAGGTTAATATTTAATGTTTTAATTTATTTTGTGTGGTAAGTTAATTTTGATTTCTGTAATGTGTTCATGTGATTAGCAGTTCTTTTCCTTAATATCTGAATTATACTTCAAGAGTAGTGAGCAATATAAGATGCAATTGTGTTTTTCAGTAATGTGCATTGTTATTCAGTTGTACTGTACCTTATTTGGAAGGATGAAGGAATAAATTTTTTTTCCTAAGTCAAGACTGGAGTGTTTCTTTAATGAGATTAGGATACTGCTCAAGAAAATGAAGACTTTTCTCTGCAAATGTGATTGATGTGGAAAAATTAGATGATCTGTTACAAAATGTAGAAATCCTATAATTAACCACAGTTGATCCCTGTCTTCTTGAAGAATTCAAGTTCTCTGAAGCTCTTCCCAGTATATAAGTACTTAGTAGACTATGTGTCCAATAATGCTAATTGATGTGGTGGAAAATATACAATCTCTGCCACTGCAGGAATTGAAATCTGGTGGAGAAGACAGACAGATATGCTGAGAATAATTCCGGACTATTTCTAGACAATACAAATAAGCCATGAAATTATAAGGTAGAGAATATATGTTAACAGTGGTGGTTCTCAAAGCATGGTTCCAGACCTGCAGCATTGGTATAACCTGTGAACTTGTTAGGAATGCAATTCTTTGGGCTCCAGCCCAGACCTACTATACTGTGAGGGTGCTCCACACTCTTTCTGCCCTCTGAGTGATTCTAATACATACTCAAAATTTTTAAATATTTTTTAATTTTGTAGAGAGACAGGGTCTCCCTGTGTTTTCCAGGCTGGTTTCAAACTCCTGGACTCAAGCGATCCTCCACCTTGACCTCAGAGTTCTGGGATTATAGGCGTGGGCCACTGCGCTTGGCTGATGCTCAAATTTAAGAACTACTATGCTACGGGACTCAGTGAAAGGACAACTTAGTGTTGAGCTACAGTTTTATGGAAAAGCTTTGAAGAGGCTTTGCAGAAGAAGTGAAACACAATTTACCTCTTGGAGTTCAAATGTAATAGCCATCAGAAAGCGTAGCCTTGAATGAAGGATCTTCTCCGCTCAGCCTAGTTGAAGGAAAAAAATAGATCTGTCCATCTCCCACCATACCCCCAACCACCACCGGGCTCACCCGCCCCTGTTCCCCACCACCCAGTCTGTAATTATAAGGAATTGTTCTAAAACAGTCAACCGGATCTTACAAACCCATAGTAAGGCCTCTGCCCTTTTTTTTTTTTTTTTTTTTTTTTTTTTTTTTTTTTTTTTGAGATGGTATCTTGTTCCATCACCCGGACAGGAGTGCAGTGGTGTAATCTCGGCTTGCTACAACCTCCGCCTCCCGGGTTCAGGAAATTCTCCTGCCTCAGCCTCCGGAGTAGCTGGAACTACAAGTGTGTGCCACCACACCCAGCTAATTTTTGTATTTTTAGTAGAGACGGCGTTTCACCATGTTGCCCAGGATGGTCTCAATCTCTTGACCTTGTGATCTGCCTGCCTCACCCTCCCAAAGTGCTGGGATTACAGGCGTGAGCCACCGCGCCCGGCCGGGCCTCTGTACTTCTAACCCATGGGTGGGATCCACATGTGCAACATAAGAAGCGCTCACGGAAAAGTGGAGAGTGAAATCGTTGCTGCATAGTATAAAATCCTGGGCCCCAAAGAAAGTTCTGCTCTTTGTAGAGAGGGACGAGCATGTGGAGCTTGCTGTCCAGACCCCAGAGGTCTTAGGATCAGCCAAACTTGCAGAAAGATGGAAACTCAAGCAATTCTTCCTCCCAAGCTCCCTGGCCTGGCATCTGGCCCTCAATAAACTCTTTCCCTACCTCTTGAAAGAGAGTGGGGAGACTTCCTACCCAAACCTGGTCTTCCTCCTCATGACCCCATTTAGTCTTCAGAGACATCTCCAGGCCTTCTTCCTAACCAGTGGGATTTTTCACTAGTCCCCATTTTTTCTCCTCTTTCCCAATTTCTAAGCCATCTACCTGCCAAGGCTGCCTGCCTGCCAGAACCAAGGTCCGGTGACTGTCCCTTGTCCTGGTCAGGTGCACTGGACTGTCTGGGGTGAGAAGGAGCCATCCCAGGAAAAAGCACCCATCAACTTTGAATCAAGCCAGACCTTTCCTCATCCAGGTAACTTGCAGTTGACAATTTGAAAGCCATGTTCTGGATGCTTTGGGTCCAGGCTTTTTGGATCCTGTTGGCCCAAACTTCAGACCCCTATTTTTTCTGGTTGCCTTGACTGATGCCTGGCTCTGTTTGGGGACATTTGAGTATAAAACCCTTGCCTTGCTTCCTCTCTAGCTCAGAGCTTCACTACCAGCACTTTTTCCCCCTGACTCCTGAAATTCCTCTTCCACAACTGCCTTCTGCAGGACTTGCTACTTCCAGCAGGCTCTGAGGTTTCTGCCACAGCCTTTCACCTCCAGAAGTCAGGAGTGAATTGCTTGCAGTCACAGAAGCTGTGTCTAGCGATGCCTGTTTCATAGGGTGGTGTCTGTCACCCAAGATCAATAAGGAATCTGAATACATGGGGATGGACCTTAAGCAGCACTTTAAAAATCTCTCCAGGTGATTCTAATCCATACCCTACTCCCCTTTCGAATACACCAGGCCCCAGGGGGCAGGTGGCATGGAAGAAGTGATGCCTGGAGCTAAGAGTACCTGGTGCTCACCCAGCGCACCCATCCTCAAGGAGATTCCTTAATATCCAGCAGATGTTCACCTCTGGGGAGACAGAAGCTTGGGCCTCCTCTCAAGTGGGATCGCCTAAGGCAGAGAAGTGAGAAATCTCCTGTGGGTACTCCTGTAAGGAGTGCCTTGTGGCTGGTGCTTGAGGTCATAGGTCAGGCACAAGTGGGCAGTGGCTTTTTTTTTTTTTTTCAAGTCAGGGTCTCACTCTGTCACCCAGGCTGGAGCACAGTGGCATGATCTCAGCTCACTGCAACCTCTGCCTCCCAGGTTCAAGCAAATCTCCTGCCTCAGCCTCCCAAGTAGCTGGGATTATAGGCGCCAGCCACCACGCCTGGCTAACTTTTGTATTTTTAGTAGAGATGGAGTTTCATCATGTTGGCCAGGCTGGTCTCTAACTCCTGACCTCAAGTGATCCACTCGCCTTGGCCTCTCAAGGCAGTGGCTTTTTAGGAGCCAAATTTTACACTTGGGAATAAAAGAAAGTTGGGCATTTATGCTGAAAGGGAAAGAGAGAAAGTAGGAAGGGGAAACCACTGTCCAGGACCATCTGCTCCAATGGAAGCCTCAGGCTTGTGCATCTGCACAGGTGCCTGGGACCCAGAGTCCACAAGGACCTCCATCCCAAGACCTGCAGGGGAAGCCCTGTGGGAGGTAGGTGAAGTTGAGTGCTGGGCAAGAGGACATCTCCACCAACCTGGGGCTGGGCGTTCAGCTGCTGGTCCTGTACACTGCAGAAAGGGATTCTGGACATGTGACATCCCAGGAGAACTGGGCTGTGAGGAGCCAGCATCACTTAAACCGTGTCCTACCAGATCAGAGCAAACAGCCACGCCCCTCCACTGCAGCATGACTCTCCCACCAGCCCTTGTGCAAGGAGCCCCCTAACCAGAGTGCAGAGGTCCAGAGCCCCTGTGGTGGGAGGAGGCTTGGAGGCAAAGGCTGTAGTGGGTTTCACTACAGCCTACTTCTTGCTGACTGTGTCACCCTGGGATGTTACTGTTTCCTTCTGAGCCTCCTGTGCCTCTCTGTTTAATTTCCACTGATTTAGCCCAGGGTTGTGAAATAAATCTCGTAAGCACAGCCTGATTCTTGGAATAAAAAAAATCTGGTGTGATCCTAAATGCTATCAATATGTTGTCCAGCTCAAGGGAGGCCCCCCTCCCCATGTGCCCCACTGACCTTCAAGGTAAAAGAAGCTGGGAGGTGGGAGGTGCTCATGAGAAATATTTTCATAGATCCAGTATCAAATGGGACCAAACCCAGGGGTTGATGATCTCAGGACATCACCTTTACAAGTGGTTAATGACCCAGAGGAGTGAGGACAACTGTCTTCAGACATAAGGAGGTTTGGTCTGACCTCAAGGGGCAAGTCCAGGAGACAGGTTAATTTTGTTTCAGTAGAAGCTTCTGTTTCACTGTCGGAGCTGCCTGCTGGCTCTGGCTGTCCTCCGGGCAAATGTGCTTCCTAACTCCAAAGTAATCACACAGAGGTGGGTGCCAACCAGGGCCCAGAGGGTCTCCTGGTGAACTAGAGCATGAGCCAGAAGACCTGGGGCATCTGACCATGGTCTCCTACCTATGAGTCCATGGGTTACCCCTATTTAGCTCCAAGCCTCCACCTCCCACTGCACCCTTCTGGAATAATCTTTGTGAGCCCAGACTTGAGCCTCTGTCCTCCCAGGGCTTCCCAGTGATCGAGGGGGATCTCAGGCCCTGCTCAATCCCCTTACCTCCCATCTCCTAACATCAGAGCCATCCTAAGGATGGTCCCCACACAGGGACCACATCCCCAGTGACTCTCATCAGGAGAGGGCTTTCTCTGGCGCTTTCCACTCCTTAGGTGCCTACGTGTGCCGGTCATTTGCCACTCCCAGTTCCATTCTCCCCATTTCTACCCTGTGCCCAGAAGCTGACCCCTGTGGGCTGCCTCCCTGGGGCTCTCTTGTCTTCTTGCTTCCAGTTCAGCCAGTGGGAGGCACTGGCAGGAGATCGGAGTGGGAGTAGGAGGAGAGACATGGGGGTTTGTCATCCTTGCTCCCTCCCTGCTCCAATGCTGCCTCCCTAGCAGCAACTGTGTCCCCAAGGCTAGGCTCCCTGGGCCCCTACTCCCCAGGCCCGCTCCCACTGGGCTTCAGGACACCACGTCCTCCACTTGCCCCTTCAGTACTGGGGTGGTAATGCCTTCCCACAGTTGCCAGTAGAACTCTGCCAGTCTTCCCCCTCCTCTCTCTTTAGTATCCAATGATGCTTACCCAGAGGTTGAAAAGTCAAACACCTCCTAGAGTGAAGTGGGTCATCTGAATTAGTGCAGCTGCTTGATGAAAGCATGAATGACCACAAGTGAGTCTGAATCCAGGGTTGCGGTGGACACGGTGATGTACTGGCAGGCACTGACCCCTGCTGAAGGGGGAAGTCACTTCTCAGTTCCAGTCTAAAGTGGATCTCCAGCAGGAGGTCAGTTTCGCTATTTTTTTTTTTTTCAAGAGAAACAGAACATCTGGACCTTTTCATAAAAATATCTCCATTCCTAAGTGTGGTTCCAGTTTAGAACCGCTCTGTGGCCCCAGCACAATCTGTCAGCAGGCCACCATTCGCTAGCAGCCGCCACTCTCAAGCTGTCTGCTTGTCTCTGGCTCTGCCAGGCCCCTCACGCCTCTCTACCTTCGTAGTTCCCTTTGCTGGGAAAGCTTTTTCTACATCTTTGCCTGAGCAAACTTCTGTTCCTTCAAGAACAAGCTCACACACACCTCACTTTCTTCTGGAGCCTTTCCGGAGCATGAAAAGATAATGCCCCCACCCCAAGGCCCCTTGCATACTTGCGTTTGAATACTCATCTCAGGTGCTGGACTTTTCGTTCCTTCTCCGTGAGCTGTCTTGCGCCTCTGGCCATTCTGTGCCCCAGGTCTTGAATCTTCAAGGTAAGGAATCTCTGTGCATCTTTGTAGCCCGGGCATTTAGCGCAATGCCTGAGGCATGGTAGGTAACATGGTAACATTCTGTGGAAAAAAATCGTTAGAGATATGAGGCTTTGGGTGGACCACTGTATGTCTCTGGAGGCAAGAGAGCAATGTCGTATGGGATCCCTGGGTCTTGTGGGGCTGCATTATTGGTATGTTGTGTTGGCTGCTATAATCAGACCGCTTGAAGGTCAAATAGGTCTTTGCGACCCTCCCTGGTTCCCTATGTACCATGAGGAGCTTTGCTTCTAGGCAAAAATACATTGTATGTTCTGACCCATGACTGACCAAGAATTCTGTCACAGCCTAGGTGGATTTGACAAAAATTTTTAATCACATCCATTCTACCCTCTGCGTTAGTCTCACACAGAAGAGTTAACTCTTTGGAGAATGGTCACGATTTCATAGCTCTTTTTATTTGCTGACTGACAGTCTACACCCCAGCAACCTTCCAACAGGAGGAAACCTGGCCTGAGCCCTGAGCTCACACTGGAGAGGAGGAAGTTGCACATGAAGACAAAGGAGAGGAGAAAGATGGGAGGGGGTTTCTCAGAAAGCTTTCGTCTACAAGATTTCCTTCTTGTGGTTGGTTTCTTCGAAGTCTAATCTGCTCCCTTGAGAGGCCTCTGATCCAAACAGGCAATGATGTGAATATAATCTCTATCAGCCGAAACAGAACATCTATTTAGTGTTAGGAATAGGCAGAACAATGAGTCTAAGAGTGACCCAGCAACTGACTTTGCTACAAAATTCTGTCCTTCCTCTATAATACAAAATTTTTAAATCTGGGTTCCCACAAAGGCAGGGCCTCAGATAATAATTTGGGGACAGATATTTTATTTTAGAGGCAATTTCAGGAAGCAGGAGTGAGAGAGTAAGAAGAGTGAGACAGAGAATGAGGAAAAGCCAGCAATAGGAAATTAGCAGTGAGCTGACTACCAATATGTAAAACTGGGGCTCAATCCTACTGGACACCCACTAAGGAGATATGTAGAATGCCACCTCTGAACTGAGCCTCTGCAGATCAGAAGGCTGGGCATTAACGATTGACTTCCATCACCCAATGCACCCAATGGTGAGAGTTGCCATAGAGTCATTAATCCTCCACCCCCAACACACACACACACACACACGCACACGCACACACACGCACACACAGCACAGATCTTAGGGGCCTGATATGTGACACTGATACTGAGCACAGGAAGCTTTTCCAAAGCTGCAACTGAAATTAGGTGGTCTGAGGGTATATGATGTGGCAAAAATAGCATCTGCTACAATTATTACTTTTTAACAATAAAATTATAATAATCCCTTTTTTCATGAAATTTGGATTCTTTTCTCATAACCAAAAGTTCTTTTGAATATGCAGATATTCCGATTTCGTAGAATACTGATTCAAGCAATGGCCATTGGGCATTCTGCCAAATGTGGATTCTGTGTGCCTCTAACACCTTCCAAGATGTCGGCCAGAGACTCCCGCTTCTTCCAAGATACCCTGTCCCTTTGTTCCAGACCCAGTTACTGGACTGTGGCAGGCCCTGCGGACCCTGAGGGGTCAATGCATTGGTCACACAAGTCTTAGGTCTCTGGTTAGTCCATGAATTCCTTTGAAGGAGAAAGTCTGTGACAGAAAAAATGGGGCTGAGGGAATGGGGCCATCAGTGGTGGGCCATGAGCAATCAGGTGGCTAAGCTGAGGAAGCCATTTTGCAAAAGGAAGCAATGAGGCAGATTCACAGAGAAAAAGAAAGAGCACATCTAATAGGAAGAGAGAAAGTCACACCCATTCCCAAGCACTTTTCCATTCTTGTTCTTGTGATACCTGGCTCACAGCAACCTCTGCTCTATTGATCCCTGAGCCTTTACAAGAATCCTCTTTTCAGTCCAGCACAGTGGCTCATGCCTGTAATCCCAGCACTTTGGGAGGCCAAGGAAGGCAGACCACTTGAGGTCAGGAGTTCAAGAACAGCCTGGCCAATGTAGCGAAACCCCATCTCTACTAAAAATATAAAACTTAGCCAGGCACAGTGGCGCATACCTGTAATCCAGGCTACTCAGGAGGCTGAGGCATGAGAATTGCCTGAACCGGGGAGGTGGAGGTTGCAATGAGCCGAGACCATGCCACTGCACTCCAGCCTGGGTGACAGAGCAAGACTACATCTCAAAAAACAAACAAGATATCCTCTTTTCACCTGAGCCAGCTTGAATGCATTTTTATTTCCTAAAACCAAAAGAGCCTGGACTAGAACAAATGCCTCTTCGGTATCTCTTAAGGTAATCATATGGGCTCCCCAGTATTATTTATAAGGCAACACTTTATATCAATATTAAATTATATCAAAATTAAATTGTATTAACATTAAACCTTGCTTTTCTGGAAAATTCTTTCTCACATCCCACCCGAGCCCTTCTATGACTGGCTCCTTTTCCTTTAGGTCTCAGTTAAATGTCACCTCAAGAGACTCCTACATGTAAGTCCACTCCACCTACCCTGACTACCCCTTCCACTCTAGTTATTCTCCATCCAGTATTATGTTCATTTCCCTCATAGAACTTACCACATTTTATATCATATTTTTTACTAGGTTAATATCTGTCTCCTCCACTAGATAGTAAGCTCCAGGAGGGTAGGAATTATATCTGTCTTCTTCACCACTAAATATTTGACATCAAGCTCAATACTTGACACATAGTAGACGATCAAATTGGATGGATGGATGGATGGATGGATGGATGGATGGATGGATGGACAGATGGATGGACATCTAAATTCCTGGATAAATTGGATGGATAAATTTACCAGAGAGTTTATCATTATTTAGAAATATCGTAGGATTCTACTCACTAGTATTTTCTTAAGGACTTTTGCACCTAAATTCTATGTCCACTGAAAATATCCTAAATTAATACAGAATAAAGACATTGTGCAGCCAAACAAAAGGGGAAATAATTCAGCAGAAAAAACTACACACCACAAGTTATACTAAATGGTACTCTTCAGGCAGGAACATGATCTCACATGGAATAACAAAGGAATAAACAGTGTCAGAAAGAATAACCATAAATGGGCTGGGTGCAGTGGCTCACGCCTGTAATCCCAGCACTTTGGGAGGCCGAGGCAGGTGGATCACCTGAAGTCAGGAGTTCAAGACCAGCCTAACTGTTGTGGTGAAATCCCATCTCTACTAAAAATACAAAAATTAGCTGGGCCTGGTGGCCAGCGCCTGTAGTCCCAGCTACTTGGGAGGCTAAAACAGGAGAATTGCTTGCACCTGGGAGGCAGAGGTTGCAGTGAGCCAAGATCACACCACTGGACTCCAGCCTGGGCAACAGAGTGAGACTCCATCTCCAAAAAAAAAAAAAAAGAATAACCACAAATGAATATAAATCAGGAAAAACTTTATATTTTTGTCTTTATATTTTATATTGATGTCTTGTGGGTATAAAAATGTTTAAAGAACTAAAATACCCAACAGCAATAACATATATACTAGGGAACGGGCATGCGCAAATAGAGGTAAAGTGTTCAAAGACCTCTTCCATTGCTTAGAAAGTGGTAAGTCTATTAATTTTTATTAGACCTTAATAACTCAAGAATGCATGTTGTAATCTCTAAAGTAACCATTAAAATAAAAGTAAAATAATGGGCCGGGCGCGGTGGCTCAAGCCTGTAATCCCAGCACTTTGGGAGGCCGAGACGGGCGGATCACGAGGTCAGGAGATCGAGACCATCCTGGCGACACGGTGAAACCCCGTCTCTACTAAAAAAATACAAAAAACTAGCCGGGCGAGGCGGCGGGTGCCTGTAGTCCCAGCTACTCGGGAGGCTGAGGCAGGAGAATGGCATAAACCCGGGGGGCGGAGCTTGCAGTGAGCTGAGATCCGGCCACTGCACTCCAGCCCGGGCGATAGAGCCAGACTCCATCTCAAAAAAAAAAAAAAAGTAAAATAATGTATAACCAATAATCTAAAAGGAGGGGGGAAAGGGAAAATAAAAAGAACTTAACTGAACCAAAATAAAGCACAAAAGAAGAGAAAAAGAAACATTTAAAAAATGGGACAAATGAGAGATTTTGACCCAACTAAATTGGTAACTATATTAAATGTAAATACACTAAACATTCCAATTAAAATTCAAACACTGGGTTTTAAAAAAAACCTAACTATGTACTGCTTGTAAGAAATGCACCTGAAAAAATATGGACCCAGAAAAATTAAAGGTAAAAAGGTAGAAAAAATAGACTATAAAAATGCCAAGTAAAAGAAATCGAGTGTAGCTATACTCACATAAGATAGACTTTACGACATTTCATGATAAAAGGTTAAATTCACCAGGAAGATATAAAAATACATAAAAATCTGTATGTGTGTACCTAATAGCATAAGGTATTCAAAAAATATATAGCAGAAATGAACAGAGTTTGGAGTCTCCCTAACAGGTAAGGTACTGTTTAGAAAGCAGAAAAACACGTATACCCATGGACGTTTAATTTCCAGGGACAAAATTGGAAGAAAGATAAGGGGAACCAACTTCTTGGGCACACCCTGAAAGTAGACAGAAGTGTACTATGCTCAGAGAAAGTATTAGTATTTACAATAAGTGAATGGAGCTTCCATGGCTTTTCTTCTAGCCTTTGAAGCAAAAGAACATGTTAAAGACCCTATGACAAATCTAACCCAGATATTTTCCCAGCCCTCTTCCCAAATGCAGCCTGAAATCTCCCTGTTTCCTTCTTGATAATCTGTGTAAGAAAGTCAGGAATACCAAATAACTTCTCTGTGAAGCCCCCAAAGCCAGTAGTCTCCTGACCACTCCTCTGCCATTGATCTTCACTGCACTGTAGCTTAGCGGTCAGAGCACAGCTTAGAAGTCAGTCTGTCTAGGCTCAAATCCCAGCTCTGTCACTTGTTAGCTGTGTGAACTTGGGCAAGCTATTTAATGTCTATGCACCTCAGTTTCCTCCACTGTAAAATGAGGATACCTTAAAGAATGGTGGTGGAGATTAAACGTGCACATTTTGTAAAGCTTAGAACACTATCTAGCACAGAGGGTTGTCTATCATTTTTTATCCCCTTCATCTTTTACATTTTGATCTAATGTTGTCTTCAGCAGGATCAGAAATACATTCCAAACATTCTGCGACCTTCTTCCACCCACCTAAGGATCTATGAATATACAGTAAAGACCTCTCAGCTGAAAATGACTGGCGGCTCTATATGGGGCTTAATTATGGCTACATCCAAGCCTTATTCCTTCAGTATATATTCATATGGATACCAGGTTATTTCCATTCTGGGAAAGAAATTACAAATGATGTAACTCTGGCAAAGGCATATTAAACCCCCAATTTCAATGCTATGGTTTTTGAGTTGAGTTTTGAGAGGTCATAAACACCCTCAAAAGCATTTAATCTGTAACTGATATGTTTCCTTGAATGACTATTTCAGATATTGACATAGGATAAAAGGCATATATCAAACTTTGGATGCAACCTTTTTTTCACAAAACCATGCACATTGAAACAGAGAAAACTCTAAAGGTGACCCACCAAAAGTGTACAATTTACATTCTCTAAAGACAATATGCTGAAACTAGAAGTTAATAATATGAATTTAGCTAGCTGCAACAATAACAATAGCAACTCAATGTTTTTATTAAGCAAAGACATAAATAATTTTGACCAGGAGAGATATATGGTACATATCCACCCTCACCACTTCTATTCAACATTGTACTGGAGGTTCTAACCAGCGCAATTAAGAAAGAAAAAATAAATAAAAAGAATCCATATTGGAAAGGATCTTTATTCATATAATAGATTACAGATCTTATATAGAGGAAACCCTAAAGAATCTACCTAAATATATATATCAGAACTAATAAATGAGTTCAGCAAAGTAACAGGATACAAGTTTAATACTTTTAAAAAACCATATTTCTATATACTTGCAATGAACAACCCACACATAAAATTAAGAAAACAACTCACAACAGCAGCAAATAAAATACTTAGAAATAAACTTAACAAAAGAAGTGCAAAACTTATCCTCAGAAAACTACAAAAAACTTTTGAAAAAAACTAAGGAAGATGTAAATGAATGAAATTATACTCCGTGTTCATGGATTGGAAGACTTAACATTGTTAAGATGGCAATACTCCCCAAATTGATCTACAAACTCAGGCAATCCCTATCTGAATCTCAGCTGACTTCTTTGCAGAAACTAACAAGGTGATTCTAAAATTCATATGGAATTGCCAGGAATCCAGAATAGCCAAATATTAAAAAAAGAAAAAGTAGGAGGACTCACAGTTCCTGACTTCAAAACTACAATAAAACAATGAGAATCAAAGCAGTGTGAAATTGGTGCAAGAACAGACAAAACGGACCTAAAAAATAGATCAACAGAATAGAATAGAATGTCTGGAAATAAAACCATACCTCTGTGGCTAACCAATCTTTGACAAAGGTACCAAGACAAGCCAATGGGGAAGGAATATTCTTTCCCAACAAATGGTGCTGAGATAACTAGATAATAACATGTAAAAGAATAAAGTTGGACCCCTGTATCAAATCATAGACAACTCAAAATGGATAATATACCTAAATATAAAAGGTAAAAATATAAAAATCTTAGAAGAAAACAGGCATAAATCTTCATGACATTGGGTTAAGCAATGGTTCTTAAATACAACACCAAAGAAAAATAGATAAGTTGAATTTCATTGAAATTATTTTGTGCTCCAAGGAATACCATCAAGAAAGTGAAAAGACAATCTACAGAATGGGAGAAAATATTTTCAAATTATGTATCCAAGAGATAAGTATCTAAAATAAATAAAGAATTCATAACTTAACAATAAAAAGGCAAATAACCCAATTTAAAAATGGACAAAGGATTTGAATAAACATCTGTCCAAAGATATACGAATAGTCAGCAAGCATGTTCAGCATCATTAGTTAACAGGGAAAAGCAAATCAAAACCACAATGAGATACCACTTTACACCCACTAGGGTGGCTAGAATCAAAAAGTCAGATAATAGCAAATATTGACAAGGATGTGGAGGAATATTAGAATCCTCATTCATTGCCGGTGGGAATGTCAAATGATGCCACCACTTTGGAAATAGTTTAGTGGTTCCTCAAATGATTAAACATAGAGTTACCATATGACTCAGAAATTCTACTCCTGGGTATATATATACACACACACAAAAAAAGAAAATATATGTCTACACAAAAACTTGCACATAAATGTTCACAGGAGCATTATTTATAATAGCGAAAAAATAGAAACAATCTACATGTCTATCAATTGAATGATTTTTTAAATGTGGCACAGACTGTGCAATATTATTTGGCCAAAAAAATGAAATACTGTTACGTTCTACAATGTGGATGAATCTGGAAAACATTATACTATGTGAAAGAAGCCAATCACAATAGACCACATGTTGTATGACTATTTATATGAGTTATCTAAAATAGGCAAATCTATAGATTATTTGTTGCTAGGAGCTGGGGGAGAAGGACAGCAGGAATCTGCTAATGAGTAGAGTTTCTTTTGAAGATGTTGAACATGTTCGAAAATTAAGTAGTAGTGATGGTTATGCAACATTTTGAGTTAACTAAAAATGCCTGAATGTATACTTAAAGAATTGTATGCTTAAAGAATTGCATAAAGAATGAATTTTTTGGTATGTAAAATGTATCTCAATAAAACTATTCCTAACACACAAAAAAAGACAACTATAGATCCCATTATGGAAAAAAGGAAAAATAATCAGTTAAATGAAAATGAAACTATCACTGAACTGAAGAAATGGACTGAAATTTTCATTGTTTTTGTCTCAACATGGGTATGTATTTGCTGGAAATGCAGTTGTTCAGCATGATGAAGACAGGATTCAAAATATACAGGACAAAGTAGGAAATCATTAGGCGATTGTGATTTTTTTCTTATCACTGATGAGACCATTGATATAAATAATATCATGCAGCTACTATACTTATTCATGGAACCCAATATGTGTTGTTGGTTTTGGTTTTTTGGTTTTTTTAACATGAGCAAAGAACTTTTGTACATGTGCCCATGTCAGACACAACATTAGGGAATAAATTATTTTGCATAGAGAACATTCTTGAGAAGTTAAATGTAGACAGGTCAAAATTAGTCAATATAAATATAAACAGTGCTGCTGTGATGTTGGTGCTAACATGGGACCTCTTATGAAACTTTTCCATGGTGGCATCATCCAGCAAGAAAATAGGATTTAAATTCATTGTGTCATTCACCAGGAATCTCTTTGTCGGTAAAACATTAAAAAGATAATGCATGATGACTGTAGTAATTAACTCTGTACACAAGATTCCCACTCTGGCTTGACCCAGACAGTTCAATGCACAATGAATTGTCTACACAGTATGGCAATCTGCTGCAATGCACAGAGGTTATTTGGCTAACTAGTGTCCTCATACAAAAGAAATTTTTCAACTATGGATAGGAAAATTGCATCATTCATGTCATCTGAGGAAAAGTCCCCACCTCTCAGCTCACCAAATAAAATTGGATCGATTCTTGGTACTTTTCTTTGTCAAGACAACACCTCCAAAATCCCTTTGAAGGGCATTCACACATAGTTCCTCAAACATATGTTTTCATTTGTTCATTCTAGAGAAATTGTGTCTTTGGGAAACTTATTTGGCAAGAAGTAACCTGGTTGACTTTCCTGCACACAAATCAGTTTTCTAGTAATGAAAGTGACGCTCTGAAGTTTATTCTTAAATTGAGGAGGTGAAGGCTGAATTCCATAAATGGGTCCCTGTTATTAAAGTTATAAAAATGAATTAATGTAGCTCAGTTGTCTTTCCCAATTAATATATTAGTGATGTGGATGAAGAACTATGAAGAGTTTTTAAAACCCAGTACTGAAAACTAAACAAAAAGACATGGGTGTACCAGAATCCTGTAAATGTTCCTGTGATGGTTACCATAATTATATATATTTGTAAAAACACCGTGAAAACACTATACCTGTTTAGAAGTGCCACACTTTTAATTAGACATTTTTATTTGAAAACCAAGCATTACCTCCAAGTAAAGGATTCAAGGCTGAATTCCGCCTTTGCATCATTAAAAAGGAAAATAAGACCTGTCTTTGAATTGTCAGTACAAACAGAATAATGGAATCCATGTTCTACAAAGATGTAACAAAAAATTATGAGAAAGCAAAAACATATTATTGTACAATTTTTCTTTTACTCAACTCCATATTGAAAATATAATCAACAATATCATGCATATTTATATCATATTGGATGCTTCTCTTAATAGTCTAATAAAAATAAAGTTTTACAATACTTAGAACAGCTTATCTTTCCTACCAGGCTTGTTTCACTCAGTTACGTTACTTCCCTCACCCCTGCAGGCATTTTGACCCTTTTTTCTATGCTGGTGGAGACATATACAAACATCTATACACATATAAAGATTTTTCCAGCCGGGTGCAGTGGCTCACACCTGTAATCCCAGCACTTTGGGAGGCCGAGGCCAGTGGATCACCTGAGGTCAGGATTTCAAGACCAGCCTGGCCAACATGGTGAAACCCTATCTCTACTAAAAACACAAAATTAGCCGAGGACATGGTGGCACATGCCTGTAGTCTCAGTTACTCTGGAGGCTGAGGCAGGAGAATCGCTTGAACCCAGGAGGTAGAGGTTGCAGTGAGCCGAAATCGTGCCATTGCACTCCAGCCTGTGCAATGAGTGAGACCCTGTCTAAACTAAAACAAAACGAAACAAAAAAAAAAGATTTTTCCACAAATAAGGGATTAACTATAAGTGTTAACTACTCAGATTTCTGTTTTTTTCACATAATAATACATCATGAGCATCCCTCCAGGTCAATAGATATCAGTCTAAATCATTCTTTTTAATAACTATATAATGTTTTATTGTATGAATATATGACATTTTATTTCACCATATGGCTATTTGAGTTCTTTGTTTCCAAAATCAATGTTATACATAAATTGTACATAAATGTTTACATACTTGTACTTTCATTTCTTAGGACACCCAGGCCCTTATATTTTTTCTGCTCTGTTATACTAGCATGTTGTTCTCATGCTTGTTTCCTCATGGTTACATGGCTGCTGCAGCTGCAGGCATCAATCGTGTTCAAATTCAAGGTAAAGTTGAAAAGTAGCAACAGCCTCATTTTTACCTTACATCAGCAAAGCAAAGGCCTTCCTAGAGATCCTGCAACAGCAATCTTTCCCTTACATTTGTCTTTTTTTTTTTTTTTTTTTTGACACAAGGTCTCTCTCTGTCACCCAGGCTAAAGTGCAGTGATGATCTCAGCTGACTCCGCAGACTGCAGGCTTGACCTCCCAAGCTCAAGCGATCCTCCCACTTCAGCCTCCCCAGGAGATGGGACTACAGGTGCACACCACCACATCTGGCTAATTTTGTATTTTTTGTAGAGACAGGGTTTTGCCATGTTGTCCAGGCCGGTCTCAAACTCCTGAGCTCAAGCAATTCACCACCTCAGCCTCCCAAACTGCCAGGATTACACATGTGAGCCACCATGCCTGGCCCCTTACATTTCATTGACCAGAACTAACTGGGTTATATGACCGCTGATAGTTGCAAGGGGGCCCGGAAAATTTAGTAACTGGAAATTGTCAAGTTGGCTTAAATCAATTGTGGTAATTCACATTTCTACCACAGAGATAGTAGCCATTTTTTGAATCCTTGTCTACCCTAGATATAATAAACCTTCTTTATTTTTACTGGTCTGATATGTTAAAAGTATATCAAAGTTGTTTTAATTTGTATTTTCCTGACAATTAATGAGGTTGAGAATCTTGTAATATAATAATTAGCCATTTGGATTTCCTCTTCTCTGAATTGCTGCTATTCATATTCTTTATTTATTTTTAATTGGCTTATTTTTCTTTTCCTTATAACTTGTAGAATCTTTTTGTGTGATATTAACTATTCATCTGTCATTTGTATTCCCAATCTTGTTGTCATAGATACGTATAAATAATTTTTTAATTTTGTGGGTATATATTAGGTGTATATATTTATGGGATACTTGGGATGTTTTGAAACAGACATGCAATGCATAATAATCACATCATGGAAAATGGGGTATCCATCCCCTCAAGCATTTATCCTTTGTGTTACAAACAATCTAATTATACTCTTTTAGTTATTTTTAAATGTACAATTATTATTGACTATTGTCACCTTGTTGTGCTACCAAATGCTAGGTTTTATTCATTCTTTCTAATGCCAATCTTGCTGTCTTTTGACTTCATTTATGGAATTTTTTGTTACATATGCAGTCAATTTTGTCTATTTTTTTAATCGGTTCTGGGTTTCCTGTCTTGCTTAAGAAAATATTCTCCTCGTCCCCTAACGAACTAAAAATTATTCCAGAGCTCATAAAGCTACTCATTTCAAATTTGAAGCAAATATGACTAGATGTCTAAACATTGGGAGGGGGGAACTATACAGTTCAATCTCATTGATAAATGGAGATTTTTAAAATCCTAAATAAAATTTTAGGTTTTTAATTTGAAGTGTATTATAGAAAAGGCATTACAACCAACAGGGCTTATCCCAGAACTACAAGGATGAGGGGCAGATAAAAAACACATCACAGATATAACAAGTCGTGGTCACGTGCATAGGCTGTGATTAAGTCCTCACTCTACCACCATGGACCTTGGGAAGGTTACTTAACTTCTCTGGGCCCGTTTCCTCATGGTGAAATGAGGGTATTAATCATATGTAATGCAAAGAGGTTTTGTGAGACTTACATGAGTTAATGCTCTCAGCCCAAAGACCGGCACATAGCAAATGCTCAATAAATAGCTATTGCATTAACTGTTATTAACAATACAAACCACCTGAATTATTCGTCTGTTTGCTTTGTTGGTTTCAGCCTCATTGATAACCTGGGAATCATGTTACGTATACACAAAGCAAGATCTCACTCAACACAGGTGTGTTGTGAAAGATCTTTGAAGCCAGTTCCCACTACCATGTTGAGTGTCTGTTAAGGGAATACAGTAGAGACAAGGGGAGCCAAATGTTTGCAGGGGAGCTGGGCCAGCCAGGTTTCATCATGCCAGCTGCCTGAGAAACACATTTCAGATCTGTGCCCAGCGACTCGGCAGTCATTGCACAAGGCACAGGAACACACCCTCAGGGAGACGCACCTAGTCACAAAGCAGGTATAGTGTGTTTGCCAGGGTCCCCCACCCCCAAACCAAAGGGCAGTGAGAGGTGACAAACACAAAAATGGGGCTCAGAAGGCAGTATGACAACCTTACTCCTGAGGGACTCCAGCAGGCCCTCCTCACACCCCTTCCTGCTGGCCCCTATTGCAGCCAGCTAGAAGGCTTCAGGAGTGCCGACCGATGAGCCATTGGAAATTGCTGCTCAGCTGGCATTTTGAACCAACCACACAGGTTGGACTTGCATTTGCCTGGATCCTTCTTCCATGCCTAGCCGGGCCACCTGAGAGTGAAATTAGCAGCAGGAGAGTGAAGAAGCTTCCTACTCACTCCCAGACCCTGTAAGACTCCCCAGAGCTTGCATGGTTTACACCTAGGAAGGGCTCAACACATTTAATTACGCTTTCCTAAGAGGAATCAGACTAAGGGCACGGCTGGACTGATGGCTTAAGTTCCACTTAAAGATCTGCATTATTGGTTTGGCCTTGTTCTTCTCCCTAGATTTTTCTCTCCACTGGGTTTATATTTTCTTATCACCCCCTACCCCACCCTCAGAATGGAATACTGGCATTTTACCACAGGTGACATTTCACCTTAACATACATGCATCAAACAGAACAACCAGCCAAGATTCAAGAAGGAGTATTCCAACAGAATTAGAATATTTAGAATTAAATGAGACATGGCCTTTGTATTGGACTTAGATATCACCATTCAAAAGTAAGTTTTCAGAGAGCCTTTTAATGATGAGAAGAAAATGTTCACAATCTAACATCAGGAGAGGAAAAAAAAAACTATATGGGAAAATATTTAAAAACAGTGCTTTTTCTGTATAGCAGGATTGGGAATGGCTTTCATTTTCTTCGTGTTTTTTCTGTTTGTTTGTTTTTGGTTTTTTTTTTTTTTTTTTTTTTTTTTTTTTTTTTTTTTTTGAGACAGAGTCTCACTCCATCACCCAGGCTGGAGTGCAGTGGTGCGATCTCAGCTTACTGCAACCTCCGCCTCCCGGGTTCAAGCAATTCTCCTGCCTCCACCTCCCAAGTAGCTGGAATTACAGGCACCCACCACCACACCTGGCTAATATTTATAGTTTTTAGTAGAGACGGAGTTTCCCCATGTTGGCCAGGCTGGTCTCGAGCTCCTGACCTCAAGCGATCTGCCCGTCTCAGCCTCCCAAAGTGCTGGGATTACAGGCGGGAGCCACCGTGCCCGGCATTTTTCTGCATTTTCCTTAAAGTGTGCTCATTAATGTCATTATCCTGTTTGTCACCCAGACCAGAATTCCATACCTGTCCATCAAAAGCCAGCTCCCATCTCTATCTCCTTGCATTTTCATTCACCCACTCTGCACCTCTAAGCCCAAATGCCTCTGTCCCTGGATTCTGCTTCCAGATGTGTATCCCAGTGACCAGCACATGCTCAGCAAGCAAAGGGATTTATCAAAAAAATACTTTTAATCAGACTTCAAGCTTTTCATGAAAAATCAGAAGACCTGTCATAGTGCTCCAGGAATCCCACATGGCAACTAACAGTCTACACAACCATACCTTTTAGAGGGGCCATTCTTTTTCTGTCTCCCAACAGTCATTCCCTTTAAGATTTTGTTGCCTAAGCTAATCACTGCAAGGAGAATAGTCTTAATTTGTTCGACTCAATCGGGATTGACCCCCTCCGGCTGGAGTTGTAAGCTACTTCCCCGAGCATATGAGAGGGTGAACAATATCATCACTGAGCAAGACAGTGGGGAATGACAGCTGGATGGCTGACTCACAGCATTTTCCATATTATCTACGCACACTTCAAGGCTCACCTTAAGTTCATCTTTCTTTGGAACTCCACCTTGGATTCCTCCAATTCCTTTCAACCAAGAGGGCCGACTTCCTGGGTATCTTCTTATAATTAATAGCCCACAGTCTTGTGGCATTTCTTGAGTGTGTTTGGCACAAAGATAAAGTCAATTCTCATAGAATGAATGGATGGATGAAAGAATTAATGAATGAATGAACAAATAGTTATATGATAAAATGGACTGGAAAAGGACTTGACTGGAGGAAGCCAGCAGGCCAATGCATTCATTCAAGAAAAGGGAAAAGGATAGATTGAAGCAGTGATAATGAAGATAAAAACGGATAATATTTCAGAGATATTTGGTAAGATCTATCTAGCCTACTACTGGGATGTGGGGGTGGGGAGGGTTTGGGAGGAGTTGAAAATGCCATGGTTCTCTGGCCTAGATTCTGTAATTCTATTCATAGAATAAGAAAGCTGCAGGGTCCAGGGAGCTTGGCAGTACCTTCTTCTTATGGCATTGCTAACTAATGCCTCAGGTATGAGAAGATACTTTTGGGGTAAAAGGGGCCCAGTGATCAGCCTGGAGTCAGGATTGTTGTAGGGGAAGAGAGTGCATGCCAAAAGAGCTGATATTTCAGTTATGTCCTATAATTGGGAACTCCCTAAATGCAAGACACTTGATCAGGTCCCAAAGAGACAGGGGACCTCTCAAATGCTGGGCTAGGCTGCTGTCATATTAACTCTAGTGCCAGAGTCAACATCCAAGCACAGGACAAACCTCCATAAATGAGCACCACAGAGCACTGAGTCTCATGCTACTTGGGGAAGAATTGGGGCAGTTCCAAACACTGCAGCCCAAAATCATTGGAAAGAGCCCCAATATTTAATTAAATGAAATTAATCTGATTTGACCATTCACTGTATTTTAAAATTCTCTAGCCTAAAAAAGGAACACAAAGGTATTTGGAAGATTGTGCTCCATGATTTAAAGTGCAGGAGTCCGCACCAAAATTATCTCCAATTGAGTTGAAATATCTCTAAGAATGGAAATGTAGATCATAACTGGAACTTACTTTGAATAAAGCCCACTATGGGAATTTGAGTTGGTCCATGTTCCTGGCAGAAAGAGCACACATCAGCTGTCCTTCTCAAAAGACTCAATGCTATGGTTTGAATGTGTTCCCCAAAATTCATTTGTTGGAAACTTAATCCCCAGTGCATCCATGTTGGGAAGTGGGCCTAATAAGAGATTATTAGGTCCTGAGGGCTCTGCCTCATGAATGAATTAATGACATTATTGTGGGAGTGGGTTTGTTAGCTCAGGAGTGGGCTCCTTATGAAAGGGTGAGTTCAGCCCCTGACTCTCTCTTGCCTTCTCTTTGCTCTTCCATTCATCTGTCATATGAGGAACAGTGCTCCTCCCCTCCAGAGGATGCAGCATTCAAGGCGCCATCTTAGAAGTAGAGACCAAGCCCTCACCACACACCAAACCTGCCAGCATCTTGACCTTGGACTTTCTAGCCTCCCGAACTATGAGCCAATAAATTTCTCTTTATTATATTAATAAATCACCCAGTCCATGGCATTCTGTTATAGCCACACAAACCATGACACCAATCATTCAGAATTGTAAGGTTTCCCTTCTCTCCCCTCCCCCTTAGTCTTCTATTCTCTGGCCTAAACAATCTTTATTCATTTCGCTTTCCTATACCCTCACCTTTAATTACTTTGACACATTTCTGTGGCTCGTTTTGGGTTCTCTTCTGTGGCACCTCCTAATTTCTTCAGTGGAGTACAGGGACCCAAGCCATGCCTGACACAATGAGGACATTGCCGTGCATCTTTCTGCCATTTTGGACTCCTTTTCTCTAAAAACAGGCAGAGGATATGAGCAGGCATATCACCTAAGAATAAATATTATTATAAGTGGTCAATAACATATACTCAACTTCACTAATAATTAAAGACATCCAAATTAAAATAACAATATAATATTTTTCACCCACCAGATAAGCATAGATTTAAAAAAAGATTCTTAATGTCCAGTGATAGTTAGGGGTTTTTCAAACTATTGGTAGGAATATTGGAACAAACTTCATGGGGGTGGGGAGAACTTGATAGTTCTATACAATTTTAAGACATATACATTATCACCCATCTATTCCATTTTTGTGATTTGTCCTGCAGAAATATTAGCACAAGTGTGTAAGATATAAGCAAAAGGGTTGCAGCATTGTTTGTAATGGGGAGAAAATGGAAACAATCTAAACTTCCAACAATAGAGACTGGTTAAATAAATGGTGCAAAAATACAATGGAATGCTATGCAGCCATTAAAAAGAATGATAGAAATCCCTAATCTAGGATACAATGTAGGAGAACAGCAGAGAAATGTTGTCTAGGTTATTTTGTTAAATGAAAATAAACATTTCAAAATTATTAGTAAAGCATGGGTTCATTTTTAATAATCTGTTGTGTATACATGTAGAGATAGAGAGACATACACGTCTGTGTAGGCACACAAAGAACACTACAGAACTGGCTTCTTAACTGAGGTTCCTATACCAGCAACATCAGCATCACCTGGAAATGTATTAGAAATGCAAATTTTCCGGCTCCACCCTAGACCTGTAGAATCAGAATCCCTAGGGGTGGGGCCCAGCAATCTGTTTTAACAAGCCCTCCAGGTGGTCCCAATGCTCACTAAAAATTTGAGAATCACTGTTCTAGAAAAAGCATTTATCTAAAGGTGGGGAGAGAAGACATGTAGCTTACAAGAATATTTCTAATTGTTTATTCCCTTTTATACTGTTGGAAAAAAGTTAACTCTTTGAATGAGGGCTGTTTCTCAAAGTCATGTACACATCTTATTAGGTTGTGGCAACTTATCAATTAAATTGGCTTTTAAATTCTTTTTTAATTTTTTGTGGGTGCATGGTAGATGTATATATTTATGGGATGCCTGAGTTTGTGTTTTTATTTTATTATTTTTTAAGTTCCAGGGTACATGTGCAGGATGTGCAGGTTTGTTACATAGGTAAATGTGTGCCATGGTGGTTTGCTGCACCCATCAATCCATCACCTAGGTGTTAAGCCCAGCATGTATTAGCTCTTTTCCCTAATGCTCTTCCCACCATCCCCCCACCCTCCCCACATAAGATGCTTTGATACAGACATGCAATATGTAATAATCACGGAGAATGGGGCATCCATCCCTGAACTGACTTCTTATCAGAAGAACTGACTTCTGCACTCTGCTCGAGGAAAATCCAACCTTCAAAACCTCCAGCGTTTGAGGGAGATACTTATATTACTGAATGATTTATGACATCACCAGAATAAAGGAAAATGAACACACACACATCAGGAATTGAACCTGGGTCTGCTGTGTGAGCTGAGGGAAGGGAGTTCATGGTCCCTGAGCTGTGGTTGCATCGTCTGTGACTGAGGATAGCAACAGTACCTTGTCTCCTCAGAGGTCACGTGGAGGAGGTGACACACAGGAAATCTCACTGCTAATTGTCATGTTCTTAGTACCAAGGTTTCTTAAAACAGTGCTCTCAACAACATGATCAACTGACTCCATTTTTCAGAAACACCATTATTGCATAACGTCAGCCTAGAATGATCCTTCTAGGAGAAACAGCTCTGCCAGAGAGCCTTTGACACACACCTTCTAAGATTGCTTTTACTAGTGAAACATGTAAAACGTTGATGAAGCCAGTGAATAAGTGCAAACGATTTATTTGCACTCATTCCCAGGCCCTCCTGCCAGTCGGCCTCAAGCCTGCTTTGTGTGGAGTGTCCCTTTTATGATCTGTGAAAGCCCTTCTTCTTGCAACCTCACCTCCCTGTCTTCAGACAACAAAGCAGGCTTTTCTATTTGCACAAAGTGCTTGTTGCTTTCTTGATCCATGAGAAAACGGGGAGCAAAAGAACAATAATGTGCTGCTTCTTTCTGCTCCAATAAAAAAGAGTTATGAAACAGAAGCCTGGGGCCAAAGCAGGCTCTCTGTCCTGTGTGTTTTGACAAAGAAATTGTTCCTTAAGCACAGTCTTCAGGCAGATGGCAGTAAACAAGACGGTGTGGCTCACATCATATTACTGGGAGGCTCTTGCTCTGTCAATGCCAGTCTGGTCTCTGGACCCAGCTAGGTGCCCAGAGTAGCTGGCAGAATGCTTGCCTTCCATCCAGAAGGCCTCAAACCCCCTTCCTTAGGGGATAGAGGTGCAAAGACACCCAGCTAGGTGCCCAGAGTAGCAGGCAGAACCCTTGCCTTCCATCCAGAAGGCCTCAAACCCCCCCTTCCCTAGGGAATAGAGGTGCAAAGACACCCAGCTAGGCGCTCAGAGTAGCTGGCAGAACCCTTGCCTTCCATCCAGAAGGCCTCAAACCCTGCTTTCCTAGGAAATAGAAGTGCAAAGACACCACCTGGGGCTGTCCCTAGCTCCCAGACCTATCCCACCCGCCCTCTAGAAGTCTCCATCTGGTTTCAGGAAAGCTGTTGGAAAAAATTCAGGTGGATTCTGTTTTCCTCACAATACTAATTTGATAGGGTTTGAGGAGGAGCCCAGGAACTAGCCTCTTTTCTTTTTTTCTTTTTTTTTTTTTTTTTTTTTTTCGTTTAACCTCTCTGGATGATGCTGATGGGTGGCTGAATTTACAAACATGTTTTAGAGGCATCTAAAACATTTCCCCTTCTTTGAAACTCTGGCTCTCCTTAGCAGAACTGGTCTAGTCACCCACCTTGGCCTTCCCTGGGCTCTTCACACAGGCCCCCTAAGGGGCCCATACACATATGAAATCTATTACCCCCTTACACATATCTCTCACCCCTCAAAAATAAGTAGAGGTTGGATCAACTGGGTCCAACTCCAAGCTTTGCTACTTACCAGCCTATGTCCCTGGGAAATTGACTTGAGCATTTGAGCCTCCGTTTCCTCAACTGTAAGATGAAAATAATAATTATTGCCTAGGTTAACTAGGTTGAAAGGACCCAGGTGTGGGAAAGCACTACGCATGTGTACAGCATCGGCAAAGGCGATAATCATTATTCACAGGTGTTGGTTCAGAGCTCTCCTCCCAGTGGGTGGGCCTCACACTGGTTCCTGGCCTTTTAGAGACACCACAATGACCAGTGATATGGTTTGACTCTGTGTCCCCACCCAAATCTCAAGTCAAATTGTAATCCACTATGCTGGAGGAGGGGCCTGGTGGGAGATGATTGGATCATGGGGACGGACTTCCTCCTTGCAGTTCTGGTGACAGTGAGTAAGTTCTCGCGAGATCTGGTGGTTTAAAAGTGTGTAGCCCTTCCCCCTTCACGCTCTCTCGCCTGCTTTGCTATGCGAGGATGTGCGTGCCTCGCCTTCACTTTCCGCCATGATCTTAAGTTTCCTGAGGCCTCCGCAGCCATGCTTCCTGTACAACCTGTAAACTGTGAGTCCAACCTCTTTTCTTACAAATTACCTAGTCTCAGGCAGTGCTTCATAGCAATGCAAGAACGGGCTAATATAAACAGCATCCTTAATTCATTTCCAACCATTCTTCTAAATTTAAGGGGTGGACAGAGAGGAGGGTCGAAGGGCCTTGGGTGTGGGTGTGTCCTGCTTGGGTTAGAGGAACTCCATTTGAACAGCGCCTCTACCACTTGAGCTCCTTTAGGAAAATCGTTGCTGTGCTGAAAACCAGGCTGGGGTGGGGGGAGAAAGCATGCTGTGTGTGAAAGAAGTGATGAGTTACCACACTTCTAGTAAGTTGAACCAAGCTTTAACTTTTTTTTATTTACTAAGCTACATAAAAAAATTATTTGGGCTTTCACTAAAAAATTCTATTAATGTTTTTAATGAGAAATGTGCTTGGGTATGCTTTGTTACAGTTTGAAATCTTGTTTAATTCATTTTGATGCAGCATTTCCAAGATCTGTTCTAAAGTGAGCTTTTTTCAATACTCGTATTGATTGGCTATCATTACTGGAAAAGATACTTCCCAAAGACACCTGCAGTACATCCAAATGGGAGAAATGAATTGTGATACTCACTGTTCAAACTGACACCAATTATACAAAGGCTTTTGTTGAAATGCAGCTGGTGAATTTATATATTCCTGACGCCAATTGTTCCACAAACTAATTGGAAGGTGTCACATTTTTACGTTAACAAGTAGGTTCAAAACTCACTGAAACTCTTCATTTAAAAATTTGTAAATAGTGAGAAAAGCATGTTCCTAAGTTTTTTAAGAAGGCAGATCTGGGCATTATTTTTGGAGGCCCACTGACTTCACTTTTTACTATAAAATTATATGACTACATTACCAAATACTCATCCTCAATTCTCTCTCCATAGCACAAGTTCCCATGATTGCAAAGCAACTATTTTCTCCCTCATTGCTAGAGGGTCACCATTACCTCAAAAGAACAAAATACCTGTGTTTATTGTTTTAAAAATAGCTTTTAGAAAGCACACTTCTAAGGGTCACTAGTCATCACTGATAAATGAGCAGCATATTCATAGCCCTTCTCTTTATAAAAGGAAATTTCTTGACTTGTTTTTAAGCATCCTGCCACAAGATAATCAGCTAATCTCTATGTGGTATAAAAGATGCTTGTAGTCACTACCCATCTCATTCAGAATATTAAGATTCCACTATATTTTTATAGTCTTGTTTTTTTCATTATTACCAAATTGATGATCTAGCCCCTAGGGTACATATGGCTTCAACTGCATTATTGGAAAGCTTGATTTTTAACAATCTAGTGAATTAATTTCATCTAAGGTGTTACCTTTATAACCTTACTTCTGAATCCTCTTTTGTATGTCGTTCAAAGCAAACATTCCATTAATGATTACATTTACACAGTTTTTCCTAAAATTAAGTGTATTACAAAACCACTCACTGTTGAAAAAATATACTTTGTATGATATTCCTTTAGTAACTAAAAAATTGTCTTTCAGGTTCTTGTTTCCTGCTATAATTATGTATTTGTCTAGTCCTCATTCCATCAGTATTTGTTTTGTTTTTTGAAGCTTTTTATTGGGTACATAGATATTTATGATTGTTATGTCCTCTTAATGCATTGACCCCTTTAACATATGTAATGTCCCCCTTGTTCTGAAGTCTACTTTGATATTGATATAGCCACTCTTATTAAATTATTACTTGCATGGTATTTTTCACATATGTTTTTATATTTAAAGTAGGTTTTTTGTGGACAGCATACAATCAGTCTTGCTTTTTTTCCCCAATCTGACCACCTCTGTTTTTTATTTGGAATATTTAGATATTTGCATTTAATATAAATATGGTTGGACTAAATCTACCACCTGACAACTTGTCCTATCTGTTCTTTGTTCTTTTTCTCTCTCTTCCTGCCTTTTTTGGATTAACAGAGTTTTTAAATAATTATTTATCTCTACTACTGGCTTAATAATTACACCTCTTTGTTCTACTTTTTAGTGATTGCTCTAGTGTTTATAATACATAGTCAATATAATACCTCTTCAAGTACACTGACAAAACCTTACAACAGCACACTTCCACATCCTCACTCCCATCCTCTGGGGCTATTGTTGTTATACATTTTACTTCTACGTATATTATAACACACCCACACACAAGCAGGTTTCCTTCTCCTCCCCCAGCAGCAGCTGGCTTTTACTTCTACCCCTAGCCCAGAGATCGTAGCTCTTTGTCTAGGACAGGGGATGAGAGAGTTTCCTTCCCTTCAGTCTCCCTCTAAAGTGTATGGCTTTTCATATGAAAGTAGTATCTGGAAAGTAAGTAGGGTCCATGCCCGTGCACCATGGAGGGAAGAGCTCTCTCAGGTCTCCTGTCTCACCCCCAATCTTCTTCATGAGTACCTGGTGGCGGCTCATACAAAAGAGCTGGCAAGTAAGCGTGGGTTCCCCCTGGGTCTGGGGTTTCTAGAGATTCTAAATGGAGATACTAGAGGCATACTTGGCCCTTAAGAATTCATTAAAATTTCTTCTTACATGTTTGTTTTGGCAAAGGTGAAATTGTTCATGTGCTCTATCTTATCTCAAGGGCCTCACCCCCTGGAATTTAGTTAACCTGGTTGATTTGAGACCTCAGCTCTCTAATGAGCTGAAAAACATTTAATGACTTATCTTTAGCCAGCTTTTTCTCATTATCTACGGTGGATGCAAGGAGCTTGTGTGACTTTATTATTTTTTTTTTAAAAAGGAATTTTTTGTGGTATTTCTTTATTGAAATAGAATTTTAGAATGACCATAAGCTGACACACCTATACTTCCATCCAACAGTATAATATAAAACACTTCTCATGCTGAGCAATCCATTTTAATACTTCTTGCTCCAAATTTTAAGCACTGTTTTCTAAGCATTATTCAACAATTTCCAGTGTTGTTTTTCTAACAAATGAATGCGTCATAGTTTTTTTGCCATAGTGCGTTCTATGTATTTCAGCCAGGAACTTGGAGTGTTTTCCAGCATCAGGAAGTATTCCTGTAGCAGTGTACAACTTTTTGCCATCGCCTAAGAAACCTCTAAAGAGACTTTAAGCTGGGAGCGATGGCTCACACCTGTAATCCCAACATTTTGGGAGGGCACGGAGGGAGGGTCATTTGAGCTCAGGAGTTCAAGACCAGGCTGGGTAACATAATAAGACTCCCATCTCTACAAAAAAAAAAAAAAAAAAAACTAAAAATTAGCCAGTCATAGTGGTGTGTGCCTGAATTCCATGCTTCTCAGGAGGCTGAGGTGGGAGGATTGATTGGGCCTGGGAAGGTAACACAGGCTGCATTCAGTGAGCTATGATCGCACCAACGCAGTCTAGCCTGGGGGACAAGAGAAATCCTGTCTCCAAAAAAAAAAGACACTTTAAACATATATTATTATGTTTAATAAAATTTTCTGGATTCAGAGTCCAGAGTGCTCACCATGGAACCATCTGTGTTTAATAAAATTTTCTAACAAGATTTTTTTTCCTGACTTTAAATATTGCTGAATATAATATTGCTGAATATTTAAATATTTAAATATTGCTGTAGAGACATGTCTTCATGTTTTGGTTGCTTAGTTTTTAAACACGCTGCTAAGTGTGATGGGGTTTTTTGTTGTTTGTTTGTTTTGAGACAGTGTCTTGCACTGTTGCCTGGGCTGGAGTGTAATGGCGCGATCTTGGCTCACTGCAACCTCCACCTTCTGGGTTCATGCAATTCTCTTGCCTCAGCCTCACGAGTAGCTGGGATTACAGGTGCACACCACCACACCTGGCTAATTTTTTGTATTTTTAGTAGAGACAGGGTTTCACTATGTTTGCCAGACCGGTCTCAATCTCCTGACCTCATGATTCACCTGCCTCAGCCTCCCAAAGTGTGAGGATTATGGGCGTGAGCCACCATGCCCAGCCAATGTGATGGTTTTATATCACCATTTTTAGTCTCCTGAAGCATGATATAAACTTAGAGGAAGCTCACCTTAAAGATTGTGGATTTAAATCCACATCCCAAATTTCCTTCTTTACCAGCTTTCTTCAACTTCTCAGATCTGATTGGATTGTCATTGTTTTTGCTTTGTAAGACAATGAGCCTGACACAGCTCACTGTGGGAATAGAAATGTCCCCTACTTTTTCTCTGTGTATGTGTGTGTGAGATTTGCCTGGATTTATGTTTTAGTATGATTTTCAACCCATGCCTTCTTTATAAGCCACTTGTCCACTTTGTGAGTATTATTTTATAATTTATAAATCTAATGCTCTTTGCAGTTTCTCAGTATGCTAAAAAAATAAAAGCCCAAGAATGCCACTGTTAGCCTTCTGTGTGGTTGGAACCCTCATTCTGCCCTAAAGATACCTTACATGCCAGGCATGAAGGTGCTAGCTTCCATTAAATGTGAGTAAACTTCATCTCTTTCTTGTGTCTTGGATGGAAAATAAATATGATTAGGAATACTGGCATGTTCTTTGTGCTCCCCAGTGGGTCATCCTTGGGGATCTCACGGTCCACCTTAGCATTCGTGTAAGACACATAGGGGGTGCTTCACACACAGTGGGTCTGAATTACTGCAAATTCTCTTCCCTCAGGGGAACATGTATAGAAAAAAACACTGGGAATGTCATCCAGTCCTCAGCTCTCTGGGGAATCTCGGAGGTTTATCTCTATAGGCAGGAGAATTAGGGAAGAACAAGTAAGGGACTAAACCAAGGGGTCTTACCTGAAAACTCAAGATGAGGCTGGACAAGGCTTGTGTTAGATCAGAGCCTGGGGACCAAAAGATGAGAGTCATTGGGTATCTCACAAGGTCATAAACATGGGGATGACTGTCAGCAGAAATGGCTCACCCAGATGTTTCTGAAGACAGATTCTCCAGAAAAGGAGGGGAGAGGACTCTGATGAGAGAGCCCAGGCTCCCCCAGCCCAGGCAGCCTGACCCAAATAATAACTACCTTTAGCTGACAGGAGCCATACAGGCCCCATGCAGGCAGGGGCACCTATCTGATTCCCAGCAGCACCCAACGTCTTTGACTCAGAAATACAGCTCTCCTTTTTCCTAAGTGTTCTCCTAAAACCAAAGCAGACGGTGGCCAGGTGCAGTGGCTCATGCCTGTAATCCCAGCACTTTGGGAGACTGAGGAGGGAGGATTGCTTGAGCCTAGGAGTTTGAGACCAGCCTGGGCAACATAGCAAGACCCCATCTGAGTTATTTAAAAAAAAAAAAAAAAAAAAAAAAGTAGATGGAGACACTGCAACCAAAGCCACCAGTCTGAGGCTTCTGTATCCCTATATGTAATTGCGTGTCTTGCCTGCTACTTCTGGGATCTGGATAAACCCCACAGATCTCCTCCTCACCCCCACTTCCTCCTCCATCCTTCTCCCTACAGAGGGGATGAAAACCAATCCTGTGGTTCCTGCAAGGGACAGCCTGACAGAGAGCCTCTGTATCCACACAGGAACAGTTCTGCGTGTCGGGCTGCCAGCCTGTGACCTTTGATAAAGCCACACAGGGGAAACCTCTTTCAAGCAGTGAGCATCGCTAGCAGAGCATGTATTGGCCTGCAGCAGTCCTGTGATGTGTAAGCCACTGCCTTGGCCTCCAGCCCACTTCAGAAGCACAACTTAAATAACGGCTTTCATGTTAGACTCTGTAGTGAGCCAAGGTTTGGGAAGCTCCTAGTTTTTAAGATGTGGCTTTCCTCCTGTTTTGAATGGTCTCCTTTGACTAACCCTAAACCAAGGTATCAGTCAACAAAAATTTATTGAGTACTTACTGTTTTATTTCATTGCAACAGTTTTTTTTGTTTTGTTTTGTTTTGTTTTTTCCCCACATGCTCACTTGTACCCAGGCACAAGCAAAGCTTCAAATCAAGAGAGACAAGGTAGATAAGAGGCATGGACTCCAGAGTTAGAGAGACTATAATTGAACTTCTGTTTCAAAGGTGACAACTGAGGCCCAAAGGTTAACTAAATTTCCCAAGGCTTCCAGCCAGTCCCAGTTAATAAACAGCTTTAGAAATTGAATCGTAGACTCTCTGAGTGGGGAGGGACCTCAGAGAATGTTTTCCCCGGCCAACTTCAACATAAGTTTGCTGATACCCGAATCTTTCCCCAAGATATGCTGATTGAGAGGTCTGGGTAAGGCCCAGAGATCTGTATTTTAACCACTCCTCCCCGCACACCACCCCGCTTCCCACACATACCTGATTCTGCTGCAGGTGGCACGCTCTTTGAGAAGCATTGGTCTAGTCCAAATTTCCAGTTAATGCCACATTTTCAGTAAACTGCCACCTGAGCAAAAGCAAGTGTAGTGATAGGACAATCTGTACTCCCTAAGGGGCCGGCACATTCCACTGCTGCATAGCTGTTGGCATTAGAAAGTTCTTCCTTAGAGTTAACAGTGTTTCAGGGAGGCTCTTCTGGGTCCTGGGAAGGCATGTGCTCAGGTGAACCTAGGTGATGAGGGAGTAGGGTAAGGTCACATGCAGAAGGGAGGAGGCAGGACTTCCAAGACAGGACTCTGTGCCTGGATGGCAGGGGTCACTCACAGGGAACTGAAACAAAAGCCAAGTGGCACTGAGGACCTGTAAGCCTTCCCAAGGACCGGGTGAGTTGTCTATCCTTAGCAGCAGGCATTTGTTCTTCCCAAGGGAGCAAATCTGGTTGGGTCAATTTGTCAGCATGCAACTCAGAACCCCATGGAAATGCTCTTTCCAGGCTTCCCTGCTGGGAGGGTGTAGTCAGTGGACAGCTTCTAGTTGCTATACCTCAGGACCCACCACAGCCTTCAGAAGCCCCACACCAAATGAGCTGCTCCCACTCAGTCACGGAACACAGCAAGGGAAGCAGAGATAGGGCGCTGTTTCCTGACAGAGACCTCTTCCAGCAGGCAACCTCATCTGAAGACTCCCCATCGGTTGGGCTGAGATTTTTCTCAGACGCCCTGCAGCCTGAGGCTCTTCCTACACAATCCTCCTTTCCCTCTCTCCTTTCTCTGGTGTCAGACGAGCTTCATGGTCTACAGGATCTTTCTGTCTACTCCTGCTTCCTCTCCCCTGTATTCTTCCCAAACATTTCTCCCCAATACATCTGTTGCTCTTTTTTTTTTTTTTTTTTTTTTTTTTGAGACGGAGTCTCACTCTGTCCCCCTTGCTGGAGTGCAGTGGCCGGATCTCAGCTCACTGCAAGCTCCACCTCCCAGGTTCAGGCCATTCTCCTGCCTCAGCCTCCCGAGTAGCTGGGACTACAGGCGCCCGCCACCTCGCCCGGCTAGTTTTTTTGTATTTTTTAGTAGAGACGGGGTTTCACTGTGTTAGCCAGGATGGTCTCGATCTCCTGACCTCGTGATCCACCCGTCTCGGCCTCCCAAAGTGCTGGGATTACAGGCTTGAGCCACCGCGCCCGGCCATCTGTTGCTCTTTTAATCCCATCTTGGCATCTGCTTCCTGAAGGCCCGAACTCGCACACCTAATATGCAACAGCTTCTTTTATGTTCATCCTCTATATCCATGCTTGCTTTGGCCTGGGCACCAACCTTGGTCTAAGCAGGTGTCAGGGGATCACACAACCCCAGAAATAACTGCTCTTTGAAAAATTAATTCCTGGGGCTCTACCGTAGGAGAGGGCTCTAGATAAGACAATCCAGTAAGGCCAGAATCAACTTCCTTAAAATTCTCCTGCTGACACTAGCTGTCCCCACAAAACCATGGTCTCCATATGAGGGTGTGCACATTCCAGGGGCAGCACAAGTCACCCTCCAGAGTTGGGGGGAAAATACAAAGACTGTTTATATTCCATCTTAAAAACAAAAAAGAACTTCAACTTTGCTAACAATTAATGTGCATGCAACTTATATGCTTGCCGGAAGAGTGCTGAAAATATTTTACTGTTATGGGTGAACAATTTTTTTAAAGTGGAGAGTAGAGCTTTAGAGTGATAATGAATGAAACTAATCCCTCTTTGACATAATACTTCTTAACATTTAAAGACAGCTTGTATGTCCTTCCTAAATTATCTCTTCATCAGGAGAGGTATCCCCAGGTACTTTAGTCAGCACTCAGCTAGCTGAACTCCAAGATCCTTCATCAACCCTAATTGTATTTGTTACTTACCATGAGAAAGTATTTGGCTAGGACTTAGTACCACTAACCTCCATCTCAGGGTTAGTGGCATTAAGTCCTAGCCAAATACATATATATATACACACACACACATATATATACACATACATATATACATACACACACATAATTGTAAGCACTTAACAGATCTACTGTGTTAAATGTTTCAGAGTACAATACAGTATTGTTAACTATAGGAACAGTGTTGTACAGATCTCTAGAACTTATTTAACTTATGTAATTAAGACTATACCTGTTGCAATTAGCAACTCCTCATTTCCTCCTGATAACCACAATTCTGATTCTATAAACGTGACTATTTTAGATTCCATATATATGTAAGATCATGCACTATTTGTCTTTCTGTGCCTGGCTTATTTCACTTAGCATAATGTCCTCTGGGTTCTTCTGCATTGTTGAAAATTGAAAGATTTCCTTTTTTAAAGCTGAATAATATACCATTGTATCTATAAACCATATTTCCTTTCTATTCAACATTGGGCATTTAGGTTGTTTCCACATCTTGGTTATTGTGAATAATGCTGCAGTGACGTTGGGAGTGCAAATACATTTTTGAGATCCTAATTTGAATTCCTTTGTGTGTATATATATCCAGAAATGGGACTGCTGAATCATATGGTGGTTCTATTTTTAGTTTTAGGGAGAATCTTCATACTGTTTTCCATAGAGGCTGTAATGTTTTGCATTCCCACCAACAGTGTCAAGTACTCCAATTTCTCCACATCTTTTCCAACACTTGTTATCTTTTGTGTTTTTCATAATAGCCATCCTAACAGTGTGGTTTTGATTTGTTTCCCTGATAACTAGTGACATTCAGCATCTTTTCATATAGCTGTTGGCTATTTGTGTGTCATCTTTGAAGAAATGTCTATTCGAGTATTTGGCCCATTTTGAAATTGGTTATTAACTGTTTTCCTTATATATTTTGGAAATTAACCCCTTATTTGATATGTGGTTTACAAACATTTTCTCCCATTTGATAGGCTGCCTTTTCACTCTATTAATTGCTTCTTTTGATGTGCATTTTAGTTCAAGGCTGTCCCATTGTTATATTTTTGCCTTTGTTGCCTGTGCTTTTGGGGTATATCCAGAAAATCATGATCCAGACCAATGCATGAAGATTTATCCTATGTTTTCTTTTTTTTTTTTTCCCATTTAATCTTTTTTTTAAATTATACTTTAAGTTCTAGGGTACATGTGCACAAGGTGCAGGTTTGTTACATATGTATACATTGCCATATTGGTGTGCTGCACCCATTAACTCATCATTTACATTAGGTATATCTCCTAATGCTATCCCTCCCCCCTCCCCCCTCCCCCCACTCCACGACAGGCCCCATTTTGTGCTGTTCCCCTTCCTATGTCCAAGTGTTCTCATTGTTCAGTTCCCACCTATGAGAACATGCGGTGTTTGGTTTTCTGTTCTTGCAATAGTTTGCTGAGAATGTTGGTTTCCAGCTGGCTGCATAGTATTCTATGGTGTATATGTGCCACATTTTCTTAATCCAGTCTATCATTGATGGACATTTGGGTTGGTTCCAAGTCTTTGCTATTGTGAATAGTGCCACAATAAACATACACATGTATGTGTCTTTATAGCAGCATGGTTTATAATCCTTTGGGTATATACCCAGTAATGGGATGGCTGGGTCAAATGGCATTTCTAGTTCTAGATCCTTGAGGAATTGCCACACTGTCTTCCACAATGGTTGAACTAGTTTACAGTCCCACCAACAGTGTAAAAGTATTCCTATTTCTCCAGATGCCCTCCAGCATCTGTTGTTTCCTGACTTTTTAATGATTGCCATTTTAACTGGTGTGAGATGGTATCTCATTGTGGTTTTGATTTGCATTTCTCTGATGGCGAGTGATGATGAGCATTTTTTCCTGTGTCTGTTGACTGCATAAATGTCTTCTTTTGAGAAGTGTCTGTTTATATCCTTTGCCCACTTTTTGATGGGGTTGTTTGCTTTTTTCTTCTGAGTCGCTCATGCTGGGAGCAGTAGTCTGGAGCTGTTGCTATTCAGCCATCTTGGAATCTCTCCTATGTTTTCTTATAGGAGTTTTATAGTTCAGGTCTTACATTTAAGTCTTTCATCTATTTTGAGTTGATTTTTGTGTATGGTGTAAGATAAATTTTTTTCTTGCATGTAGATATCCTGTTTTCCCAACATCATTTATGAAAAAAGTATCCTTTCCCCATTCTGTATTTTTGGCACCTTTGTTGAGGATCAGTTGACCATGCATGTGTGGATTAATTTCTGCGCTCTTTATTCTGCTCCATTGTTCTATATGTCTATCCTTATCCAGTACTAGACTGTTTTAAATTGTTGTAGTATTCTGAAATCAGGAAGTGTGATGCCTCCAGCTTTTTCTTTCTCAAGTGTGTTTTGGCCATTCAGGGTCTTTTGTAGTTTATATAAATTTTAACTTTTTTTTCTATTTCTGTAGAAAATGCTATTGAGACTTTTGTAGGGATTGCATTGAATCTGTAGGTTGCTTTGGATAGAATGGACATTTTAATAAGTCTTTCATGGGGTGTCCATTTGTCTTTGTCTTCTTTTTTTAATTTTCCCATGGGTTATTAGGGTATAGGTGGTGTTTGATTACATGAGTAAGTTCATTAGTGGTGATTTGTGAGATTTTGGTGCACCCGTCACCCGAGCAGTATACCCTGCACCCTATTTGTAATGTTTTATTCCTCCCCCCACCCTTCCCCCAAGTCCTCAAAGTCCATTGTATCATTCTTATGCCTTTGCGCCCTCATAGCTTAGCTCCCACATATCAGAACATACAATGTTTGGTTTTCCATTCCTGAGTTACTACACTTGGAATAATAATCTCCAGTCTCATCCAACTTGCTGCAAATGCCGTTGATTCATTCATTTTTATGGCTAAGTAGTATTCCATTGTGTATATATATATCCTACATTTTCTTTATCCACTCATTGATGAACATTTGGGTTGGTTCCACGATACTGCAATTGCGAATTGTGCTGCTATAAACATGCATGTGCAAATATCTTTTTCAAATAATGACTTCTTGTCCTCTGGGTAGATACCCAGTAGTAGGACTTCTTGTCCTCTGGGTAGATACCCAGTAGTAGGATTGCTGAATCAAATGGTAGTTCCACTTCTAGCTCTTTAAGGAATCTCCACACTGTTTTCCATAGTGGCTATACTAGTTTACATTCCCACCAGCAGTGAAGAAGTGTTCCCTGATTACCGCATCCATGCCAACATCTTTTTTTTTATTTTTTGATTATGGCCATTCTTGCAGGAGTAAGATGGTATCACATTGTGGTTTTGATTTGCATGTTTCTGATTATCAGTGATGTTGAGCGTGTTTTTATGTTTGTGGACCATTTGTATATCTTCTTTTGAGAATTGTCTATTCATGTCCTTAGCCTACTTTTTGGGGGGATTTTTTTTCTTGCTGATTTGAGTTCCTTGTAGATTCTGGATATTAATCCTTTGTCAGATGTATAGATTGTGAAGATTTTTTCCCACTCTGTGTGTTGTCTGTTTACTCTTCTGACTGTTCTTTTGGTTTAGTTTAACTAAATCTCTTTAGTTTAATTAGGTCTCATCTATTTGTTTTTGTTTTTATTGCATTTGCTTTTGGGTTCTTGGTCATGAAATCCTTGCCTAAGCCAATGTCCAGAAGAGTTTTCCCAAAGTTATCTTCTAGAATTTTTAGTTTCAGGTCTTAGATTTAAGTTCTTAATCCACCTTGAGTTGATTTTTGTATAAGCTGAGAGACGAGGATCCAGTTTCATTCTCCTACATGTGGCCTGCCAATTATCCCAGCACCATTTGTTGAAAAGGGTGTCTTTTCCCCACTTTATGTTTTTGTTTGCTTTGTCGAAGATCAGTTGGCTGTAAGTATTTGGGTTTATTTCTGCGTTCTCTATTCTGTCCCATTGGTCTTCGTGCCTATTTTTATACCAGTACGTACCAGGCTGTTTTGGTGAGTATGGCCTTATAGTATAGTTTGAAATCAGGTAGTGTGATGCCTCCAGATTTGTTCTTTTTGCTTAGTCTTGCTTTGGCTATGCGGGCTCTTTTTTTGGTTCCATATTAATTTTAGAATTGTTTTTTTCTAATTCTGTGAAGAATGATGGTGGTATTTTGGTGGAGATTGTGTTGAATTTATAGATAGCTTTTGGCAGTATGGTCATTTTCACAATATTGATTCTATCCATCCGTGAGCATGGGATGTGTTTCCATTTGTTTGTGTCACCTATGATTTCTTTCAGCAGTGTTTTGTAGTCTTCCATGTGGAGGTCTTTTGCCTCCTTGGTTAGGTATATTCCTAAGTATTATTCTTTTTTGCAGCTATTGTAAAAGGGGTTTTTTATTGTTGTTTTTTGTGGTTTGTTGTTGTTTTTTGTTTGTTTTTGAGACGGAGTCTCACTATGTTGCCCAGGCTGGAGCGCAGTGGTGCGATCTCAGCTCACTGCAACCTCTGCCTCCCAGGTTCAAGCATTCTCCTGCTTCAGCCTCCTGAGTAGCTGGGACTACTGATTTTTGTATTTTTAGTAGAGACGGGTTTCACCATGTTGGCCAGGATGTCTCGATCTCCTGACCTCATGATCCACCTGCCTCGGCCTCTCAATGTGCTGGGATTACAGGCATGAGCCACCGTACCCAGCCGGGGTTGAGTTCTTAATTTGATTCTCTGCTTTGTCATTGTTGGTGTATAGGAGAGCTACTGATTTGTGTACATTAATCTTGTGTCCAGAAGCTTTGCTGAATTCTTCTATCAGTTCTAGGAACTTTCTGGAGGAGTCCTTAGGGTTTTCCAGGTAAACGATCATATCATCAGCAGACAGTCTCAGTTTGACTTCCTCTTTACCGATTTGGATGCCCTTTATTTCTTTCTCTTGTTTGATTGCCCTGGCTAGCACTTCCAGTACTGTGTTGAAGAGGAGTGGTGACAGTGGGCATCCTTGTCTTGTTCCAGTTCTCAGAGGGAATGCTTTCAACTTTTCCCTATTCAGTATTATGTTGGCTGTGGATTTGTCATAGATGGCTTTTATTACATCGACATATGGCCTTATGCTGATTTTGCTGAGAGTTTTAATAATAAAGGGATGCTGGATTTTGTCAAATACTTTTTCTGCATCTATTGAGATGATCATGTGATTTTTGTTTTTAATTCTGTTTATGTGGTATATTACATTTATTGACTTACGTGTGTGAAACGATCCCTGGTATGAAACCTACTTGATCATGGTGGATTATCTTTTTGATATATTGTTGGATTTGGTTAGCTAGTATTTTGTTAAGGATTGTAGCATCTATATTCATCAAGGATATCAGTCTGTAGTTTTCTTTTTTGGTTATGTCCTTTCCTGGTTTTGGTATTAGGGTGATGCTGGATTCGCAGAATGAATTAGGGAGGGTTCCCTTTCTCTATCTTTTGGAATAGTGTCAAAGTAATTGGTATCAATTCTTCTCTGAATGTCTGGTAGAATCCTGCTGTGACTCCATCTGATCCTGGACTTTTTTTGTTGGTAATTTTTTAATTACCTTTTTAATCTTGCTACTTGTTACTGATCTATTTATTGTATCTAATTCTTGCTGATTTAAGCTAGGAGGGTTGTATTTTTCCAGGAATTTATCCATCTCTTCTAGGTTTTCAAGTTTATGTGCATAAAGGTGTTCATAGTAGCCTTGAATGATCTTTTGTGTTTCTGTGGTGTCAGTTGTAATATCTCCCCTTTCTTACTGAGGTTATTTGAATTTTCTCTTTTCTTGGTTAATCTTGCTAATGGTCTATCAATTTTATTTATGTTTTCAAAGAACCAGGTTTTTGTTTCATTTATCTTTTGTATTTTTTGTTGTTTTAATTTCATTTAGTTGTGCTCTGATCTTGGTTATTTCCTTTCTTCTGGGTTTGGGTTTGGTTTGTTCTCATTTCTGTAGTTCCTTGAGGTGTGACCTTAGAATGTCAGTTTGTGCTCTTTCAGTTTTTTTGATGTAAACATTTAGGGCTATGAACTTTCCTCTTAGCACTGCCTTTGCTGTATCCCAGAGGTTTTGATAGATTGTGTCTTTATTGTTGTTCAGTTCAAAGGATTTTTTAATTTCCATCTTGATTTCATTTTTGTCTCAATGATCACAGGAACAGGTTATTTAATTTCCTTGTGTTTGCATGGTTTTGAAGGGTTTTTCTTTTTGGAGTTTGTTTCCATTTTATTCCACTGTGGCCTAAGAGTGCTTGATATGATTTCAATTTTTGTAAATTTTTTAAGGCTTGTTTTATGAACTATCATGTGGTCTATCCTGGAGAAATTTCCATGTGCTGTTGAATAGAATGTGTATTCTGTGGTTGTTGGATGGAATGTTCTGTACATATCTGTTAAGTCCATTTGTTCCAAGGTATAGTTTAAATCCATTGTTTCTTTGCCAATTTTCTATCTTGATGACCTATCCAGTGCTGTCAGTGAAGTGTTGAAGTCCCCCACTATTATTGTGTTGCTGTCTATCTCATTTCTTAGGTCTATTAGTAATTGTTTTATAAATTTGGGAGCTCCAGTGTTAGGCGCATATATGTATTGGGGTGATCAGACCCAACACCAGGTTGTGGGGGCTACGAAGTCCAGCAGAGTCAAAGGAATGAGACAAGTTAAGAGTACATAGAGTGGGTCCAGGGGGCCAGTGCTAGTGTGGAGGCTGTGAAGGCCCCGAATTCTGGGAACCCACACTATTTATTGGTGGTCAAACAAAGAAGCAGGTGGTGAGCATGTGCGAACAGAGGTAGACAGATGAGGATGTAAGGATGTAAGGACGTGGGTAGAAAGGTAGCGGTGCATCAAGCATAGCTGTGATCATTTAGCATATGCTCTGCTACTTGAGATAATGGAGAACAGGTTCTTCTAACTCAAGATACAATCAATTTTTCATCCTGGGAGAGCAAGAAGCAAGGGGCCAGCGAGTCTGGACGCATTCCAGGGGCCACAAGGGGTTTTATGCCTTGATCCCTGGATTCTCTCCAAGCCACGAGGAGTTTTATGTCCTGGGCTTAGATTGCAGTGTGGCGGGGCAGCCTTCCACCCTTGAGCACAGAGCTTGGTGTTCCATAGGCCACAAGGGGTTTTAGACTAACCTGGACCCAGGACGTGTTCCAAGACTCTCATATTATGTCAGACAAGCAAGCTCTGCCTCAGCCCTTCTACCAACATATATGGTTAGGATTGTGATATTTTCCTGTTGGACAAGGCCTTTTACTGTTACATAATGTCCCTGTTTGTCTTTTTTAACTGCTATTTCAAGTTTGTTTTGTCTGATGTAAGAATAGCTACCCCTGCTCACTTTTGGTGTCCATTGGCATGAAATGCCCTTTTCCACCCCTTTACTAAGTTTATGTGAGTCTATGTATTAGGTGAGTCTCTGGAAGGCAGCAGATGGTGAATTCTTATCCATTCTGCAATTCTGTATGTTTTAAGTGAAGCATTTAGGACATTTAGATTCAATGTTAGTATTGAGATATGAGGTGCCATTCCATCCATTATACTATTTGCTGCCTGTGTACCTTGGTTTTTTGTTTGCTTTTTAATTTGTATTTTTGTTTTATAGGTCCTGTGAGATTTATGCTTTAAAGACGTTCTGTTTTGATGTGTTTCCAGGATTCATTTCAAGATTTAGAGCTCCTTTTAGCAGTTCTTGTAGTGGTGGCTTGGTAGTGGCGAATTCTTTCAGCATTTGTCTGAAAAAGACTGTATTTTTTCTTCATATATGATGCTTAGTTTTTCTGGATACAAAATTCTTGACTGATAATTGTTTTGTTTGAAGAGGCCGAAGATAGAACCCCAATTCCTTCTGACTTCTAGGGTTTCTACTGAGAAATCTGCTGTTAATCTGGTAGGTTTTCCTTTATAGGTTACCTGGTGCTGTTGTCTCACAGCTCTTAAGATTCTTTCCTTCATCTTAACTTTAGATAATCTGATGACTATGTACTCTCCCCCTTTTCCTATGGATGTGGCTTCCTGAGAGCCAAGCTGTAGAGATCATTCTCTCTTCTGGGTCTAGCCACCCAGCAAGTCTACCAGGCTCTGGGCTGGTACTGGGGTTGTCTACACAGAGTCCTGTGATGTGAACCGTCTATGGGTCTCTCAGCCATAGATACAGCACCTCTTCCTGTGGAAGTGGCAGGGGGATGAAATGGACTCTAAGGGTTCTTAGCTTAGGTGGTTTCATGCTCTATTTTTGTGCTAGTTGGCCTCCTGCTGGGAGGTGGCGCTTTCCAAGGAGTATCAGCTGTGGTAGTATGGAGAGAAACCAGCAGTGGGTGGAGCCCCAGAACTCTAAAGAGTATATGCCCTTTGTCTTCAGCTACCAGGATGGGCAAGGAAGGACCATCAGGTGGGGACAAGGCTAGGTGTGACTGAGCTCAGACTCTCCTTGGGCGGGTCTTGCTGCAGCTCCTATGGGCGTTAGGGGTGAGGTTCCCAGGTCAATGGAGTTGTGTACCTAGGAGGATTATGGCTGCCTCTGCTGAGTCATGCAGGTTTTCAGGGAAGTGAGGGAAAGCCAGCAGTCAGAGGCCTCACCCAGGTCCCATGCAATCCAAAGGGCCGGTCTCACTCCCACCATGCCCCTCCCTGCAACGGCACTGAGTCTGTTTTCAGACAGTGGACAAGCAAGACTGAGAACTTGCTTCCAGCTGCAGAAGAAGAGGACTTTAGTTTTTCCCTTACCTGTGGATTCTACATCCCAGATATGTGCCCTCCCCTAAGTTCTGGCCAAGAGCCTTCTCAACCAGTTCAAGTTGTTACAAAGTTCAGCTGGAGACTTCCTTCTCCCTGTGGCATTTTCCCGAAGGATCCCTGTGGTGCCAGGCAGAAATGGCCTGCTTGGGGACCCAGAGAGCTCCAAGGGCCTTTCCCACTGCTTCCTTGACCCCTGTATTTCACTTGGCTCTCCAGACTGACTCAGCTCCAGGTAAGGTTGGAATCTTCTCCCGCAAACTAGACCTTCAGGATCCCCAGTTGGGGGGTGTGTTTGGGGGTGGATGATCTCCCTTTCCCACTTCCACAGTTTAGGTACTCACAGTATTTGGTGTGTCTCCCGGGTCCTGCAGGAGCAATCCACTTCCTTCAGAGGGTCTGTGGGTCCTCTGGGATTCCTGATTTATTCATGCAGTCATTCTGGAGCTAAAATTCACGATGCAACCCTCCACACACTGCTCTGTCCATCCAAGTCAGAGCTGCAATCTAGTCCTGCCTCCTGTCCACCATAATCTTGAGTATCTCTACTTCTGTGGCACAGAAGGGCTCCCCAGGTCCTATTCCGTGAATCCTCCTCCTCCTCCCCTCTTTCTCTGTCTCACTCCCTCAGTCTGTCTTCTTTAATTTTTTTTAATCAATGTTTTGTGGTTTTTAGTGTACAAGTCTTTCACCTCCTATTTTATTTTTTTCAGTGCTATTGTAAATGGGAGTTTTCCTAATTTTCTTTCCAGATAGTTCATTATTAGCTCACAGGTTTTTAAAGTAACTAAACAAAGAAAGAACATGACAGGGGGAAAAAAAACCCTTTTTAATTCTAGTATTCATTCAAATATGTTTATTGAATACCTACTATGTAAAGTTACTGTTTTAGCACTGGAAATATATTGTTGAGAAAATTAGGAAGAGTTTCTGCTCTCATGAGCTTACATGCCAGTAGAGGAAGCAGTCAATAAACAATAAATATAAGTGCTATGAGGAAACAATAAAGCAGGATAAAAATTTAGAGAGCCATAGGGATGGATGGCTATTTTAGATAGGATGGTCAGGGAAGGTCTCACTGATTGCTAACTCTTAAGACCCAAATAAGGTAAGGGAGGAGACATAAGACAATATGGGGGAAGTACATTCTAGACAGAAACAGACAGCCCATGCATAGATTCTGAGGCAGGAACATACTTGGATTTGAAGAGAATAAGAAGGCCAGTTGGTTAGAGTACAGAGAAGAAAGAGATGAGGTCAGAGACTGGTGGGGTTGGATTAGAGACAGAAAGAGGCTAGAGGGCCCTCAGGTCTTTGAATCTTACCAGCATGAACCACCAGACCTGTGAGTGAGTAATGTTTCAAATTATTCTAGCCCCAGATCTCAAGCTGCTCTACAGAGATGAGCCTGCCCCACTGTGTCCTGTCTAAAGTTCTGGCCCCCAGAATCTGTGAGCACAATAAATGGTTGTTTTACACCAGTCAGTTTCGGAGTAATTTGTTAAGCAGCCGGAACAGAAGGGAGGGATAGTCTTTGCATCTCAAACTATAACTAGAGCCCACTGTTACAAAGGTGGCTTTGCAAATATGTGATTGAATCATGTGTGTTGATTTGATTGGTCCTTCTATCAGAGTTATGGGATTCTCAGGAGATGCTGGGTTCACTAGTAAAGGCTTGGTTACCCACCCAGGTGGGATAGGTTCAATTAGTGGGCTATATGCTCTTCAGCTGAAAGGGGCTCTGGGTTCCCCCACTTATTTGTCACTGAGATTTCAAGTAAAATAAACTGGAGATGGCTACCCTGCCAGAGATGTTGGAAGAAGGCAGTCCTTTTACAAAGGGACTTCTTTATAAAAAGTATCTTTGCTAAACAACAATTGGATTCATGTATTTAAAATTATTCCTTCGGTCGATCAACTAGGAACCCAAGATGTGCCCAGTGCGGGATTCTGTTTAGGGTGTCTCTTTCCAGACCTCTGTGTGAATTTTAATATTTTCAGCTGTAAGAAATAGAAATCTCAATTTAAAATAACCTTAAACAGTAGGGGAATTTAGCTCCTATTACAACTCCAGAGGAGCACGGCTCCAGCATTGGCTTCCGCAGTGGCTCAGCAATGTCAGCAAGGATCCAGGCTGCTTCCACTTTCCACTCAACCATCTTCAGTGTGTCCTGCCCAGACCAGCTCCCCTCGTGGTCCCAACATGGCTGCTGCAATTCCAGGCATCAACACGCAGGCATCAACAGATATACAGGACAACATCCAGAAGGAGAAAGGGACCATTTCTTCTGTATCTAGTCCTTGATTTAAACAGTTCATGATTCACCCTGTGAAACTGGACATGGGGCCCAGGCCCCTCTGAAGATAGAGGTGAACAGCAGGAAGCAGGATGTGGGTATCACCCATCAGTCTGCTCCAAACTCTAAGCCTGGTTAGAGAAGATCTCTCATTACTACAGAATAATCTCCCTCAGTAATTAAAGTTTCTCCTTCCACTTCCTAAGGATGCCAAAAGGAATAGTGTTTGTTTACAGCGCTTACTACAGTGTCCTCAGCTCCTTGGAGAAAATACATGACTCAAAGAACTAGAAAAAATAAAAATAAAAAAACCTAAGTCTTATATTTTCTATCAATCACCTGCCCACGTGCCCTTGAGCACCATTTGCTCAGGATAAAGTTGACAGATAAATAAGATACCTATCTTGATTGGCACTCCTTGTGTGTGAGAGCTGGTTTGTAGGCCATTGTCAGTGGAGAAATGAGAGGGTCTAGGGAGGGGAACAGATGAGGAAGCATTTACCATCTATCAAGCTGTGAGGAACGGCTGCCACTCATCTGTCAGAGCAGGGATATGCCAGGTCAAATCTGGCTAATCCCTTTTGTACAATGCATAAGCTAAGGATGGTTTTTAAACATTTTTTTAATGGCTGAGAAAATAAGACTATTCATGACATGTGAAGATTATTTGAAATTCAAATTTCAGTGTCCATAAATTGAATATTTTGGAACATAGCCATGCTCATTCATTTACTTCTTGTCTATGGCTGCCTTTTACTTATTTATTTATTTATTTAATACAGGGTCTTGCTGTGTGGTCCAGGCTAAAGTGCAGTGATGCAATCTCGACTCACTGCAACCTCTGCCTCCCAGGCTCAGGTGATCCTCCGACCTCAGCCTCCCAAGTAGCTGGGACTACAGACACACGTCACCACGCCCAGCTAATTTTTGTATTTTTTGTAGAGACAGGGTTTTGCCACATTGCCCAGGCTGGTCTTGAACTCCTGGGGTCAAGCAATTTGCCCTCCTCAGCCTCCCAAAATATTGGGATTACAGGCATGAGCTACTGTACCCAACCCTATAGCTGTTTTCACACTTAGCCACATTAAATAGTTGTGACACAGATTGAATGGCCCATGAACCCTAACATGTTTACAGTTTGGCCCTCCACAGAAAAAGTGTGCTGACCCCTGCCTTGGAGCAAAATCCCTGACAGGGTCCCCAGGCATTGGGTAGTGTTGTGCCTGGAGCCTCCAGAGGTACCAGCCCTCAGCCCATCTGCAGACCAGCCTCTTCCCAACTGAGTGGGATAGGAACCCCCGATGCTGTCTAATCCATTTAGCACAGGGGTCCTTAGACCTGACTGCACATTAGAATCACCTAGGGAGCTTTGAAAAAAAATCCCATGCTTGGTTTCCACCCAGCAAACTTTTTCTGTGGAGGGCCAAATTGTAAATATGTTAGGGTTCATTGGCCATTCAATCTGTGTCACAACTATTTAATGCGGCTGTTTAAGTATGAAAGCGGCCATAGAGTTGGGTGCAGTAGCTCATGCCTGTAATCCCAACATTTTGGGAGGCTGAGGAGGGCAAATCACTTGAGCCCAGGAGTTCAAGACCAGCCTGGGCAATGTGGCAAAACCAATTGAATCAAAATCTCTGGGGATGGGCCCAGGCATCTGTGTCTTTCAGAAGACCCCCAGGTGATGGCAAAGTACAGTCAAGCTTGAGAACCACTGCTAGATGTTTGTTGCCAATGTCAAGCCTGGTTTCTGGAGCTTTTTCTAAGCAAACACCATCACACACCCTCAGGCAAGTGTTTTGGGAACAGCCCATCAGCACCACGCTAAGGTGGAGCTGGGCAAGAAGATGTGGAGAAGCAAGCTGTGGTTTACCCCTACCTTTCATTTGTACAAGTGTGCAGCCAAATGACCTCACCTGTATACAGATGAGTTCCTGAGGTTTCCCAGGCTGGGGAGTCCTTTCCACCAGGGTTCTCCTTGTATCTCATGCCAACCCTCAGCAGAGAAAACATAGTGTCTCACCCTAGCTGTCACTCACGAGTTTATTTTCCTTTACCTAAGAGGAGGCAAACAAAAGCCTGGTCATTGCCCAACCCAGGGACAGTTTAGATGCACTTCTTTCTCAATGGCACCAGAAACCTCTCTCTTCCTTGGCATGTAGTTGGAGAAGAGGAGCCACATATAGCACTTCTTTCCTTTATTCACTCACACAACAGATACCTACTGAGCACGACCTACTTAACCAAGCACTGTAGATTTTCAGAGTACAATAGTGAATAAGAGTCCCCAAAACTCATGGACTAGGAGAAGCCAAATTAGCCCACTGTTCAGCAGTGCTGAAGAGCTGCATCCAAGGGACATCTGCAGACTCTGAGCGAGGAAATGACTCTCTTTGTCAGGGGAAGAAAGGCATTTCATGCTGAGGATAGAGCATTTGCAAAAATACAGTGGCTGGAAAAAGAAGACATGGATCTGACTGGAGCTGGGGCAGAGGGCTATCAAGTGTGGGTAGGAGTTGAGGCTGGAGATGAAAGCTGGAGGCAGCATGGGAACAGCAGGCTGGCCAGGACCAGAGGAAAACATGGGAGCTTTTCTGGAGAGGAGTGAGCAAGGTTCGGAAGGAAGGAACCCCTGGCTGGATGTGCTGGATTCTGGAGGACAGAGGAACAGTGCCCATGTCCAACACTTTGTCCATTGCTCAGGATAAGATGCAACAAACTCCCAAACTACTGCCATGGGAGTGGAAACAGAGAGGAGCCAAATTCAAGAAGTATCTCAGAAATACATTCAATAGGATGTAGAGATCAATTTAAAGGGTGGCACCAGAGAGTGCCTGCCACAGCTACCCAAGTCCCTCCCCAGCTGCCCAAGGTTCCAACCTCTCCTTTCCGCTGCTGGCTTTACTCTCATCCCCAGCCAGAGCCAGTGGGAGAGAACACCAGGAAGGGAAAAAATGCTATTGGGGGATTTTCTTCTGTTTTTATTTCTTTGTGTTCCTTTTTAACACCTGTTGTTAAGCCTCCCAAAAGTTCCCCTGGCTATTCTTCAAAATGGATTTTCCCTTACAGACCATGATTACATTGCCGAAGCTCAGTGTTGCTCTCTGGTTATGCCCATAAGCTCTGGCATCAGAAAGGTCTGGATTTGAGCCCTGAAAAAAATACTAGCTGAAAAACCTGGTCAAATCATATAACCTCTCTAACCCCCAGACTCCCCATCTGTCAAATGTGTAAAGCAGTACCTGTCTCTTGAGCGTGTAGTGAGGATTAAATGAGGTAGTAAAATAAAGCCTTTAGCACTGACCCTAGCACATAAACTGCTTGATAGATAGAGGCTGAGGTGGGAGGATCACTTGAGCCCAGAAGGTCAAGGTTGCAGTGGAGCCATGTTCACGCCACTGCACTGCAGCCTGGGCAACAGAGTGAGACCCTATCTCTAAAAAACATATTAATAATTATGAGAGCCTAAGGTCAATGGATAGGCAGTCTCGAGATCAGGGTGTTCTTCAGTATGGGTGCTAAAGTGAGGAAGCAAGAAAAAGAGTAGCTCATTCTCAGAGAAGGGATTCTTGAAAACTTTAGAGGTAAGAGCAGTTGCTTGTGATAACACAATCTGTAGTGTAACCAAGAGAGTGGAAATCTGAGCTGGATTGAAAGAGATTTTTGGAGATTCAAAGGTTAAGGAACAATAGAACCAGGGTGTTAGATGGATCATGCCATTAGATTTTGTTGCCAATGATGACAAAGGCAGAGATGGAGAGGAAGACAGTGCTAAAGTTGTCAGTAAGGGAAGGAAATTTCAGCCATGAGGAGGGGAAACAGATGGGATGGCAAGATTGCCCAAAGCTCAGAGAAGTTGGTTTGTTTTAGTTGTTTGTTGATTAAAAGGTTGATTTTTGTCTATTCAAAGGAGGAATGAGGAGAAATGGTTTAGAAACAGGAAATGTAAGGAAAATACCTACCATAACTCTTTGCTTATCAAAATTTAAGCTGTCGTCATTGAAGAGTTTTCCCAAAAGACTGATAGGAGATGCCCCAAAATGTTAACAGGGTTGTATAAGGGTGTATTTTCTGGTCATCTATTGACATATAACCAACCACCCTAAAACTTAGCCTAAGACATTTATTTTCCTCACGAATCTGCAACTTTGGTCAAGTTCAGCAGGGACGATTCATCTCCACTCCACTCTGTATCTGCTGGGGTGATCTGAAGGCTCGTTCATTCACATCTGACGGTGGATGCTGGCTGAGCCTTTAGGTGCAGCTGTGACCAGAGAACCTAAGCACAACTTCATCTTGCGGCAACTTGGCTTCCTCACAGAATAGTGACTGTGTTCCCAGAGTGAGTGTCTCAAGAACCAGGCAGAAGCTATATCAGCTTTCATGACGTAGCCTTGGTAATCACGTGGCCTCATTCTCCTTGTCACAGGTTCACCCAGATTCAAGGAAACAGAGCAGCGACCCCACCTTTCAATGAAGGATTGTCAAGTTCACATTGTGAGGAAAGCTTGCAATGTGAGATGGAATGTTGATGCAGCCATCTGTGGAAATATAATCTGTCATGGTGACTTTCATTTTATTCCCCTTTTACCTTATGATGGGATGGTGCCCAGTGAATTCAAACTTTAGCCATTAGATTTTTTTTTTTTTTTAAGACAGAGTCTCACTGTGAGGCCCAGGCTAGAGTGCAATGGTGTGATCTCAGCTCACTGGAACCTCTACCTCCCAGGTTCAAGCGATTCTCCTGCCTCAGCCTCCAAAGTAGCTGGGATTACAGGTGCACACCACCACACCCAGCTAATTTTTTTGCATTTTTAGTAGAGACAGGGTTTCACCATATTGGCCAGGCTGGTCTCGAATTCCTGACCTCAAGTGATCCGCCCACCTCGGCCTCCCAAAGTGCTGGGATTACAGGCATGAGCCACCATGCCCGGCCTAGGCATTTGATTTTAAACCACCAGAGATCATTAAAAGGTTATCAGTCTTTCCTGTTGAAATGGAAATACTAAGAAATCTTTGAACAGACTTTTATTTGGGGAAGAATCACTTGAGTGGCCCCCCACTTGAGTGGCCCCTGCTTTATGTACTTGCTTTATGTTGATGTAAAGCAAGAAAGCATACATGGTTCTGGAGAGACAAAGGACAAAAATTGTATCTTTTTGTTTTATTGATTTAATTTTTTGCTTGGAAAAGTCCTGGGCTCAGTTGTATAAGCAAATAGAATTACGCTGCCCCTCCCCCAATACTCACTAATCAAAGGAACTTAAAAGTTATTGGGGAGTAAGCAGGCAAATTTGCCAAAAGGAGGACAAGGAGCTTTCTGGGAGAAAGAGGATCAAAATATTGACCTTTTCCCTTTAGCATTCAAAGTTATTACAATAGGTTTAATTGATTGCAGGTATTTTGTAGAATGTACCTCCACTGAGGTTTGTCTTATATTTTTCTTTTTCTTTTTTTTTTTAATTTATTTATTATTATTATACTTTAAGTTGTAGGGTACATGTGCATAACGTGCAGGTTTGTTACATATGTATACTTGTGCCATGTTGCTGTGCTGCACCCATCAACTCGTCATTTACATCAGGTATAACTCCCAATGCAATCCCTCCCCCCTCCCCCCTCCCCATGATAGGCCCCGGTGTGTGATGTTCCCCTTCCTGAGTCCAAGTGATCTCATTGTTCAGTTCCCACCTATGAGTGAGAACATGCGGTGTTTGGTTTTCTGTTCTTGTGATAGTTTGCTAAGAATGATGGTTTCCAGCTGCATCCATGTCCCTACAAAGGACACAAACTCATCCTTTTTTATGGCTGCATAGTATTCCATGGTGTATATGTGCCACATTTTCTTAATCCAATCTGTCACTGATGGACATTTGGGTTGATTCCAAGTCTTTGCTATTGTGAATAGTGCTGCAATAAACATACGTGTGCATGTGTCTTTATAGCAGCATAATTTATAATCCTTTGGGTATATCCCCAGTAATGGGATGGCTGGGTCATATGGTACATCTAGTTCTAGATCCTTGAGGAATCGCCATACTGTTTTCCATAATGGTTGAACTAGTTTACAATCCCACCAACAGTGTAAAAGTGTTCCTATTTCTCCACATCCTCTCCAACACCTGTTGTTTCCTGACTTTTTAATGATTGCCATTCTAACTGGTGTGAGATGGTATCTCATTGTGGTTTTGATGTGCATTTCTCTGATGGCCAGTGATGATGAGCATTTTTTCATGTGTCTGTTGGCTGTATGAATGTCTTCTTTTGAGAAATGTCTGTTCATATCCTTTGCCCACTTTTTGATGGGGTTGTTTGTTTTTTTCTTGTAAATTTGTTTGAGTTCTTTGTAGGTTCTGGATATTAGCCCTTTGTCAGATGAGTAGATTGCAAAAATGTTCTCCCATTCTGTAGGTTGCCTGTTCACTCTGATGGTAGTTTCTTTTGCTGTGCAGAAGCTCTTTAGTTTAATTAGATCCCATTTGTCAATTTTGGCTTTTGCTGCTGTTGCTTTTGGTGTTTTAGACATGAAGTCTTTGCCCATGCCTATGTCCTGAATGGTACTACCTAGGTTTTCCTCTAGGATTTTTATGGTATTAGGTCTAACATTTAAGTCTCTAATCCATCTTGAATTAATTTTCATATAAGGAGTAAGGAAAGGATCCAGTTTCAGCTTTCTACTTATGGCTAGCCAATTTTCCCAGCACCATTTATTAAATAGGGAATCCTTTCCCCATTTCTTGTTTCTCTCAGGTTTGTCAAAGATCAGATGGCTGTAGATGTGTGGTATTATTTCTGAGGACTCTGTTCTGTTCCATTGGTCTATATCTCTGTTTGGGTACCAGTACCATGCTGTTTTGGTTACTGTAGCCTTGTAGTATAGTTTGAAGTCAGGTAGCATGATGCCTCCAGCTTTGTTCTTTTGACTTAGGATTGTCTTGGAGATGCGGGCTCTTTTTTGGTTCCATATGAACTTTAAAGCAGTTTTTTCCAATTCTGTGAAGAAACACATTGGTAGCTTGATGGGGATGGCATTGAATCTATAAATTACCTTGGGCAGTATGGCCATTTTCACGATATTGATTCTTCCTATCCATGAGCATGGTATGTTCTTCCATTTGTTTGTGTCCTCTTTTATTTCACTGAGCAGTGGTTTGTAGTTCTCCTTGAAGAGGTCCTTTACATCCCTTGTAAGTTGGATTCCTAGGTATTTTATTCTCTTTGAAGCAATTGTGAATGGAAGTTCATTCCTGATCTGGCTCTCTGTTTGTCTGTTACTGGTGTATAAGAATGCTTGTGATTTTTGCACATTAATTTTGTATTCTGAGACTTTGCTGAAGTTGCTTATCAGCTTAAGGAGATTTTGGGCTGAGACAATGGGGTTTTCTAAATATACAATCATGTCATCTGCAAACAGGGACAATTTGACTTCTTCTTTTCCTAACTGAATACCCTTGATTTCTTTCTCTTGCCTAATTGCCCTAGCCAGAACTTCCAACACTATGTTGAATAGGAGTGGTGAGAGAGGGCATCCCTGTCTTGTGCCAGTTTTCAAAGGGAATTTTTCCAGTTTTTGCCCATTCAGTATGATATTGGCTGTGGGTTTGTCATAAATAGCTCTTATTATTTTGAGGTATGTTCCATCAATACCGAATTTATTGAGCGTTTTTAGCATGAAGGGCTGTTGAATTTTGTCAAAAGCCTTTTCTGCATCTATTGAGATAATCATGTGGTTCTTGTCTTTGGTTCTGTTTATATACTGGATTATGTTTATTGATTTGCGAATGTTGAACCAGCCTTGCATCCCAGGGATGAAGCCCACTTGATCATGGTGGATAAGCTTTTTGATGTGTTGCTGAATCCGGTTTGCCAGTATTTTATTGAGGATTTTTGCATCGATGTTCATCAGGGATATTGGTCTAAAATTCTCTTTTTTTGTTGTGTCTCTGCCAGGCTTTGGTATCAGGATGATGTTGGCCTCATAAAATGAGTTAGGGAGGATTCCCTCTTTTTCTATTGATTGGAATCGTTTCAGAAGGAATGGTACCAACTCCTCCTTGTACCTCTGGTAGAATTCAGCTGTGAATCCATCTGGTCCTGGACTTTTTTTGGTTGGTAGGCTATTAATTATTGCCTCAATTTCAGAGCCTGCTATTGGTCTATTCAGGGATTCAACTTCTTCCTGGTTTAGTCTTGGAAGAGTGTAAGTGTCCAGGAAATTATCCATTTCTTCTAGATTTTCCAGTTTATTTGCATAGAGGTGTTTATAGGATTCTCTGATGGTAGTTTGTATTTCTATGGGGTCGGTGGTGATATCCCCTTTATCATTTTTAATTGCATCAATTTGATTCTTCTCTCTTTTCTTCTTTATTAGTCTGGCTAGTGGTCTGTCAATTTTGTTGATCTTTTCAAAAAACCAACTCCTGGATTCATTGATTTTTTGGAGGGTTTTTTGTGTCTCTATCTCCTTCAGTTCTGCTCTGATCTTAGTTATTTCTTGCCTTCTGCTAGCTTTTGAATGTGTTTGTTCTTGCTTCTCTAGTTCTTTTAATTGCGATGTTAGAGTGTCAATTTTAGATCTTTCCTTCTTTCTCTTGTGGGCATTTAGTGCTATAAATTTCCCTCTACACACTGCTTTAAATGTGTCCCAGAGATTCTGGTATGTTGTATCTTTGTTCTCATTGGTTTCAAAGAACATCTTTATTTCTGCCTTCATTTCGTTATGTACCCAGTAGTCATTCAGGAGCAGGTTGTTCAGTTTCCATGTAGTTGAGCGGTTTTGATTGAGTTTCTTAGTCCTGAGTTCTAGTTTGATTGCACTGTGGTCTGAGAGACAGTTTGTTATAATTTCTGTTCTTGTACATTTGCTGAGGAGTGCTTTACTTCAATTACGTGGTCAATTTTGGAGTAAGTACGATGTGGTGCTGAGAAGAATGTATATTCTGTTGATTTGGGGTGGAGAGTTCTATAGATGTCTATTAGGTCTGCTTGCTGCAGAGATGAGTTCAATTCCTGGATATCCTTGTTAACTTTCTGTCTCGTTGATCTGTCTAATGTTGACAGTGGAGTGTTGAAGTCTCCCATTATTATTGTATGGGAGTCTAAGTCTCTTTGTAAGTCTCTAAGGACTTGCTTTATGAATCTGGGTGCTCCTGTATTGGGTGCATATATATTTAGGATAGTTAGCTCTTCCTGTTGAATTGATCCCTTTACCATTATGTAATGGCCTTCTTTGTCTCTTTTGATCTTTGATGGTTTAAAGTCTGTTTTATCAGAGACTAGTATTGCAACCCCTGCTTTTTTTTGTTCTCCATTTGCTTGGTAAATCTTCTTCCATCCCTTTATTTTGAGCCTATGTATGTCTCTGCATGTGAGATGGGTCTCCTGAATACAGCAGACTGATGGATCTTGACTCTTTATCCAGTTTGCCAGTCTGTGTCTTTTAATTGGAGCATTTAGTCCATTTACATTTAAGGTTAAGATTGTTATGTGTGAACTTGATCCTGCCATTATGATATTAACTGGTTATTTTGCTCGTTAGTTGATGCAGTTTCTTCCTAGCCTCGATGGTCTTTACATGTTGGCATGTTTTTGCAATGGCTGGTACCGGTTGTTCCTTTCCATGTTTAGTGCATCCTTCAGGGTCTCTTGTAAGGCAGGCCTAGTGGTGACAAAATCTCTAAGCATTTGCTTATCTGTAAAGGATTTTATTTCTCCTTCACCTGTGAAACTTAGTTTGGCTGGATATGAAATTCTGGGTTTAAAATTCTTTTCTTTAAGAATGTTGAATATTGGCCCCCACTCTCTTCTGGCTTGTAGAGTTTCTGCCGAGAGATCTGCTGTTAGTCTGATGGGCTTCCCTTTGTGGGTAACTCGACCTTTCTCTCTGGCTGCCCTTAAGATTTTTTCCTTCATTTCAACTTTGGTGAATCTGACAATTATGTGTCTTGGAGTTGCTCTTCTCGAGAAGTATCTTTGTGGCGTTCTCTGTATTTCCTGGATTTGAATGTTGGCCTGCCCTACTAGGTTGGGGAAGTTCTCCTGGATGATATCCTGAAGAGTGTTTTTCAACTTGGTTCCATTTTCCCCCTCACTTTCAGGCACCCCAATCAGACGTAGATTTGGTCTTTTTACATAATCCCATACTTCTTGCAGGCTTTGTTCATTTCTTTTTCTTCTTTTTTCTTTTGGTTTCTCTTCTTGCTTCATTTCATTCATTTGATCCTCAATCGCTGATACTCTTTCTTCCAGTTGATCGAGTCGGTTACTGAAGCTTGTGCATTTGTCACGTATTTCTCGTGTCATGGTTTTCATCTCTTTCATTTCGTTTATGACCTTCTCTGCATTAATTACTCTAGCCATCAATTCTTCCACTTTTTTTTCATGATTTTTAGTTCCTTTGTGCTGGGTACGTAATTCCTCCTTTAGCTCTGAGAAATTTGATGGACTGAAGCCTTCTTCTCTCATCTCGTCAAAGTCATTCTCCGTCCAGCTTTGATCCGTTGCTAGCGATGAGCTGCGCTCCTTTGCCGGGGGAGATGCGCTCTTATTTTTTGAATTTCCAGCTTTTCTGCCCTGCTTTTTCCCCATCTTTGTGGTTTTATCTGCCTCTGGTCTTTGATGATGGTGATGTACTGATGGGGTTTTGGTGTAGGTGTCCTTCCTGTTTGATAGTTTTCCTTCTAACAGTCAGGACCCTCAGCTGTAGGTCTGTTGGAGATTGCTTGAGGTCCACTCCAGACCCTGTTTGCCTGGGTATCAGTAGCAGAGGCTGCAGAAGATAGAATATTTCTGAACAGCGAGTGTACCTGTCTGATTCTTGCTTTGGAAGCTTCCTCTCAGGGGTGTACTCCACCCTGTGAGGTGTAGGGTGTCAGACTGCCCCTGGTGGGGGATGTCTCCCAGTTAGGCTACTCACGGGTCAGGGACCCACTTGAGCAGGGAGTCTGTCCCTTCTCAGATCTCAACCTCCATGTTGGGAGATCCACTGCTCTCTTCAAAGCTGTCAGAGTTGTTTGCGTCTGCAGAGGTTTCGGCTGAGTTTGTTATTGTTTACTGTGCCCTGTCCCCAGAGGTGGAGTCTACAGAGACAGGCAGGTTTCCTTGAGCTGCTGTGAGCTCCACCGAGTTCGAGCTTCCCAGCGGCTTTGTTTACCTACTTAAGCCTCAGCAATGGCGGGCGCCCCTCCCCCAGCCTCGCTGCTGCCTTGCCGGTAGATCACAGACTGCTGTGCTAGCAATGAGGGAGGCTCCGTGGGTGTGGGACCCTCCCGGCCAGGTGTGGGATATGATCTCCTGGTGTGCCTGTTTGCTTAAAGCGCAGTATTGGGGTGGGAGTTACCCGATTTTCCAGGTGTTGTGTGTCTCAGTTCCCCTGGCTAGGAAAAGGGATTCCCTTCCCCCTTGTGCTTCCCAGGTGAGGCGATGCCTCGCCCCACTTCAGCTCTCGCTGGTCGGGCTGCAGCAGCTGACCAGCACCGATCGTCCGGCACTCCCCAGTGAGATGAACCCAGTACCTCAGTTGAAAATGCAGAAATCACCGGTCTTCTGTGTCGCTCGCGCTGGGAGTTGGAGACTGGAGCTGTTCCTATTCGGCCATCTTGCTCCGCCCCCTGTCTTATATTTTTCTTATGATTAGACTGGAGTTAGTGGTTTGGGGAGTAAGACCACAGAGGTAATATCCCGTTCTTATCCCATCATGTTAAAGGTACACACTATCAACATGACTTATCACTGTTTATGTTGACCTGGGTCACCTGCTCAAGGAGTGTTTGTCAGGTTTCTCCACTATAAAGCTACTCTTCCCCCAGCTTCCCACCTTCTCATACAGTACACTTTGGACAAAAGTCACTATGCAAAGCTCAAATTTAAGGAGCAAGGAGTGTGGTAGACTGCCTAATAGACCCCAAATATGTCCACATGCTAATCCCCAGAATCTGAATGACACCTTATATGTCAAAAGTGATTTTATATTTGTGATTAAATTAAGGATTTCACCATATAGAGATTATCCTGGATTATCCGAATGAGCCCTAATTGTAATGGCAAGTGTTCTTATAAGAGAGAGGCAGAACAGGAAAAAAACTATAATCCGAGCGAACAGACAGCCTACAGAATGAGAGAAAATGTTTGCAATCTATCCATCTGACAAAGATCTAATATCCAGAGTCTGCAAGGAACTTAAATAAATTTACAAGAAAACAACCCCATTAAAAAGTGGGCACGGCCGGGCGCGGTGGCTCAAGCCTGTAATCCCAGCACTTTGGGAGGCCGAGACGGGCGGATCACGAGGTCAGGAGATTGAGACCATCCTGGCTGACACAGTGAAACCCCGTCTCTACTAAAAAATACAAAAAAACTAGCCGGGCGAGGTGGCGGGCGCCTGTAGTCCCAGCTACTCGGGAGGCTGAGGCAGGAGAATGGCGTGAACCCGGGAGGCGGAGCTTGCAGTGAGCCAAGATCACGCCACTGCATTCCAGCCTGGGCGGCAGAGCGAGACTCTGTCTCAAAAAAAAAAAAAAAAAAAAAAAAGTGGGCAAAGGATATGAACAGACGCTTCTCAAAAGAAGACATTCATGTGGCCAACAACATATGAAAAAAAGCTAATCATCACTGATCACTAGAGAAATGCAAATCAAAACCACAATGAGCTACCATCTCACACCAGTCATAATGGCGATTATTAATAAGTAAAGAAACAACAGATGCCGATGAGGTTGCAGAGAAAAAGAATGCTTTTACATTGTTGGTGGGAATGTAAATTAGTTCAACCATTGTGGAAGATAGTGTGACAATTCCTCAAAGATCTAGAAACAGAAACACAATTTGACCCAGCAATCCCATTATTGGGTATATACCCAAAGGAGTATAAATCATTCTGTTATAAAGATACATGCACACATATGTTCATTGCAGCGCTGTTTGCAATATCAAAGACATTGAACCAACCCAAATGTCCATCAACGATAGACTGGATAAAGAAAATGTGGTACATATACACCATGGAATACTATGCAGCCATGAAAAAGCAACAAGATCATGTCCTTTGCAGGGACATGGATGGAGCTGGAAGCTATTATCCTCAGCAAAGTAACGCAGGAACTGAAAACCAAACACCACATGTTTTCTCTTATAAGTAGGAGCTGAATGATGAGAACACATGTACACATGATGGGGGCAGGGAACGACACACACTGGGGCTTGTCAGGGAGGGCAGGGGGAAGGGAGAGCATCAGGAAGAATACCTAATGGATGCTGGGCTCAATACCTAAGTAATGGGTTGATCTGCAGCAAACCACCATGGCACACATCTACCTATGTAACAAACCTGTACATCCTGCACATGTACCCCAGAACTTAAAAGTTGAAGAAAAAGAGGAAGCCAGAGAGAGATTGACCCAGAAGAAGGGAAAGCAATGTGATCCCAGAGGCAGAGAGTGGAGAAATGTGGCCAGCAATTAGAAGAAGCTGGAGGAGGCAAGGAGACCCCAGAGATTCCAGAGAAAGCACAGACCCACTGACACCTTGATTTTAGTTCAGTAATACTGATTGCAGATTTCTGGCCCCTATAACTGTGAAAATAGATCTTTGTCAAAAATCGCCAAGTGTGGCAATTTGTCATAGCAGCCATGAGAAACTAATGTGAAGAGTGATGTTCCACCTCCTTGAGGGTGCAGTGTCTATATAAATAATTTGAAATTCTTCTGCATTGGAGATTTGCCTCTTTGCCCAGTTTATTTATTCAGTCATTTATTTATGAACACTTGTGAACTCATAAATATTTATACTCTGAGTTATGATCCATTACTGCTTTATTTTGTTCTCCACATTCTCTTGAGAGATACATATCTTTCTCCTTGCAGGTAACCTACCACATTCACAGGTGCCTTGGGCAGGGCATACAAGAAGGTCCTAGGGATTAGATGGAGATTTAGAAGATGAGTTTGTCCACACCCGTGACAGTGACTGCAGGCTGGATGTGCAAACTTTGAAACAGAAACAGAGTGATAAACTTTCCATTAAAGCAAAAATTCTAAAGACAGTGTTACATGCACACATAAAATGGACTTTGCATACAAGTGACTAAATGGATAAATAATATCTATAAAATATGCATCAAGTCTTCTCAGTAGTATAAGTTAACAAAATGTCTCAGTTTATTCAGGCTGCTATAACAATACCTTAGACTGGGCAATTTATAAACAGAAATTTATTGCTCATAGTTCTGGAGGCTGGGAAGTCCAAGATCAAGGCATCAGCAGATTTGGTGTCTGATGAGGAGGAAGGGAAAATCAAGCTCCCTCAAGCCTCTTTAACCAGAAGCCCTAATCCCACTCATGACAGCAGAGCCCTCATGACCTCATCATCTCCTAAAAGCCCCACCTCTTAATACTTGCAAGGGAGATTAGGTTTCAACATACGGATTTTGGGGAGGACACAAATGTTCAGATCATAGCAACATGGAATTTATATTTAAGAGTAAAGTTAGTTTGGGTCTTGGTTGATGTCACTGATGGATTTTTAGTCACCCTGAACTAACAAAAAACAGCAGCTATAGTCTTATTTTCTTCAGAAAAACCTCAAGGCAAAGCTACTTCATACCTATATGTCATTCTCACTTGAAAAATTTTCTCTTCCTTGCTGACAATGTTTTCCTTGTTTCCAGCAGAAGTCTCTTCAGCTTTAATTTCTATTTTCAGCCGTCCAGAGATAAAATGAAGATGTGTTTCCAAAAAAGTTTTAATGCCAAATTGGGTTGGGGACAAGGAGGGCTGCAAAGGCCATGGTACTTGAGGGAACAATGAGAGGAAAGGGCCCTGGTCTAAGTGCTAGATACACAGGCCTTAGATTTCCTTCAAGTGCCATTACTTTGCTATGAACAAGATTGTTAATTTAAGAACATATTTCTCAAGGGAGAGATCACAGCCCAGTCTCCAGGAGTTAAAAGGATTGCCTTTGGCATGGGACAGACCCGGGTTTTCGTTTTGGCTGTACCTCTTACCAGTTGTGAGATGTTGGGCAAGTTATCTCCCTGAGGTTTATTTTTCCTCATCTGTAAAATAAAGACCATATCTATGTCATAGGTCATGTGAGAAGTATATAGAATCATGTGACAGAATGTGGCAAGCCCTAAGCTGACCTTAACTAGACCTGGGAATATAATAGGGTCCAATCCCCACCCTCTTCTCCCCTTCCCCCACTGCACAGGTGGGTTCCTGAATTGTTCTTCCTGCCTTAAATTAGTATAGTCCCAAACTGCAACCTGTAGTCTTCCCTCTAACACTGAACAAAAGCCTTCAGGCCAATAACTCATCCTCTGCCTTGGGTTTCTGAATATACCTTAGATGAGGCTAAAAGTGGGCCCCAATACACCTTGCCTGGTATGCACTAACGCTGACTCCTTGCCTAGCATGTACTGGCCCTGACTCCTTGTCAAGCATGCACTAGCCCTGGCTCCTTGCCTAGCATGCTTTAGCCCTGACTCCTTATCTAGCATGTTCTAGCCCTGACTCTTTGCCTAGCATGTACTAACCCTGACTCCTTGTCTAGCATGCTCTAGCCCTGGCTCCTTGTCTAGCATGCTCTCGCCCTGACTCCTTGCCTTGCATGCACTTGCCCTGACTCCTTGCCTAGCATGCACTTGCCCTGACTCCTTGCCTAGCATGCACTTGCCCTGACTCCTTGCCTAGCATGTACTTGCCCTGACTCCTTGCCTATCATGCACTTGCCCTGACTCCGTGTCTAGCATGTACTAGCCCTGACTCCTTGTCTAGCATGCTCTCACTCTCACTCCTCACCTAGTATTTGCTAGCCCCCTCTCTGGGACCTGGTACTTTCTACCTTTACCCTCTCCTGCTGGCTATAACCCTGCTTTGCCTCCCACACACATCTCTAGGGCCTCACTCAAAACCCCCTATTGCCTCACCTCAGTCACTAGCCACGACTCTAAAGATACTGGCATAACCTTGCCCCAACTGAAGGTCACTGTGTCCTCTAAGATTCTGACATCCAAGTGCCACTACCTCTTAGTCCCTCTAGCCCTAGTTCACCCTCTAGCTGGTTCCTCCTCTGCTGATAGCCTGCTTGCTTCACACCTGAGGCACTGAAGGTAGCCATTATCTTGTTTTACCTTCCACAACAACTTTTGAATTGCCCCATTTCACAGATGAGAAAACTGAGCCCCAGAGATATTTGGTAATTTGCCCAATGTTCATGACTAATAACCTCCAGAGAACTTGGGGCCCCCTGACCTCTAATTCAGGCTCCACTTAGCTTCCTGTGTCACAGATTCAAAGATCAGAAGAGCCAGCTCCCTAATTTGCACTTTGGATGGCAGTGAATTAAACTTTAAAGGCTTGGCAGGTAGTGCTGTTCCTGACTCCCAGGCATTTGGCAGTTGTTGGTATATGTTTCCAGAGATACATTTCTACATGAAGGAAAAAAAGAGGGAACATATTTCTATTTGACTAATAAACATCCGATCCCAAGGGCTCTACAAACTTTTAAGCCCTCAAATGGCACAGAGACCTGCCCAAGTGAGAGACAAGGAAGTATTCAGTTGGGCAGAAACATCTGATTTTATTTGCAAAGGGGCCCTTTGGGATATAAGTGCTGTTAACATGATCCCAGGAGGAGGGAAACAATTTTCCAAGGCTCTCCCACAGTCAGTGAACTCTGTCTCTCAGAGAACATGGAGGCCTTGGTGTCTGACCAGCCAGAAGCTTAGCCCTCAAGTCGTGTGTGTGCACAGGTAGGCGCAATAGAATCAGCCCTGGTGGCCTTGAAAGTCACATCCAACATTATCAGGAGGCAAAGACTCAAACACATCAGTCTGAAAACAAGATGTCTCAGCCCTCATCACCATTGGAAATGACCTTGTTAGTTTATTAAATTGTTTAATCTCTATTTATATTCCATGGGGTCAAGGATATTGCCTATTCACTGCTGGGTCTCCAGCTCCTAAAAATGTCTGACATACAGCAGGAGATCAGTAAACATTCCTTGAGTGCACATATAGTTTCCATCTTGGACCTTCTTTGTTCGACACCAGCAAGACAGAAGGTACTGTGCTTTCATGGTCCTGGGGTGGGGTGAGCCAGGTAGCCAGGCTTAGTCTGCTGCCCAAGGGTCAGAGGTATTGCCTGGTGTGACCAGGATAGGGGAGGTCAAGGGCATCTATCCTACTTCTATCTTTATTTGTTTTAAATAACAAGTATTATCATGAACTTATTTGCCAAAAGGCCCATCTCATTAAGCCTACCAAATATCTTCCCTATCCAAAACTTAGTTGTAATTAGTAATGATTACTATTGGCTATCATTTACTGATTGACCACCATGTGCTATGTATATATTATCTCCTCAAGTTCTTAAAGCATCTCATATTTGTAATATCCCTATTTTACTGATGAAGAAACCGAGGCTTGGAGAAGCTAAGAAACTTGGTCTAGGTTATACAGCTGTTAAGCAAGGGGCTCAAGTTGTGAACCTGAACCAAGTCTATTCGAAGCCCCTGACCTTCACCACTATGCTATACTGGCTCTCACAAGGTCATAAAATAAGTAAATTGCTTGTTTTTTCTCTTAAGTCAAAATTTCACAAGCAAAAGCATCCACCCCAGATTCTCCTATCAGACTTGGATTATTCACTTACCTCCTGGAAAGCAACAAAACTGCCTTTCTGAGCTGACTGGGTCACTGAGGTCATCTCTCCCTGACATGCTATCAGAGTCAGATCAGAACAACTGAAGTGGAGACCAGCCATGGCAGCCCTGACCTGCCACGAATGATATAGATGGTGGCAGCATCACAAAAGGAAATCAACTTGGGCTTTCAGTCAACTTGCGGTCTTCCCTCTGTGGGTCTTTCCTACCTTTCACCTGTCTTGGGAAGAAGTAGGCATGGGTGAATTAGTTTATAGAAGTGTGCCAGAGCTCTGGGCACAAGGTGCCACTTCCTTAGGTCATGTCCATCCTCCACCTAGGAAAGACCAAAGCTCACGCAGAATCCCTCCTGATATTTTCAATAATACAGGTACAGTGGGTTCCTGGTATCCTCCCAGGAGGTGGTTCTCCCAAGGGTGTTTAAAAAAAAAAAATCAGTTCTCTTTTGTTAAATTTGTGGTTTCCTGTAATAGCTTGTCATGGGCCATTACCCCATCCGGCACCCCTCTCTCTTCTTGAATCCCCAGCCTCACCAGCTTACCTATTACATTAACTCCCAAGACAATGTCATCTCTATCCTCCTGGAAGGAAATGAGGCCTAGGACTCCATCTAAAGAGGGGTCACACTTCTGACGGGCTCAGGAAGGATGGATGTCTACCAATCTCCATTCGCTAGAGAAGGGTTCAGTAGGCATCCCAAATTCTACCCTCTCAGAAGAGCCACCCCACACCATTTCCAGTGGCTGTCCAGGGAAGGCCATGCAATAGTCCTCAGCTTTCCATCAGGGCTGGCAGTCCAAAATCAATCTCATCTGCACCACTGGCAGTGCCCTCCGTTGTGGGTGCCAAGAAAGTGGTACTTAAGCTGGGGGGGTCAAGCAGAAAGGAAAAGATACATAACTGCAGCTGCACCGTGTCATGACGTCAGGGTCTGGAAACTGAAGAAGGCACGGGAGGGAGAAAGAAAAGGGATGTTTGTTTGGAAACCATCTTACACAGTCCAAATTAAACAGGCTGTTTGCTCAAGTCTGCTTTCCATTTCTGCCCCTCTCTCTACGAATTCTTACCTCTCCTAAAACCTCTCTCCCTTAACCCAGTGTCCCATTTCTAAAAGAATCTAAGGAATTCCTCCTGATCCTTTTAAGAGCCTGAATTGCTGCATAAACTTAGTATCACTGGTCCCGTTTTAAAATGCCAAGAACAAAGCAAGGCCCACATCCTCTCCTTGAAGTCTTTCCTGAAAATTGCGGCCATCTCTGATCTCTCTCCCACCTCACCAGTCTTGAAATTTACTGACTGTATCATTCATGTGAGCACTTGAGCTCTGTTCAGCCCAACAGAGGCCATAGCTTTTTTGTCTTGACTATTCTCAGATTATTTCATGTAGGTATGTTGTCTTCCTAGGAAAACTGTAAGCTCCCTGGAGTCTAGGACTGGGTCATATAGTTCTTTAGTATATGACACTGTGTCACATATAGTGTTCTGTATATGGTTCTGAATACACAGGAAATGTTTTTTATGAAGCTGCAATGGGCTGAAAAGAACCAAAGGGAGGCATATGACGAAAGATCGCTGGGCACTCATCAGCAAAATGTTTAGTGGCCTCCAATTTCAGGTGAGTAATGTTTAGGATGGACCCAAGGTATAAGCCAGAATAACACATGGGCTGGTACCTGTTGCAATAGGTAAGCTGACAGAGTGCTGTGAGGTTTTGGATTGAGCAGTCTGCACATGCAGAGGGAAGAGGGAGGAAGATCCATACTTTATTTGGACTGAGACTCAACACCAAACCATAGTCCAAGCCAGGTCACCCAAATGGCAATGTTTCCCTGGAACAGGTGCCAAGTTCACCAGATTAGCCGTTGATTTGTCCATTCTAGCACTATTCTGCATCTCCATGATCATCCAGTTTTCAAAGGACACCAGATTTTACCTCAACCACCACCTTTGTTGAAACAAAAAATAACTCATCAACTTACCCAAACAATGTAAGTCAGAGGTAGCCTTGGGAATTTCACTGACAGCCCTAGAATTCCAGGTCTACTCCCTGCAGCTGGAAGTAGGCTTCCTTGTTCTCTCACTGGCACGTCTGAACTCTAAAAGGGCCTTTTTTCTAATGGCATCCCTTGCAGATGTTAGCAAGAATGAACCTTCGGCCAGGCACAGTGGCTCATGCCTGTAATCCCAGTACTCTGGAAGGCCGAGGCAGGAGGATCACTTGAGCCCAGTTCAAGACCATCCTAGGCAACATAGGGAGACCCCGTCTCTACAAACAGGCACACATACACACACACACACACACACACACACACACAAGCTGGGCATAGTCGTGGATGCCTGTAGTCCCAGCTACTCAAGAGGCTGAGGTGGGAGGATCGCTTGAGCCTGGGAGACAGAGGTTACAGTGAGCCAAGATCATGCCACTGCATTCCAGCCTGGGTGACAGGGCAAGACTGTCTCAAAAAAAAAAAAAAAGAATTTTCTGGCCACTTGATGAGTGGACGAAATCAGCAACCTGAGAGAGGATGGCACTCACAGAGTGTACAGCGTGAGGCTAGTGTTGGAGTGCCTGCAGGGTTTGTCAGCATGGGGAGAGGCTTCAGAGAGCACCTGCTCCATCGCTGGTGTTACAGGCCAGGAGCCTGAGGCCCTGGGAGACTGGACGACCTCCCAAAGCCACACAATGTGATCACAGTGTTCCCGCAGCTGGGGCTTTGGCCTTCTAACTCCCAGTCCCAGGTTTTCCCAGTACCTAAGAAAGGAATGCAAAGAGTTAAAAAATAAGGTACAAACTGGTAAAATTTGATGGGTGAGAAGGACAATATCCTTTGAGAGCTCACAAAGAACAGCAACAGAAAAGTTCCACAGAATAGCTAGAGTGGGTTACAGAGATCATTGCCAGAAGTATCTGTAGTGCCCACCAGAACCCAGTATGTCTTTCCTAGGGATGCTGTCATGAAGACCACTGGGACTGGGAGGCTTTTTTCTTTGAGACAGGGTCTCACTCTGTCACCCAGACTGGAATGCAGTGGTGATCATGGCTCACTGCAGCCTTGACTTCCCGGACTCCAGCAATCCTCCCACCTCAACCTCCTGAGTAGCTGGGACTACAAGTATGTGACACCACACTCGGACAATTTTTGAATTTTTGGTAGAGATGAGCTGTCCGTTGCCCAGGCTGGGCTCAAGCAATCCACCCGCCTCGGCCTCCCAAAGTGCTGGGATTACAGGCATGAGCCACCGTGTGCAGCCAGCTAGGGGCCTTAAACAACAGAAATTTATTTCCTCGAAGCTCTGGAAGCTAGAAGTTCAAAACTGAGATGTCAAAAAGGTTGGTTTCCTTTGAGGCCTCTCTGCCTGGCTTGTAGATGGCTGCCTTCCCCTATGTCTAGACATGGCCATCCCTCTATGTGCCTCTGAATCCTAATCTTCTCTTCTTACAAGGTCGCCAGCATATTGGATTAGGACCCATCCTAAAGACCTCGTTTTAACTTACCCCTTTAAAGTTTTCGTCTCCAAATACAGTCACATTCTAAGGTACTGGGGGTTAGGACTTCAACATATAAATCTGGGGAGGACACAATTCAGCCGATAGCACCCAATAACACTTCATTCTGAATCTACTAGTGGGGAGTTGTCCAGTTCTCCTCCTCCTCCAACAGGGGATTTGGGCTAGTCTAGTGGGACATTGGCCTAGAAGCTACAGTGGGGCTGGGGCCTCTCAGTCCAGCAACCAGAGCAGGATCACAGGGTTCCTTGAAGAGCCATGAGCCAGCCTTCCAGGAGCTTCTGCCCTGAGTCGTTCCACATGCCCTCGTCACATTCTTCTCACTAATCTCTGCAAATCTCCACATGCAAGTACAGAATAAACAGGAGTCTTTCTAAAAGAAATGCAGTTTGGCCTTTGGCCCATTCACATGGAACAGAACTCCTATGCTAAAGAGTAGAGGCAAATGTGATGGAGATGAAGGTTATGCTGTGGCCCTGGCCTGGTCTCAAATGAGCAGTGCCCTCAGGCCCTGAGTCTGGAGAGACTGCTGCCACCCACCCCAGCTGGCCTGGCCTACCCTGCAGGGGTGAGCTGGTGGGACAGCGCCCCCCTCTGGCTTCACATTTTCTTCAGATTCTTCACACATCTGCAGCAGCTTCCTGAAGACAGAAATCAGCTGGTGCCTACCTGTTTGGAAACCCACCAAAGCAAAGAGCAAAATAGCATCTAAATTGGTAGGAAACACTGTTTCAAGTCTGGAAAATACTCTTTTGATTATGTAAAAGAAAATGACCATAAAGATAGCACAGAAACTCTGTCACTGAGAGCAAAATGTATGTTGATTTTAAACAGTCCAGGACATGGGGAACTGTGTTATGAATCATGTTCCACATTTGGAGGAAGAGCCAATAAGAGTACAAAACCTGGCTGGGCATGGTAGCTTACACCTGTAGTGCCAACATTTTGGGAGGCCAAGACAGGAGGATCGCTTGAGGCCAGGAGTTTGAGACCAATCTGGACAGCATAGCAAGACCCCATCCCTACTTAAAAACCTAAAAAATCAAAAGCACAAAAACCATAACTGAGCATGGTGATACATGCCTGAAGCCCCAGCTACTCAGAAGGCTGAGGTAGGAGGATCTCTTGAGCCCAGACATGAGGCTGCAGTGAGCTATGATTGAGCCACTGCACTCTAGCCTGGGTGACAGAGCAATGCCCTATCTCTTTAAAACACACACACACACACACACACACACACACACACACACACACAACCATTGTGTGCCGCTGTAACAAGGGACTTATGAGAAGGGCAGGTTTGCCCAACTCCTAGGACAACAAACATCAAGGAAACATCAAAAATGCTTCTCTGACCTTGCCCGAGATGCGATCATTTACAGATGAGCCCTATCTACCTACAAATGTGAAGTTCTCTATGAATGAGATGAAACTTTGCTTACTTGCTGTATCTAGGGTCAAAGAGCCTTTGGTCCATGTTTGTCAGAAAGATTCAATGACATAGGACACAGGCAAAATGCCAAAAACTACCCATGCTTTTTGTATTTTCATACCCTTGGAGTCGTGGGTCTTTCCTTAACAAGGTTGGTGGACTAGTCCAGTCACAAAAGATAACCTGCCATTATTTAAGGTGCCTTCCCAGCTCAGAGTTTGATGGCTGCTTTACTTCCCATTGACTATTCAACAGTCCCGGGGCTTTTCTTGAGCCTGACACCCAGCACTGCCCTTATCAGAAGCATAGCATATTCAGGATAGCAAATGGCTCCCCACGGCTGGTACCTAAGGTGTGTTTTGCTTTGTATAACATAAAATTTTCCTCTCTCTGTCCAACTGCACATGAATTCTTTGTTTTCTGTTTTTGAGACAGTTTCCCATTTTGTCACCCAGGGGCTGGAGTGCAGTGGCGCAATCACGGCCCATTGCACGCCAGCTTCTGGGCTCAAGCAGTCTTCCCACTCAGCCTCTCAAGTAGCTGGGACCACAAGCGCATACCACCACACTTGGCTAATTTTTTTTATTTTTATTTTTGTAGAGATGGGGTCTCTACAACTGTGTTGCCCAGGCTGGTCTCCAACTCCTGGGCTCAAGCAGTCCTCCTGCCTCAGCCTCCCAAAGTGCTGGGGTTACAGGCATGCGCCACTGCACCCAGCCTGCACATAAATTCTAAATAGGGCCAGTAAGCCAGGCAGGTGCTATGTAGGACTTTTTAAATCTGAAAATCCAAAATCTGAAAACCCCTGCCTGAATGTACAGAGAGAAAATGTTGTGTTCTTTGTTGATGAAGAAAACCAAATCTTGTGAAATATTTAAAGAGGTTTATTCTGAGCCAACATGAGTACCCAGGCCCCAGGGAACGGTCTCAAGAGGTCTTGAGAAAGTGTGGCTGAGATGATTGGGTTACAGTTTGGTTTTATACATTTTAGAGAGATGGAAGTTACAGGCAAAGACATAAATCAATACATGTAAGGTATGTATTGGTTCGGCCCAGAAAAGCTGGGCATCTCAAAGCAGGGACTTACAGGTCATAGGTGGATCCAAAGATTTTCTGATTGGCAGTTAGTTGAAAGAGTTCAACTTTGTCTAAAGACTAAGACTTGCCAGTAGAAAGAAATGCTTGAGTTAAGCTAAGAGGGGTTGTCGCGACCAGGGCTTTTGTTACATATATGAAGCCTCATAGGTAGCAGTCTTTGGAGAGGATAGATGGTAAATGTCTCTTTTTGGACCTTAAAAGATGTTTATCCCTTCTAAATTCAGGAAAGCCCTGTCTGCATTGATGGAGATTCTCTACAGATGCAAATGTCCTCCCCTAAAAGACAGTTTTGTGGGACCATTTCAAAATATATCAAAGAAATACATTTTGGGGTAAAATATTTTATTTCCTTCAGGATCTGCTATCTGTCCTGTGATGCTAACTAGAGCCCGGTTGGCATTTGGTGTCTTATTCCCCGAGTCTGTTTTGTTAGTCTTATGATCTCTATTTTAATATTACTGCTGGTCAATTGTACCTAGACTCCAAAGGAAGGGGGTATAATGAGGTGGTCCGACCTTCCTTCTTGTATTAGTTCATTTTCACACTGCTATAAAGAACTACCTGAGACTGGGTAATTTATAAAGAAAAGTTTAATGGACTCACAGTTCCATGTGGCTGGGGAGGCCTCAGGAAACTTACAATCATAGTGGAAGACAAAAAGGAAGCAAGGCATGTCTTCCATGGCAGCAAGAGATAGAGTACAAGGGGGTAACTGCCACACACTTTTAAACCATCAGATCCCATGAGGACTCACTATCACAAGAACAGCATGGGGGAAAATGCCCCCATGACCCAATCACCTCCCACCAGGTCCTTCCCCTGACACGTGGGGATTAAAATTCCACGTGAGATTTGGGTGGGGACACAGAGCCAGACCATATCACTTCCCATCATAGCTGGGTGTGATGATTAATACTGAGTGTCAACTTGATTGAAGGATGTAAGCTATTGATCCTGGGTGTGTCTGTGAGGGTGTTGCCAAAGGAGATTAACATTTGAGTCAATGGCCTGGGGAAGGCAGACCCACCTTTAATCTGGTGGGTTCAATCTAATCAGCTGCCAACAAATATAAAGCAGGCAGAAAAATGTGAAAAGTGTGAGACTGGCCTAGCCTCCCAGCATGCATCTTTCTCCCATGCTGAATGCTTCCTGTCCTCAAACATTGGACTCCAACTTCTTCAGTTTTGAGACTTGGACTGGCTCTCCTTGCATCTCAAGGTTGCAGACAGCCTATTTTGGGACCTTGTGATCATGTAAGTTAATACTTAATAATATATTATATATATGTATATATAATCTCCTATTCTGTCCCTCTAGGGAACCCTGACTAATACACTGGGAATTCAGTTTTTCAGGTTTCACTGGGGTCCCTTTGGTCCAGAGGGGATCCATTCAGTTTCAGGTAGGTGACAAGCGGGTGCTTAGAATTTTATTTTTGGTTTACACCTCATTTGTAAGGACTTAGCAAACATGCAACTAAAAGTGAATGAGCAAATGATCCTGATGAGTTTGTTCCACACTAGTCCCCATCCTCCATGGAACTAGGAATGCCCATGGGCCCTTCATCCCCTTGAGACTGAGTTCCCAGAGGCTGCTCCACAGACTACCCAAGGAGTGCAGGAGGTATCTGCCCTGTTTTTTGCATGTAAGATTTATCTGCCAGAAGTCAATGATAATAGTTAATATCCATGTTGGTTTAATTAAAAGGATTGGTTTTTCTCCCATATAATTAAAATGAAACTTGAAGTTAGAATACAGAAGCACTCTAGTAATGTACATCCAATTAGATATCCAGGAGATTTCATAACAACAGAATGCTAATAGTTCTGTGGAAAGGGAACAGGGTAGATACTCATTTGCAGTAACATTCCAGCGTTTTTTGTTTTGTTTTGGTTTGGTTTTTGTTTTTCTCATTAAGGAAAGGCTGCCCACTGGCCAAATTCAGGAAGTTGTTATTCTAATCAAGATAAAGACCCAGACCTGACACACTGTAATAGCCTTAGGAATACCCAGGGCAGAATGAACCAACCCGACCTGCTAGGACAACAACTGCGGTAGAGACCCAGGTGTGGGAAAGATTTAAAAGTAACTGCCACAGCCTGGATGAGGACAGGAAGTCCCAATCCTGTACTGGAATGGGTGAGAGCATTCTACCAGGGCCACATTTCCTGCTGCACCCAGTATCAGCCTGATCCCCCAGGGCATGCAGATGAGGTCGGCAGCACAGCCTTGCCCTGCCCTTGTGGGGATGACAGCACAGGAGAGGAGATTAATGCCGGGGACTATCAGAAAGCAATCCGGACTGCGTGTGAGCAAGTGTTGGGTAGAAACTCTGACCACACACACCAGAAATGCAGAAAAGACAGTGACGAGTGGACGGGATTGCCCAGAGGAGGCTCACCAAGAGGGAAAAACTGAAACTGGGTGTTCAGGGGACAGATAAGGACTTCCTGCAGCAGAGAAGAGAATGGCAAAAGAAAAAAGGAAAAGAGAAAGATACTTCTTTATAAAGTGGAGTCACATCTAAAGAGTTGGTGGGAGTTTTCTGTGTCATAGGTTATTATAGAAACTTCATGGAGGCCTAGTATCTTCTCTCCCCCAACTTTCTCACTCAACTGTTGATGTGCATTTTGTCCAGTTATGAAACCAGAGGGCACCATTCTATAAATTAGAACTTTCAGGAGAGTAGAGGCAAACCTCTGAGGTCATTCAGAGTCGTTTAAACATTGTCATTAGCAAGTAACGGTGACTCACCACAACCTCTCATAGGCAGGTAGATTGGGTTTAAGAGGGTCGTGATTCATTCTTCCTCACCCCAGAAATCAGGCTCCCTAGCAGGGCAGGAAGCAGCTGCTGCCTTCTCCAGGGCAGTTGACCAGGGACTTCCAGTAGGTTTCATGAGCCTGCTCAGCAGCCCTCTCCTGAAGGCCACTAAGACTTACTGTAAAGGGTGCAGCTCAGAAGGGGAGATCCTCATCACCTCTGGGGAATTCAAGAATGAGGCATCAAACCAGAATTCATTATACCCTTTCCCACCTTCCATGAAACTTCTTTCCCTGAATGTTTCATAGGTTCAAAATGTAAGTCCCAGAAACTTAACCACATGGATGGGCCTTATAAATGACCTGTTTGTTTCAGACATTAAAGAAGGTCTAAATAAATGGAAAAATTCCCCGTTTATGGGTCAGTAGACTTAACACTGATAAGATAGTGAAACTCCCCAAACTGATCTACAGATTCAACAAAAACCCTATCAGAATCCCAACTGATTTCTTCATAGGAGTCAATAATGACTGTAAAATTCAAATGGAGTTTCAAGGGACCCAGACTAGCCAAAACAGTCCTGAAAAATAACAAAGTAGGAGGACTACACTTCCTGATTTCAAAACTTACTACAGGGGTTCCTGGTTACTATAAAGCAATCAAGACAGTATAATACTAGCACAAGAATGGACATGTCGATGAATGGAATAAGATTAACATCCCAGGAAGAAACCCATACATCTATGATCAACTAATTTTTTACAGGGGTACCCAGACTGCTATGTGGGGAAAGAAGAGTCTTTTCAACAAACAGCACTGAGTAGACACAGGCAAAAGAATGAAGTTGGATCTTTCCCTCCCACCATATGCAAAAATTAATTGGTCATTAGGAAATGTAAATCAAAACCACAATGACATACCACCTAATACCTATGAGGATGGCTATACTAACTTTTTTAAAAAAACAAGTTGAGTATTGACAAGGATGTGGAGAAATTAGAACTCTCATGCATCACTGGTGGGTATGTAAAATAATGCAGCCACTATGAAAAACAGTTTAGCAGTTCCTTTAAAAGGTTAAACATAGAATTACCACATGACCCATCAATTCCACTTCCGTGTGTGTGTGTGTGTATATATATATAAAATGTATATATGTGTGTGTATAAATATGTACAAAGTTTGTATATATATAAAATATGTATACACATACAAGAGGAATGAGAACATAAACCCACATAGAAACTTGTACGTGGATATTTACAGCAGCATTATTTATAATATCCAAAAGGTGGAAACAACTCAAATGTCCATCAGTGGATGAATATATCAGCAAATGGCACTATATACATACAATGGAATATTCAGCCATAGAAAAAGGAATGAAGTACTGATATGCTGTAACTTGGATGAATCTCTAAAACACTATGCTAGCTGAAAGAAACCAGGCACAAAAGGTAACATATTAGAATATTCCTTTTATATAAAATAGCCAGAATAGGCAAATTCATCAAGACAGAAAGCAGACTAGTGGTTAACGGGATTTGGGGAGGGGTCTAATAAAGAGTGATTATTTCATGGATATGGAAGAACTTCTGGGGTGGTGAAAAAGTTTTGAAGCTAGAGAGAGGTAGTGGTTCACAACATTATAAATGCACTAAATACCACAGAATTGTACATTTTAAACTGGTTAATAGTGTCTTACATAAATCATACCTCAATTTTAAAAGATTAACTCAAAAGGGAGGAGAGATCTAAAAGTAAGAGCTAAAGTCTAAAAGTAAGGGCCAGGGCCAGGAGTCTTGGCTCACGCCTGTAATACCAGTGTTTTGAGAGGCCCAGGCAGGAGGGTTGCTGGAGGCCTGGAGTTTGAAATGTTGCCTAGGCAACATAGTGAGACCCTGTCTCTACAAAAAATTTTTAAACTAGCCAGGCATGGTGGTACACACCTGTAATCCCAGCTACTGAGGAGGCTGAGGCAGGAGGATCACTTGAGTCCAGGAGTTTGAGGTTACAGTGAGCTATAATCATGCCACTGCAATCATGTTGCTCTGGGCAACAGAGCAAGACCCTGTCTGTATTAGAAGACTCTTATGACTCGATATAAAAAGTCTAATTATCCAATATTAAAATGGGCAAAAAAATCTGAATACACATTTCTCCAAAGAAGATATATAAATCGCCAATATGCACATCTAGAAATGCTCTAGATCATTAGTCATTAGGGAAATGCAAACAAAAACCATAACACCACTTCGCACCCACTAGGATGACTTAAAAAAAAAAAAAGCGTTGGCCAGGATGTGGAGAAATTGGAACCCTCATATGGTCAGGCAATTCCTCAAATGATTAAACAGAGTTACCATATGATTCAGCAATTCCACTACCAGGTATATACCAAAAGAATGAAAACACTCCTTCACAAAAACTTGCACATACCTATACAGCAACATTGTATAAGAGAAATGAAAATATATACCCACAAAGAAACTCGTACACAAATGTTTATAGCAGCATTATTCATTATAGCCAAAAGTTAGAAGCAACCCGAATGTCCAATTGATGAATAGATAAACAAAATGTAGCATATACATACAATGGAATGATAGTCATAAAAAGGTATGAAGTGATGATACTACAATACACATGAACCTTGAAAACATGCTAAGTGAAGGAAACCAGGCACAAAGGCCACCTATTATATAATTCCATTCATATGAAAGTCTGGAGTAGAGAAATTTAGAGGCCGAAAGTATATCAGTGCTTGTTGAAGACTGGGGTCAGGGGAGAGGATGGGGTGATAGAGTAGGGAGGGGGTTTCTTATGGAGGCAAAGGTTCTAAAACTGGCTGTGATGATGGTTGTACAACTCTGCACATACTAAAGCCTAGTGAATTGTATAGTTTAAGTGGACAAATTTTATGTTAATTATATCTCAGTCAAACTTTTTTTTTAAAAAAAATTAAGGCTCCAGGCTAGGCACAGTGGTTCACACCTGTAATCTGTAATTCCAACAATGGGAGGCCAAGGTGGGCAGATTGCTTGAGCCCAGGAGTTCAAGACCAACTGGGAAACACAGCGAAACTTCATCTCTACAAAAAATACAAAAATTATCTGGGCATAGTGGTACAACACACCTGTAGTCCCAGCTACTTGGGAGGCTGAGGTAGGAGGATTGCTTGAGCCTGGGAGGTTGAGGCTGCGGTGAGCTGTGATCACTCCACTGCACTCCAGCCTGGGCAATTAGAACAAGATACTGTCTCAAAAAATGATAAATTGGGGCTCCATTCCTCCCCTACACGTCTGTATACCCACACAAAGCCATGCTGTCTCCAGATCTACACCTGGAACTTTTTCAAAACTGGTTTAGTCCATTCCCTGACTTTGGGGAACTGATCTTGAGACTTCTGGGCCCTTCTGACAGTTTGAGGTAATTGGCCATTTATGCGCAAGGGCAAAGTAGTACTTTGATAATTACTAAAGCCACAGTCCTGAATCACAGGAGTTAGGAGTTTGGGAAAACATCAACCACCCAACAGCCAAGTTTCCATGAAAGGAGGCCTCAGCTTCTGATAATCTCCAGCCCAATCCTAGCACATTCCACTCGTCTCCTTTCCCATTTTAGCAAATTTCCCTCCCCGCCCCATCTCCCAGCCCAACAGATTCTTGACTCTGAGGAAAAGCAAGCAGATGCCCACTACCTCCTTTCCAACCAAGTTCAACTGCCTCCAGCCCCCTGCTCACATGTAAAGCCCAGCTGAACTCTGATCTGAGTTAAAAGCTTTGTGTGTGCTAACAAGCTGTGGGTTTTTGCCTTTTTTCCACCAGCTCAGATTACCTGGTTTCCAAGTGGGCCAACTCTGGGAGAAACTCTTCCAATCAGTGCCTTCAGTTGAGGTCTAAATGTCCATGCCTCTTACTCCAAAGGAATAAGAAACCAGAGGAAAAACACATTGCAACACAGTTATTAACATTAGTTCTTTATAACCAAGGACTCCAGCTTGGAGGTGGGGTGGGGAATGAAAGGTTTTCATATTTAATGAATAAATGCCTTGTAGTCGCCTTTGGTTTTTCTCTAAAGAATCCAAACATGTAGCAAATATTCTCTCAGTCCTTCATGTGGCACCCCCTCCTCTGGAAGAGAGGTGGAAAAGTAAAATCCATTTTACAGATACAGAAATGGAGGCAATAAGTCACCTGATAACTTTCTTGACTCCCAAACAAGTTCAAAGGCTACAACTTTCACCATCAAATTTACTTTCCACTTTGAATGTTCCTCTTAGACTCCCACTATCTGCTTTTCCAAGACAAATCCTACTATTCAAATATTTGGCCCCTCTTGGTCCATGATGTAGCCACCAAAACATAGCCCCTCCTGATCCTAACTTGGCTGGAACACACAAAATCAAGTCCCTGATCATATTGTATCATATTCTCTAGTTGTTTTCATGTGGAGTGCCCTAGCTGAGTGGTGCCCTGTCAAAGATTATATTTGTTTTATTTTTTTCTTTTCTGTAGAGGGAAAATGACCAGCTTCTTGAAGACATTGGGCCATGACATGAGATAAAATAGCCTAGATTGGTACAGCCATTATAAAAAAAAAAAAGTATGGAGTTTCCTTAAAACATTAAAAATAGAGCTACGATGTGATGTAGCAATCTCACTTCTGAGTATATATCCAAAGGAAATGAAATCAGTATCTTAAAGAGGTATTTGCTCCCCCATGTTCATTGCAGCATTATTCACGATGGGCAAGGCATGGAAACAGCCTAAGTGTGTCAACAGATGAATCGATAAAGAAAATGTGGGCCGGGCACGGTGGCTCATGCCTGTAATCCCAGCACTTTGGGAGGCCAAGGTAGGTGAATCGCTTGAGGTCAGACGCTTAAGACCAGCCTGGCCAACATGGCAAAACCCTGTCTCTACTAAAAATACAAAAATTAGCCAGGCATGTTGGTGTACACCTATAGTCCCAGCTACTCTGGGAGCTAAGACACGAGAATTGTTTGAACCCAGGAGGTAGAGCTTGCAGTGAGCCTAGATCCACCACTGCACTCCAGCCTGGGTGACAGAGGAAGACTCCAGCTTAAAATTAAATGTGATATACATGATGAAATATTAGCCATAAAAAAGAAGAAAAGCCAGGCGCAGTGATGAGCACCTATAATCCTAGCCACTTGGGAGTGAACCATGATCACACCACTGCACTCTAGCCTGGGTGACAGAGCAAGACCCTGTCTCAAAAAGAAATCCGATTATTTTCCACAAAATGGATGAACCTAGGGGCATTATGCCTAGTGAAATAAGTCCGAGAAAGATGAATATTCTGTCTTCCTTATATGTGGAATCCAAGAAAGTTAAATTCGTAGAAACAGAGTAGAAGGCTGATTACCAAGGGCTGGAGGCTGGGGGAATGAAGGAAGTGGTAAAAGGATACAAACTTTCAGTTTTAAGATTAGAAAGTTCTGGAGATCTAATGTACAGCATGGTGACTATAGCTAATAATACTATATTGTATACTTAAAATGTGCTAAGAGAGTACATATTAAATGTTCTCACCACCACCAAAAAAAAAAAAATGCTAACTATATGAGGTGATGAATGTGTTAACTAACTTGACTGTGGTAATCATTTCACGCTAGATACGTATATCAAAGCATCGCGTTGTGTACCTTAAATATATACAATTTTATTCATCAAATATAGCTCAATAAAGCTGAAAATTTTAAAATAGGCTGGTATGGTGGCTCACACCTGTAATCCCAGCACTTTGGGAAGCCAAGGCAGGAGGATCACTTGAGGTTAGGCGTTTGAGACCAGCCTGGGCCAACCTCATAGCATAGCAAGACCTCATGTCTGCAAAAAATTAAAAAATTAGCTCGGCATAGTGCTGTGTGCCTGTAGTCTCAGCTACTCAGGAGGCTGAGGTAAGAGGATCCCTTGAGCTTAGGGATTTGAGGATACAGTAAGCTATGACCATGCCATTGCACTCTAGCCTGGGCGACTAAGTAGGACAGTCTCAAAAAAAATTGATTGGGAGTTATACCTGATGTATATGATGAGTTGATGGGTGCTGACGAGTTGATGGGTGCAGCACACCAACATGGCACAAGTATACATATGTAACAAACCTGCAGGTTGTGCACATGTACCCTAGAACTTAAAGTATAATTTAAAAAAAAATGAAAATGGAGAAAGTACAAAACTGGGCTGCCCACAGTTCACATATATTATTTAGGAGATGTTCAGTCTGTGGAGTATCAGGCTGACTTAGGTAGATATTAAACACTTTAGGTAGATATTAAACACTCATGTAAATGTGGGCTCAGGAGTGCGATATAGAATGGAAATGTGGGTTCAAGAGCCAACCCAGTAGTTGAAGCCATGGGTATGGATGATATGGATGGAGAGAGAGTAGTATCTGGAGGAGTCTAAAGATGGAGAGAGGGTTAATTTCTTAAGATAGAAGAGACATGAACTATTGGTTATTCTTACCACTTTGCAACCTCTCTTGCCATCTCCTCCTTCCAAGAAGAATTAGCAAGGGCCAGGGCTGCAAAGAGCACAGCATCAGTAAATGACTTTGGTGGCAATGTAGGCTGCAGGTGTGTCTGTAAACAATACAGTTCAGGATTTGTCACAGATGGTGCCAGCCAATGAGAACATGCCTAGGGAGTCAAAGCTGGGTATCTTAGTCCATTTTCTGTTGCTTATAATACCTGAAACTGGGTAATTTACAAAGCAAAGAAATGTATTTCTTGCAGTTGTGGAGTCTAAGAAGTCCAAGGTTGAGGAGCTGCATCTGGTGAGAGCCGTCTGGGGTCTCTGCAGAGTCCTGAAACGCAGGGTATCACATGGTGAGGGTGCTGATCATGCTAACAAGCTCAGGTCTCTCTTCCTCTTCTTTTAAAGCCATCAGTTCCGCCAGGCACGGTGGCTCATGCCTGTAATCCCAGCACTTGGGAGGCCAAGGCAGGAGGATCACCTGAGGTCAGGAGTTGAAGACCAACCTGGCCAACATGACAAAACCCCATTTCTACTAAAAATACAGAAAGTAGCTGGGCCAGGTGGTGGGCTGCCTGTAATCCCAGCTACTCATGAGACTGAGGCAGGAGAATCATCATTTGAACCTGGGAGGCAGAGGTTGCAGTGAGCCGAGATCGCACCATTGCACTCCAGCCTGAGCAACAAGAGCGAAACTCTGTCTCAAAAAAAATTAAAAAGCCACCAGTTCCACTTCCATGATAATTCATTAATCCATTAGCCCATTAACCCATGAATCCATTGATTCAAGAATGTATTCATAAGGGCAGCATCTTCATAATCCAATCATTTCTTAAAGGCCCCACCTCTCAATTGGGGAATAAATTCCAACAAGAGTTTTGGAGAAAACATTCAACCCATAGCACGGGATTTGCTGTTTTTTCAGTAGTTAATAAATATATGTCAGTTATTTTCTAATAAAAATTGGATAATATACATATTTACTATATATATATATATATATATATATATATATAATTTTTTTTTTTGAGATGGAGTCTTGCTGTGTCACCCAGGCTGGAGTGCAGTGGTGCAATCTCAGCCTCCCGGGTTCAAGCAATTCTCCTGCCTCAGCCTCCCGAGTAGCTGGGATTATAGGCATGCACCACCACACCCAGATAATTTTTGTGTTTTTAGTAGAGACAGGGTTTCACCATATTGGTCAAGCTGGTCTCGAACTCCTGACCTCAAGTGATCCTCCTGCCTTGGCGTCCCAAAGTGCTGGGATTACAGGCATGAGCCACCATGCCGGCCCCCAAAATATTTTTATATATAGCTTAATTCACGTGAGTACGTGGTAAATTTGGCATAAACACTGAAAATTATGCACCCCCATTTGATGAACACTCCAATTTACACTTAAGTAAAGCACCTAATTTAAGAAATTTATGTTTGGATTTGATTTTTTTGTTTCAAGAGTAAATGTTATGGTGTGATTTTATTGTAAATTGTTCAATATGTGGTACACTAAAAAGTATTTTCTATTAAAGATACTCAGTTAAATAAATAATGAAATAGCCTAAATTGTATATGAAAAATAAGATTGAGACATGATTAAAGAAGAATGCCTGTTAAACTAAACAGAACTAAGACCTAAATCAATGAGAATGGAAAGAAATAATATAGAGTGTTGGGATGATTGGTTAGTTGTAAAATAAATCAATTTAGGTCCTTACCTTGTACTGTATATCAGATATAACATGTATCAAAATCAATTCCAGAATTAAGCTAAATGGAAAAAATCAAATCACACCTGATATAATGATTAATATGTACCAACTTGACTGAACCATAGGATGCCAGATATTTGGCCAAACATTACTCTGAGTGTTTCTGTGAGGGTGTTTCTGGATGTGATTAACATTTAAATCAACAGACTGAGTAAAGCAGATCCCCCACTCTTCCATAATGTGAGTGGGCCTCACCCAGTCAGTAGAAGGCCTGAATAGACTAAAAGTCTGACCCTCTCCCAAGCAAGAGGGGCTTCTCCTACCTGACAGATCTTCAAAGAGGACCATCAGCTCTTCCTGGTTCTACAGCAGCCTACTGGCCTTCAGACTTGAACTGGGACATTGGCTTGGCAGATTTTGAACTTGCCAACCTCCATAATCATATGAGCCAATTCCTTATAATCTTTCCATATATACACATCTTGTTGGCTCTGTTTCTCTGGTAAAGCCTGACTAATACACGTAGGGGAAAAGTTAGAGAATTATAAACCTTTGGCTTAGAAATGATTTTCTAGCCTTAAAAATGATGGTAAAAACAGATGCAAAAATCCTCAACAAAATACTAGCTAACCAAATCCAACAACATATCAAAAAGATAATCCACCACGATCAAGTGGGTTTCCCAGGAAAGCAGGGATGGTTCAACATATGCAAGTCAAGAAATGTGATATACCACATGAACAGAATGTAAAACAAAAATCACATCTCAATACATGCAGAAAAAGCACTTAACAAAATCCAGCATCTCTTTATGATTAAAACCATCAGCAAAATTGGGATAGAAGGAACATAAGGTAATAAAAGCCATCTATGACAAAGCCACAGCCAACATTATACTGTGGAAAAAGTTGAAAGCATTTGCCCTGACAACTGGAACAAGACAAGGATGCCCACTCTTACTACTCCTATTCAACATACTACTGGAAGTCCTAGCCAGAGCACTCAGACAAAGAAATAAAGGGCATCCAAATTTGTAAGGAGGAAGTCAAAGTGTCGCTATTCACTGAGGGAAATATTTGGCCATAAAGAGGAATGAAGTACTGATACATGCTACAACATCAATGAACCTATAAAATACTATGCTAAGCAAAGTCAGACACAAAAGGCCAGATATTCTATGAGTCCACTTATATGGAATTTAAATCCAGAATAGGCAAATTCATGGCGACAGGAAATAGATTCATGGTTGCTAGGAGATTAGGGGAGTGAAGAATGAGAAGTGACTGCTTAATAAGCATGAAGTTTCCTTTTGGGGCAATGGGAATGTTTGGGAACTAGGTATTGGTGATGGTTGCACAACACTGAACGTGCTAATTGCCTCTGAGTTGTCTGATGTAAAATGGTTAAAATGGTAAATTTTATATATATCTTACCACAACAAAAGTAAATACTTCCCCAAGGAATCTTTGTTGAAAAATTGAAAAAGTTCCAAATTTAAACAAGAGAAAGTAAAAGCATATTAGTGGCAGAGTACTAAGATCCTTAGTGGTCGCAGCCTGACAGTCTGTTGCTTTTCGTCTCACTGAAACCAAGGGCTTAGCAGCCAGGCCCACAGTCAGACACCCAAAGGCCCTTGCAGCTGCCTTTATGGGGCCACTCCTCCTTGGAACGACCTCTGTGGATCCATTAGAACCAATGGGATGGGCAGTGGTCTCTCAGGGCTTCAGGAGTGTTTCTAATGCAGCCCCCAGAAGGCTCTCTTCATCTCCCTAGCTTCTGGAAGAGTTTTGGAAAACTAATTTTTTTTTTTTTTTTTTTTTTTTTTTAAAGTCAGAGTCTCGCTCTGTCATCCAGGCTGGAGTGCAGTGACGTGATCTCGGCTCACTGCAACCTCGCCTGCCAGGTTCAAGCAATTCTCATGCCTCAGCCTGCCGAATAGCTGAAACCACAGGCACCTGCCACCACACCTGGCTAATTTTTGTATCTTTAGTAGAGATGGGGTTTCATCATGTTGGCCAGGCTGGTTTTGAACTCCTGACATCAGATGATCCGCCCACTTCAGCCTCCTAAAGTGCTGGGATTACAGGCATAAGCCACTGCATCCAGCCTCGAAAAGTAATTTAAACATAGATTTTTATCTTATCACTCTTGGGCTTAAATTCAAAGATGGTACTACTACCTGTATAATCTTGCTAAAAGGAATGACGAGCAGAGAGACAAAGCAACAGCTATGTCCCCCATGTGGACCTTTGCCTTGAGTTAATTAGGAAACTGGGGACATCAGAGCTTCAGGAAAGGCTTTTAGGGACCATCCAACCATCCTCACTCTACAGATGAAGGCCTGTGGGTCCCGTAAGGTTCAGTGACTTACTGCCTCTCACTCAGATGGATAGAAAGCCAAGCCTCCTGTGGCACACATTCATGTAGGGACACGGCACACGCACTCCTAACAGCCACGTAAAATCACATTACATCTTACCAGGAAAAATTGTAAAGGACATTCAAACGGCCAAAAAAGATGACTGGGTTATAACTGCCTTTCTTTGTCTTTAAGCTGTTTTACAGCTATGCAAGTTGCAGAAAGCTAGAAATAACTGCAAATTCCCTATATCCATAGAAACGCAAAAAGATTGTATCCAGTGATGTATAATTGATTGTTGCCCTCTGGGGAGTCCAGTTTTGCAACAACTGTACTTGTTAATTCATTTCAGCATTCCTTATTATCTATATATCTGTAGCTCTTTAAATTCTTCCTTTTGAACCAGTTGTATCTTACTGGTTTCCTCATTAATCATTTAAGTAAAATCTTTGATGTGTTGATTTTATATTGGTATGAGAATCATAATACCACCTTTGAAAAATTATCCATTAATCTGCAGGAGGGAATGGCAGACATTTAGAAGTGTGTTTACAGAGTATTTTGCTTGAATGACAGTGAGACTGGTGAAGAAAGAATGTCAGGTGAAGAAAACAAGATGCAGTATTGACAAATACGGTGTGTGGCTGGGTATGGTGGCTCATGCCTGTAATCTCAGCACTTTGGGAGGCCGAGGCAAGCAGATCACCTGAGGTCAGGAGTTCGAGACCAGCCTGGCCAACACAGTGAAACCCCGTCTCTACTAAAAATACAAAATGAGTTGGGTGTGGTGGTGTATGCCTGTAATCCCAGCTACTCGGGAGACTTAAGCAGAAGAATCACCTGAACCCGGGAGGTGGAGGTTGCAGTTGTGCCGAGATCATGCCATTGTACTCCAGCCTGGGCAAAAAAAGCAAAACCGTCTCAAAAAAAAATACAGTGTGTGGCCAGGCATTGGCTCATACCTGTAATCCCAGCACTTTGGGAGGCTGAGGCAGGAGAATCACTTGAACCCGGGAGGTGGAAGTTGCAGTGAGCTGAGATCGTGCAACACTGCACTCCAGCTGGGCGACAGAGTGAGACTCCATCTCAAAAAAAAAAAAAAAAAAATACAGTGTGGTTCAACAGTGTCAAAAATACAAAGAAAATCTAATGGAAAGAAATCAGGCAAAATGTGAATAGGGGTTGCCAATAGGTACTAAGATTTATGAGGGTTTTTTTGTTGCGGCTTCTTTATGCCATTCTGCACTTGGCATGTTTTTATAATGAACATGAATTGCTCATTCATAGCCACACATACAAAATCTTTGAAGAGGAAAGAATAAAATATATTATCTACTAAAAGCAAGAACTAAGACACCGAGAAACAGGTAGAGCAGGACTTGGAAACAAACAGCCCCTGCAAGATCGTAAGCCAAATGCCTCCACAGGGGAGATGGAACTGGCAGGATGCCAAGACCCTGAAGGCCCCTCGAAGTCTGTGGATATTTTATTTTTCCTTTTTATGATGGAAATATGCGTGGCTCCATGTTTGTTTATAACAACTTCTAGATTAATCTGTGTAAAATAACAATTGAAATTATACGTAGAGCATGGAAAAATACCTACTTAAACTTTAATCTCTACTGAGAACTAAGATGGTCATTTGGCAGTTTGGTAAATGCTTATTAAACACCCTGTCAGAGACAGGATCAGGGTCTGTCTTTTATATCAGGAAGCCTACCACAGCCACATTCCAGAACTTTGCAGAAATACACAAACCAGAACAACATTCCAAAACCTGTGTTTAACAGATGACAGTCACTAGTACGAAAAGACACATGCCATATAAAGATGAAGTTTAATGCTCAAACAAAATAGTAAAATGAGTTCGTTTACCACCATTTTTATATCTTCCTTTATAGTAAAATTACACATGTATGTTTGTCAGGTGCTTTTGTTAGGCCAAAGCCCAGCTGCCTCCCACTTCCCCTGCATCTGATGCAAGGCTGGCCCTCTCAGTTGTCACTGTGGTGTCAAGAGAGAATAAAGAAGGTAGGAACAGAGGTGACCCTATGGAATTAAAAAGCCACTCAAACCTCCCTTTACCCCAAGTTCTTCCTGCCTCTGGGCAGGGAGAAGAGTCAGCATTGGAATCAACTGTGATCCACCTGTGAACAATTTAAGTGGCTCCTTCCTTCCTTTTGTTGCAGGGCAGGTGAGCCCCAAACTAGGGCTTAGCCTATGAGGGTTCTTGGCTTTGCCCAGGAAAGAACTCAAGGGCAAACTGGAGGTAGAAGAACATGAGTTTATGGAAGCAGCAGTGTTACAGCTCTGGCAGTGATCCAGCTCCGTGAGTGCTCCTGCAGAGCAGGGCTGCCCCACAGGCAGAGAGTAGCAGCTCAGGGCAGTTTTCCAGTCATGTTTATACCTACTTTTCATTTCATCTAGATTAAGGGGTGGTTTGCAGAGAAATTTCTAGGAAAGGGGTAGTAACATTTTTATCATCGGATCATTGCCATGGAAAGGGCGGTAACTCCTGGGTGTTGCTCCTACTGTTGTCATGGCAATGGTAAACTGACATGGCACACTGGTGGGTGGGACTTTTGGAAAGCTACTTCTGCTCCAGCCCTGTTTTAGCTAGTCTTCGATTTGGTTTGGTGTCCAAGCACCTCCAGAGTTGAGTCCTGCCTCCTACCTCATTTTTGCCTAGGTAAAAATTAATTTACAGAGAGATAGAGAGGATTCAAGGCAGGAAGTGCAGTAAAGAGGCTTAGGTGGAAGATATTTGGGACAATTGCCATCGTTGAGCAAGGCCCTAGGCTGCTGAAAGGGCTCATCTTGACCATTTCTCACTTGGCAAAATACTTAAAATATTCGTGTTTATCATTTATACCACTTTCTATGGAATGAACTGTCCCCCCCAAAAGAAAAAGTATGTTGAAGCCCTAAACCCCAATGTGACTGTAATTGGAAACAGGACCTTAGGAGATAATTAAGATTAAACGAGGCCATAAGGGGGGGGCCCTGGTCTGAGAGAATCATTGTCTTAAGAAGAGACCCCAGAGAGCCCTCTCTTCCTTTCTCTACATTGATGGACACATGCCAAGGAAAGGCCACATGAGCACACAGCGAGAAGGTGTCATCTTCAAGCCAGAAGGAAAATCCTTCATCCCATAGCAAAGAGAAACTTAGGCTGTTGGCACTATAGCTGCCCCTTCTAAAGAGGATGACCTAAATTAGTGTTGCTGGAAGTGAGAAGTTTCATAATTAGGTACCCCCAATAGGAGCCTGGATAGGTCTTAACTACAGCTGGAAGGACCCATCTTCTCAAATAGGGACTAATGCCTGAGCTGGGTACTCAGCTGACCCAGCCAAAGCTAGGAGCTAAGGCTCAGAAAACTGAGCACTGAATTAGAAAAGTTTAGGAATTCCATTCCTGATGATTCCATTCCTGATGATAGTCGGGTGAGGTGGCGCCTGTAATCCCAGCTACTTGGGAGGCTGAGGCAGGAGAATCGCTTGAACCCAGGAGGCAGAGGTTGCAGTGAGCCAAGATCGTGCCACTGCACTCCAGCCCGGGCAACAGTGTGAGACTCCGTCTCAAAAAAAAAAAAAAGTTCAAGGCAGCCTTGTGTACCTCAATCAGGAGGTTTGGAAGATGTGGACCCCAAAGCAGAGAAAAGGGCACTCAGCAGCCGTCAAAGGTTTAGAAAACATTTCTGCTTCTTTAGAATTCATTCTCCCTGCACCTCTCACACATGCAGGCCCACCCACACCCTCTCACCCACTTAGCATCGAGCACATCTCAAACTAGCCGTGCCCAGAAACACATTCCTTGGGAACCCAGTTTGCATGACAAGAAAAGTTGCATTCTCTAATTTCCTTTATATTTACCTCTTCTACTGGCCAGTGCCAAGCTGCTGGAGCCCCCTCCACAATAAGCTGCTTTTCTGTGCAGCAGGAAGTGCCATGTGGCCCAGCCTAAAAGGAGTGGTCCCTGAAGCCTCCTGGAAGAGCACCACCTGGGACTGGCTCTGGCACCTTCCTCTATCCAACCAGTTTGGGCTGAGGGGGCTGTAGGGTGGGATCAGGCAGTCCCTGGTGGGAGCAGGGGTTGGGGCCAGGGGGGTAGCTCTCACAAAAACCTCTGTAGCTAGAACTGGCAGAACTGGGCCCATGTCTGCTGGGGAAAGACCAGGACTTTTAAACTAAAACTGAATGGGACCAGGCATGGTGGGTGGCTCATGCCTGTAATCCCAGCACTTTGGGAGGCCAAGGCAGGAGGATCATTTGAGGTCAGGAGTTTGAGACCAGCCTGGGCAACACGGTGAGACCCTGTCTCTACTAAAAATACAAAAATTAGGTGTGGTGGTGCGCACCTGTAATCCCAGCTACTCGGGAGGCTGAGGCATGAGAATCACTTGAACCTGGGAGATGGAGACTGCAGGGTGCTGAGATCGCACCACTGCACTCCAGCCTGAACAACAGAGTGAGACTCCCATCTCAAAAATAATAAAATAGATTGAATGTCCACTACAAGGAAGACTAAATAGGTAAGTGGCCATGAGCTCTTTCTGAGCCCTGCTGGGGTGAGGGCCATGAGATTAGAAGTGGGAGGAGCAGGGAGAGAGTCCCCCCTCTTTGGCATGGTAACAGGGCAGCTTACAGGTCCATATTAGCAGCAACTGAATGAGATTCTTCCCTCGCCCTTCAGTCCCCAGGCACCACCCAGTCACCAAAGCTACAGCCCTGATTAGAGAAGGCTCTGCCCAGTTTGCCGTCCAGGTGGTGAGAAACAGGCCAGGGCTACTCTGTGAAATTCCAGGCTTGCCTTTGGCTCTGGTGCTGCCATAGTACTCCTGCTTCCTCTCACTCCTCTAGATCTTCACCCAAAGGTCCTGAATTCCCTGCTAAAGGATGAAAAGCTCAGAGCATACCTAACCATGGTGGACTTTCTGGTGGGAAGAAGAGACAGCACTGAGGGTCAGGAGGCCCTCCCTCCTTCCATTCCCACCGTGGTGAGAGCTGCCCACTGCTGAGAGGACCTTCCTGTCGGTGGAGGCCTCTAAGTTTGGCCAGAGAGCAGCTGTGTGTGGAAAGGGCCCCTGGAGGTTGGAATGCCATGAGGTTAATCCCGCCGTGGAGTCAGGCAGGCAGGAAGCACCATGGACGTGGGGAAAGCATCCGTCCTCTCATCGTGGTTCTCTTCTCACCATCTCACCAGGGGCAAAATTGAGGTAGGAAAGTTGGATTCCGACCAGACAGTCTGAGACCACTATCAGACTCCAGTCCTCAAAGATTAAACAGGGATTCCACCCCCAGCTGTGACTCTATTTTCTGACCACAGGGTCCTTATGTAGCTGCTTGGATCGCTGTAGCAAATCTTTATACCGAAGGCCCTGGCGTCCTTGGCAATGTGATGTCTCCTCTCATCAAGAGGTGGAGTCCAGCAGCCAGGGCAGCAGCTCACATCTGTAATCCCAGCACTTTGGGGGGCCAAGGCAGGATTGCTTGAGCCCAGGAATTTGAGGCCAGCCTGGGCAACATAGTGAGACCTCACCTCCACAAAAAAAATAATAAAAGAGGTGGAGTCTATGTCTCCACCCCCTTGAATCTGGGCAGTCCTTGTGACTTAGAACGTGGAGGAACTCTTCTATGTGAGTTCCAGAGCCTGGGCCTCAGAAGGCCTTGCAGCTTCCACCCTCACTCTCATGCCCTTCAGTTAGTCTAGCATACTCTCAGATGAGAGGCTACTTGGAGAGCAAGGTGCTCTGGCCAACAGCCAGAACCCCCTGCCAGATGTGTGAATGGGACAAGCTTGGCCCATGCGGCTGTTTGAGGTACCACTGACTGTTCTCAGCATTAGTGAGCCCAGGCAAGATCAGAGAAGACTGAGCGCTTGGCCCTCCACCCAGAAAAGTTGTCATCTGAATGTCCTCAGGTTTTACACGTACTCTCAGCCTTGCCTAGATGAAGGGCCTTCAGTCCAGGCTGCACATTAGAATACCCTGGGGAGTTTTTTTGTTTGTTTGTTTTCAAATCCAAAGGCCCAGACCACATCTAAGACCAAGCAAATCAGAATCTCTGGACTAGCACCTAGGCATCAATTTTTTTTTTTTTTTTTTTTTTTTTTTTTGAGATGGTGTCTCGCTCTGTCACCCAGGCTGGAATGCAGTGGCGCGATCTCGGCTCACTGCAAGATCCACCTCCCGGGTTCACGCCATTCTCCTGCCTCAGCCTCCCGAGTAGCTGGGACTACAGGCGCCCACCACCACGCCTGGCTAATTTTTTGTATTTTTAGTAGAGATGGGGTTTCACCGTGTTGGCCAGGATGGTCTCGATCTCCTGACCTCGTGATCCACCCGCCTCGGCCTCCCAAAGTGCTGGGATTACGGGCATGAGCCACCGCGCCCAGCCAGGCATCAGTATTTTTTATAGCTTCCAGATGGTGTCCATACACAGTTAAGGCTGAGAGTCACTGGTGTAGAAACTTGCTACTCAAAGTGAGTTCCCAGACCAGCAACTCTGGAGGCACTTGGGAGCTTGTTGGAAACACAGAATCTTGGGCCCCACGCCACAACAAGGTGCCCAGGTGATTGGAAAGCCCATTAAAGTGCTGGCCTAGAGCACTGCCCACTGCGCCTTCCTCACTCCATCTGCCCAACTCACACTCACCGTCTGTCTCAGTGAAGCCTTCCTAAACCACCCCGCCCTGACTCAGGCAGGTCCCCTGCTGCTCCTGGGGCACCCTGTACGTCTTCGTGGCTTTTCTCACAACTGAGCTTCAGTCGTTGTGCACTGATTCCGTTGATGTCTGTGTCCTCTAGTAGAAGGTGAGTTCCACTGGGGCAGGATTCAGTTCTGCCTTATCCACTATTGTGGCCTGAGCACGGAGAAATGTGCCTGACACATAGTAAGCTTTAGTAAGTACTTATTGAATTTCAAAGTCACTCCTAGGCAGCACAGAGCGCTTCCAAATAGTGCTCACTATGAGACATCTATGGCTCTGGTGGAGAAGGTAATGGAGTAACAGGGATGAGGGTTTACTTGCTGTGAAAGGAGGTTTCCAGGGGTGTATGAGAAGTGGCGTGGTAGCCCCTGGAGGTCATGGGAGCTGCAAGGGATATAATGTGCCACCTGGATGAGGGCAGCCACCGCCAGCAGGGGACAACAGGGCAATGGAGGAAAGAGGTGAAATCTAGAATGGTGGAGGCTTAGGGGTATTCAGTGATCACAGGATGCAGCACAGACAGGTTCCCATGGATGTGAGACACTCATTCTTGGTAGATTTATTGATCTCAGAATTTTCTTTCCAGACACATGCATGCACGCATGTATTCTCTTGCACTGGCAGTCTGGAGTCCTCTCCTCTCTCTGAATAGAAAACTGTAGTTTTAGTAACACCTCAGTCCAACTGCAGAAATGCACCATGCTAAGACAAGGAACACAACTTTTTTTTCTATGAAAAGAGTTGTAGAAACACAATTTTTAATAGAGAACTGGAATGGGACATGCTGCTGAGATCAGGCATGGATGAAGGATTGAGCTTCCCAGACTGGGGCCCCCAGCCCCTTGGATGTCAGCAAAGTGGTGGGCACAGGGTTGAGCCAAAGTGGTCTCCCAAGTCCCTGATGAGAATACAGTCCATGGTGGCCCTGAGAAGGTGACAGTGGGGCAAAGAAAGAAGAAAGAAGAAGGAGGAGGAGGAGGAAGAGGAGAAAGAAAAAGAGGAAGAAGGAGAAGAAGAGGAGGAGGAGGAAGAGGAAAAGAGAAGAGAGAAGAAGAAGAAGAATATTCCCCAGTTGTCCCATAACTCAGAGTCTGGGTTTTAAACATTACTAAGAAGAGTCATCACATAGCCCAGTGTTCACAAGACCCAAGCTGTCTTCTTTAAAATTCATTAATTAGGTTTTTCCTTCACAAAAGCAATGTGTGTTTATTGCATTTAAAAATACAAAAAAGTAGAGGAGAGAAATAAGTACTTTTTTTTTTTTTTTTTTTTTTTTGGAGACAGTCTTGCCATCACCCAGGCTGGAGTGCAATGGCGCGATCTTGGCTCACTGCAACCAGGTTCAAGCAATTCTCCTGTCTCAGCCTCCCAAGTAGCTAGGATTACAGGTGCGCACCACCATGCCTGGCTAATTTTTTGTATCTTTAGTACAGACAGGGTTTCACCATATTGGCCAGGCTGGTCTTGAACTCCTGACCTCGTGATCCACCTTCCTCAGCCTCCCAAAGTGCTGGGATTACAGGCATTAGCCACCCCACCCAGTCAAGTACCTATTTTTAAACTAGCAGACTGCCACATCGTATGTATATATGTGTGTGTGTGTGTATAAATATATATTATTTTCGTTTATAAAGCTATGATCATAGTATACAAATATAGTCTATTTTTCACTTGCTATTATATCTTATGCATTTCCTTTGTTATTTTTAATTTTTAAAAGCATCAATTTAATGGCATATAATATGCCATAGAATGTACATTTTATGTAGCCATTCATTGAGTTTAGGACAGTTTGTTAATGTCTATTTATCAATGTCATATATAGTACGGATAGAACATCTGTGTGCATAAAACTTAGATTTCCAGAACTGAGGTTTGGGGGTCAAAGGTGGAGGAAGGAAAAAGGGAACATTTTAGGGGAGCTCCTTTTATTCTTGCTTATGCTGACATGCTTTAGAATTCAACACAACTCCTCAGATTTTAGAAGACCACACCTTTGGCCGGGCGCGGTGGCTCAAGCCTGTAATCCCAGCACTTTGGGAGGCCGAGGCGGGCGGATCACAAGGTCAGGAGATCGAGACCACAGTGAAACCCCGTCTCTACTAAAAATACAAAAAATTAGCCGGGCGCGGTGGCGGGCGCCTGTAGTCCCAGCTACTCAGGAGGCTGAGGCAGGAGAATGGCGGGAACCCGGGAGGCGGAGCTTGCAATGAGCCGAGATCGCGCCACTGCACTCCAGCCTGAGCCTGGGCAACAGCGTGAGACTCCGTCTCAAAAAAAAAAAAAAAAAAAAAAAAAAGAAGACCACACCTTTGGCCGGGCACAGTGGCTCGCACCTGTAATCCCAGCACTTTAGGAGGCCAAGACGGGTGGATCGCCTAAGGTCAGGAGTTCGAGACCGGCCTGGCCAGCATGCCGAAACCCCGTCTCTACTAAAAATACAAAAATTAGCCGGGCATGGTGGCACGTGCCTGTAATCCCACCTACTAGGGGGGCTGAGGCAGGAAGATCGCTTGAACCCGGGAGGTGGAGTTTGCAGTGAGCCGAGATCGCGCCACTGCACTCCAGCGTGGGCAACAGAGTCAGACTCTGTCTCAAAAAAAAAAAGACCACATCTTTCCCGTAGGCACATTCCATCGCCTGCCCTGCCCAGACAGTTCCCGGAGGAACTGCCACACCCTCAGACCCTGGAAGAGGTAGGCCTCTATGGCCAATAACTCTGCCCTTCACTGCAGATGAAAAAGTTGACTGGAGCAGGTTTGACCACATGACCCAAAATCAGCCAGTCCCTTGGCTGGCTAGAAACCAATCATATTTCTATCCTCTGAAAAATTGAACTAGGAGACCCAGAGACCATAGGAAATAGGTGGCCTGAGGGCTTATGGAGAAAAGACATTAAATCGAAGTTAAGGTGACGCACACATAAAAGATGTTGGCCTGGAGGGAAATGGAGAAAAGGGGAGATGTGCCTAGAAAAACAGAGAAGAGAAAGTGGCCTTTGTTTCTCCTGGCATTCCAGTACCTGCCCCAGGCCAGCTCTGTTTCCTGCCTTTGTGTTTTGAGAGATACCCCTGCTTCCCCTTCCCCTAAATAAATCTCACTTATCACTTGATCTAACTTGATCAGGTCTCTGTTCATTTCAACCAAAAGATCAGTGATTAAACCGATGGAATGTCATTTCTTCTTAGAGCCAAAGAACATTAGAACTGAAAAAGGTCACTGTGCAATAAACCCCTACCCTGCTCAACTGTGGCTATGAGGACAGTGGGATTGGCCCCACCCAGCTCCAGAAGTGGCCTTTTAGCCAATCAGGTGAATCCCACTCATCTGGCCACAATGATAAGACTCTCCGAGATCCTAACAGTGATGGGTTCAGGAATAGGCATTTGACCTAAGACGGTCCCATTAAAGCAAATAGTCCTCATCTGTGTGCTGTGTCTGTTTTAACAAGAAAGAGGAGGAGAGAACTCCTTTCAATATTATGAAAGTGGTGCATGTCCTGAAAAAAAGAAAAAGGTTAAATATGGGAAAAGATGAAGAAATAAAATAGCCTCACTGGTAATCAGGAAAATGTCAAAGAAAATCAATGAGACATCACTTTTCATTCAGCAGATTGGTAATTTTTTCCTTTTCATTCACTGTTGACAGTTATGGGAAACACTTTAGTAATGCAGTTGGGAATATCAATTATTACAGCCCTTCTGGAAGGCAAATTGATGATATCTATTGAAGATTAAAATCTTAGAACCCAGTGGTTCCTCCATACCTGCCCTGGGGAAACCCTTGCACATGTGACCAAGGAGTTACATTCGAGGGTGTTCACTGAAGCATTATATGCAATAGGTTAAAATTAGAAATAATCTAAATGTCCATGAGAAAAGGAATAGCTGTAAATAGTTCTGAATTTCTCTATAACTACTTCAGTGCTTTTTTAAAGCCACGCTATGGACTAGTACGCTATAGTTAAAAGAATGAAGTAAATCAAATTGTCATAACACCCAACAAGATCTGTTGAGTGAAAATGCAAGTTGCAGAAAGAAATGTACAGTCAATGTCATTTCTGGGTTTTTTTTAAACCATGCACACAAAGCAATCTGATTCTCATTCATGTGTTTCTGTATATGAATGTGAATATATAGGAGAGAAGTGATGGTCAGGGGGACAGTTTACTTTTACCATGAAATAGTACTTTTGTATAAAATGACTGCAATAACATGTTAATTGTATAATTTTACATTAATACAATTAAGGTTTTAAAAATATGTGTGCAAGGCCAGGCACAGTGGCTCATGCCTGTGATCCCAGCACTTCGGGATGCTGAAGCGGGATGATTGCTTGACCCCAGGAGTTCAAGACCAGCCTGGGCAACATAGCGAGACCCAGTCTCTACATAAAATTAAAAAGTAACCAGGTGTGATAGCACATACTTACAGTCCCAGCTACTCAGGAGGCTGAGGTAGAAAAAGGATTGCCTGAGCCCAGGAAGTCAAGGCTGCAGTCAGTAGTGATTGTGCCACTGCACTCTAGCCTGGGTAACAGAGCAAGATCCTGTCTCAAAAATCATACGTGTGTGTGTGTGTATACACACATACACACAAAATTTGGAAAACATGCAAAGAACAAAGAAGTAAATAAAATAATCTCCAATCCCACCTCAATTCCTAACTCTCTGGAGCTCTTCCTTCCAGTGGCTTTTGGAAAGCGTCAGGGGTCTTCTCAGGTTCACTCAGAGCATACCCAATCAGGCTATCAGCTGCCCTTCTGCCCACAGGAGAGTCCTGGGACCATCCAATCCAGAGAACTTCTCATCTAAATAGCACCTTGGCTCTACAAAGTCATTTGAATCACCCACCCTTTGTGATTCAAAATACTAAACAAAGTTAAGAATTTTCCCATGACTCTTTCAATGCTTTTTTTAAAAGCAGTGAATGTTAAAACCTTTCCAAACAAATGCTCCCCCTCCCTTTCTTTCTTTGGGCATTTGTTATGTTTTGCCTTGTTTTGTCGGGATTTTTCATGTCCCTGCTTCTTGGTGCCCTAAACCCACACACAGTCTGCCTCTTGACTAATCCTATACTGCTTCTTTCCTCACCCCCAAGAAAGCTGTGTTTGCAAAGACACACCCAGCTTGCCTGCCCCCACCCCACCCCACATCTGTTCCTCCTGTCTCAGTCTTGCCATTGTGTCCAGGGCAGGCTACAGAACAATGAATTCTTAGCAGATGATGGTGTAGCCCTGTCTCCATGTTCTAGCCAACCCCAGTTATGCCTGGCATCCGGGAGTCAGCGTTTTGTAGGCTTCTGTGACATTTGAGAGCTCACATCCCACTTCTTTCAGCATTTGGAGCAGGAAGGACAGAAGGCTGCTCTTGTCACCACCAATGAGCTCATCCTTCTCCGAGAGGCAATAAGAAAGTAAAATTTCACCCCATGAATCAGGAAGCCTGAACTCCTGAAAAGGCACACATTCCTCCAGCTGCCTGACCCACTGACTGACCTTTCCATAAAAAGGAAAACTAGACAAGGCCTCCTCCCTGGAATAAAATAACTGATTAAACAAGAATAAGACATTTTTTACTAAAACAAACCTTTCACCCCATCGACCTGAATCCTTTGATTTCTGTATACCTTTCAATGTCAGAACACTTTCTTTTCAGTCCTCTTGGGGATGAAGTCACACATTTCTGGGAGCCTTTCCCAACTTCAGCACTTGGGGCAGCGTAACCATGAGCATGTCACTTAACCATCCCAGTTTCTTAATCTAGAAACTTAAACCAGAACACTCATTTCTATCTTTTTGCATTGTTGAAAGGGTTCGCTCTATAATTCTAGTGCAAAATGCACCTTCAGCATCATTCACTATCTCATAATAGTGGCTGCCCAGCTAGTAGATAAATGGCACCTTGGGAGTCAGGTTGACCCTCCTTGGCTGTGCTGTTCTTGAGAGGCTAAGTCTAGGAAGGAAGTAATACAATGTAAGGTCAACCGCACATGTTCCAGAGAGTTAGACTGCCTGGCTTCAAACGTTCTCTCCAACACCTACCTACTGGTGGTGGAACCATGAACAATTTCTCAAGTTCTCCAAACCTTAGGTTCTTCAAATAAAAAGTAGGGAAGTGGAAATAAATAATGCCATGTAGGGCTTTTGTGGTGAGTAAAGGAAACGATGCATACAAAGCACTTAGCATAGTGCTTTGATAAGATTTTGATTCTAAGATGTTGGCTATTCTTACTTTGTTGGTTACTGTAGTAACACTGTGTGAGTACACTGTTGGAGATCAGATTCATTAGGGGTTCCTTCCATAGTAAGATCACACATTCCCTGGAGAAGTGTCAGGTGTGGAAGACTGTCAAATAGTCAGCTGTGGACTAATAAGGCTCTTTGAATTACAAGTGTCAGATGTTCAACTCAAAACTAATTTTAATGAAAAAAGGGGATTCATTCACTCTTTGTGGCAGGGTTGGAGTTCGCCTGAGCATGACTGGCTCCAAAGACTCAAAGTCATTAGGGCTTTCTAACTCCTTCTCTCAGTCCTGCTTCTCTCTGTAGATTGGTCTCTTTCTCTCTTGAATAGATGACTTCCTCTATGGAGCAAGTAACCCCAGAGGAAAGACAGAGCTTCTCTCTTCCAGCATCTGTGTGTGAAATCCAGGGAAAGATTCCAGTTGGCCCTGTTTAGATCATATGCCCACCCCTGGACCAATCACTGTGGACAAATGGATGGAGTATCCTGATTGGCCAAGCTAGCTCTATGCCTTTGGCCAGGGTGCTCTTCCTATCACCTAGAATGGGGGTTGTTCAGCTCCACAAAGGAGATGGGCTAACACTGTTACCAGAAAAAAAGAGGGTAAAGAATATTGATCATATCAATAGATGCCTAGTGTAGACAACATCTAGGGGTCATATTTCTTTTTTTCTCCACATTCAAGGTTCAGCTTTATTACTTGACACATTTCCAATGTCTGGAACACTGATTCTTCTAAATTTGACTAATTAAAAGTTTATTAATGTGTAATATCTAATGTAATGCCAATGTATAATAGTCCCTGAGAAGCATTTCCAAGTTAAGAATGAAAAATAAAGTATATTATATGTCATTAAATACAGATAGTTTCTATTCAATCAGATCCACAGTCAACAATCAGCAAGATCAGTCTTTTTAAGTTCTTCAAACTCTTCTGTTAAATCTTCTGTTGTTTTCTATGATGGGGGAAGGAATGAAAATCCCCATTGTTTTTCTACCTCCATACATGCTTGTGATGCTGGGTCATAAGCCTTGCTTTTTTTTTTTTTTTTTTTTTTAGACAGAGTCTCGCTCTGTCGCCCAGGCTGGAGTGCAGTGGTGCAATCTCGGCTCACTGCAAGCTCCACCGCCCAGGTTCACACCATTCTCCTGCCTCAGCCTCCTGAGTAGCTGGGACTACAGGCGCCTGCCACCACGCTCGGCTAATTTTTTTGCATCTTTTTTTTTTTAATAGTAGAGACAGGGTTTCACCATGTTAGCCAGGATGGTCTCGATCTACTGACCTTGTGATCCACCTGCTTTGGCCTCCCAAAGTGCTGGTATTACAGGCTTGAGCCACTGCGCCCCGGCCAAGCCTTGCTCTTCAAGTTGTATCTCTTGGTAAGAGGGTCACAGGAGACATCTCATGCAGAGATGAAGCCTGGTCCTCAGATGCTTATTCTGGGTTCCTGGAACTTCTTGAACAATTTGGTCTTTCGGTGAGTTTTTTTTAGAACTCGTCAGAGTAAAAAAACTTCAGACAGAACACCAAAGTTGTTACTGTTTTGAGTGCTGTGAACTCATTCTAGTTGTTAGACAGCAGTTGGCCTGCTGTATTTCTGTAGCCTCCATGTCTTTTGCTGTGTCAAGTATCCTATTGTGACCTTCATCTTCAGGTGATAGCATTTCCAGCTCTTGCAGGATTCTAGAATGCCCTACTTTCATTAGAATATCCAGTAAACTACCTGCCATAATATATGGGTAATCTTGGCATATAACAACAAAAATAAAGACCAAAACAAAATACAGATGCTGAAACTACTGGGAAGCTCGGCGTCCTCCCCATAAGTTCAGTCACTTAAATTTGAATCATCCTTGCTAATAGTCACAAATGTGGAGTCATTGCATACTGTGGAAGAACTTTAGGGTCTATGATGCAAACCTAACACTGGAATAACATGATTCTTTTGGCCTTCTTGGAACCTCCAGAAGACAGTCACTCCAGACTGAAGCCATCAGTTGTTATCCCCAGTCTTACAGGACAGTGGGTGGGTTCTCCTACCACAGGATCTTCAGAATGGAGAAGTCTCCATGTTGCTGGCCATCTGGTCCTCTTTCAGACTCCCCCAACTATAACAAGCCAGCTGGTCAGCTTTCCTCCAGATCCTTTAACTATTTTTAACAGGGCCAGTCTGCCTCTGTTCTCTTTCTAAATTATTGCTTTACGATTATCTTAGCACAAGTCTCTGACTTCTTCTTATTTTCCTCAATGGGAATTTTGAAGTATTTGGCATCAATGACTACAGGGTTTTCTTTCTCCCTAGGGTGGCAGCCATGGTTCTCCCCATCTCTGCAAGGGATGTGATTCAGCCTTCTGCTCTGCAGTCTTTTTTGAGTCTGTCTTGAAATCTATCCTCTGACTCAGGCTCTGGGTTTGCTCCAAGCTAAGAGTCTGCACCCCTGAGTGTGATAGCCTCTTTGCAACTTTATAATAAATGGTCTTTGTTATAAAGCATGACACTTCATATCTTTTAGTCCCCCTATGGACTGGTAGCCATTATTCTAGATCTCCTTTTTTAAGTACTAACACCACTAATATTTAATAATTACAGGGTAGTCAGGAGTCACAGGAAGTGAAAAGAAAGCTCCTGGGTCCTTTCTCTGCAATTACCTCATCTATTGATTCAGAACTTTTGGAAGGGATGTCTATTGTCCTAACGAAAGAGCTTTCAGGAAAGCTCCGAGGTAGAAATCCAAACTTCTAAGAGCCTGGCCCCAGAAGCATCCTGTTTTATTCTCCACAAAGTGTTGGTCTTGCTGCTGCTTATAATCCTTTGCTCTTCTTTGTTTTTCCCTTTTTCTTCATCTGGGAACTGCTTTTCTCCTTTCTTTCTCTTTTTTCCTTTTTCTGCCCTTGTTTGTCGTGATCATTTGTGTCCTCAAAGAGGCTTAAGGCACAGAGACTTGCATACCAAATTAAGCCAGACCCTAAATCCAATGACTAGTATCCTAATAAAAAGAGGAGAATCCCTACTGAGGCATTAAAAAAGAAAAAATGGAGAAGAGGAGGAGCGAACACACAGAGACGCATCCAGAGGAGGAGGCCACATAGAGATGGAGGCCAGGATTGGCATGATGCAGCCACAGACAAGGAATGCCGATGACGGTCAGAAACCACCAGAAGCTAGGAGAGATGTGGACACACTCGCTCCAAACCTGCAGGAAGAGTCCGTCTTGTTGTCACCTTGACTTCTGACTTCTAGCCTCCAGCACTGGGAAAGGATAAATTTCTGTTGTTTTAAGTGCCTTTCCACCTCATCCTCACCCCACGCGTTGGTTGTGGTTCTGGTTGCATAACTCTGTGAATGGTACATTTTGTAGTTTTTGAGACAGGGTCTCACTCTGTGGCCCAGGCTGGAGTGCAGTGGTGCAGTCATGGCTCACTGTAGCCTTGACCTCCCAGCTCGAGCAATCCTCTCACCTCACCCTTCCAAGTAGCTGGAACCACAGGTTGCACCACCACACCCGGATAATTTTTTTTAATTTTTTGTAGAGACAGGGTCTCCCTATGTTGCCCAGTCTGGTCTTGAACTCCTGTGCTCAAGTGATCCTCCTGCCTCGGCCTCCCAAATGTACAATAGTACATTTTACATGGGTAAATTTATATGATATGTAAATGATATTCAATAAAGCTGTTGTTTAAAAAATTTTGTCCTGAGCTGCCGGTGGCCTCGTTTCCTCCCACTTTCAGGAGCAGCTGCAGAGGCTTCTCTACACATTCTTTGTAGCTATGTTTGCCCTACCCTGCTTCTCCAGCTTCTCTCCTGCATTGATCCCAGCCCTGGGGCCTGCCCACCACCCTACTACCCTGCCAGATCCAGACAGAGAGGGAGAGAGAGAGAGAGAGAGAGAGGGAGAGGGAGAGTGGGGAGACAGAGGGGATACAATGCTTCAAACAAGAGAAAGTACCATAGAAAATAATAGCATGGACCTACTGAAGGGCATTTTAGGTTGCTTCCACTTTTCCCCCTACAAAGAAATTGTCATTCGCTGTTACTTGTGCACTCGTGTGAGAGTTTCTCTAGGATATAGATGAGAGTGGAATTTCTGGGTTACAAGGTATGTGTTCAACTCCCCTAGATATTAATAGTTTATTCTCCAAAAAAGGTTGAAATAATTTACGATCCTACCAGCAATGTGTAAGAGTTCTCATTTTCCCACATCCTCCCCAGCCCTTGGTATATCAGACTTAATGCTTTTTTTCAGCACGATGATTATAAAATATTATCTCATTGCTTAAAGGGGCATTTCTTTTTCTGATTATCACTTGAACATCTGTTCATAGGTTTATAAATATACAGGTTCTTTATGAATCACCCATTCATATCCACTGATAATTTTCTAGGGGTCATCTTTTACTTTTTGGCTTGTAAATCTGCATATATCCCAGGTACTAATCACTTGCCAGTTATGTGCACAGCAAACATTTTCACTCGGTCTGTGCCTTGTCTTTTTACTTTGGTTATGATACCTTTTATTATTTGACAAGTTTTGGGGTTTTTTTGGTTTTTTTTTTTTTTTTTTTTTTTTTTTTTTTTTTTTTTTTTTTTTTTTTTCGAGACAGTGTTTTGCTCTTGTTGCCTAGGCTGGAATACAATGGCTCGATCTCGGCTCACTGCAACCTCCACCTCCCATGTTCGGGCAATTCTCCTGCCTCAGCCTCCCGAGTAGCAGGGACTACAGGCATGCACCACAATGCCCAGCTAATTTTGTATTTTTATTAAAGACTGGGTTTTGCCATGTTGGCCAAGCTGGTCTCAAATTCCTGACCTTAGGTGATCTGCCCACCTTGGCCTCCCAAGGTGCTGGGATTACAGGCGTGAGCCACTGCACCTGGCCTCTTTGACAAGTTTTAATTTTAATATTGTCAAATATTCCTCTGGGGTTCATGGGAATCTTTTTCTTTCTTTGACAAATCTATCTCTACTTCATAAGAATATTCTTCTGTGTGTTTCTTTTTAAAGTTCTATACTCTTTTCCACACTTGGGCTTTAATCCATATGGGATTTATTTTATGTGTGCTATGGGGAAGGAATTCAACTTTTTCTCCATAGATCTCCATAGATATGGTTTCAGCACATTTATTGAATAGTCCTTTCTACCCCTATAATTTATAGTGGCTCTGCTATTAAATCCAAGTTCTCACATACAAATGGAGACCTCAGAAATTCATCCCCCTTGACAAAAGTGCCAACAACACACAATGGGAAAAGGATAATGTCTTTAATAAATAACATTGGGAAAATTGAATATCCACATGCAGAATAATGAAATTCGACCCTTATCTCACACCATCTACTTAGACATAAGACTGGAAGTTGTAAAACTACTAGAAGAAAATATAGGAAAAAAAGTATTTGTCATTGGTCTGGGCAATGATTTTTTTGGGTATGACACGAAAAGCACAAGAAAGAAAAGCAAAAATAGACAAATGGGATGGCATCCAACTAAAAAGCTTCCACACAGCCAAGGAAACAATCAACAGAGTGAAAAAGCTACCTGTGGAATGGGGGAAAATATTTTCAAACCATGTGTCTGATAAAGGGCTAATATTCAAAATATGTAAAGAACTCATGTACCTCAATAGCCAAAAACCCAAATTTTGAAATGAACAAAGGACCTGAACAGACATTTCTCAAAAGGAGCTATACAAATGGCCAGTAGGAGCCAGGCACGGTGGAACTCACCTGTAGTCCCAGCTACTCGGGAGGTCAAGGTGGGAGAATCACTTGAGCCCAGGAGTTCAAGTCTAGCCTGGGAAACAGACTCCATCTCATAGAAAGAAAAGAAAAACACAAATGACCAACAGGTATATGGAAAGGTATGCTCAACTTCACTAATCACCAGGAAAATGCAAAGCAAAACAGTGGGATATCACCTCACACCTGTTAGAATGGCTATTATCAAAGAGGAAAAAATAAGTGTTAAGATGTGTAGAAATGAGAACATTTGTATGCTGTTGGTGGGGATGTAAAGGTGGGTATAGCCATTATAGAAAACAGTGTGGAGCTTCATCCAAAAAGTAAAAATAGGACTACCTTATGATCCAGCAATCCCACTCCTGGGCATATATCCAAAAGATATGAAATTAATATCTTGAAGGGATACCTGCACTCTCATGTTCATTTCATCATAATTCACAATAGCCAAGACATGGAAACAACCTAATTGTCTATTTTTTTTTTTTTTTTTTTTTTTTGAGACGGAGTCTCGCTCTGTCGCCCAGGCTGGAGTGCAGTGGCCGGATCTCAGCTCACTGCAAGCTCCGCTTCCCGGGTTCACGCCATTCTCCTGCCTCAGCCTCCCGAGTAGCTGGGACTACAGGCGCCCACCACCTCGCCCGGCTATTTTTTTGTATTTTTTTAGTAGAGACGGGGTTTCACCGTGTTAGCCAGGATGGTCTCGATCTCCTGACCTCGTGATCCACCTGTCTCGGCCTCCCAAAGTGCTGGGATTACAGGCTTGAGCCACCGCGCCCGGCCCTAATTGTCTATTGATGGATGATGGGATAAATAAAATATGAGATAGATAGATAGCTGTTACACACACATACTGGAATACTATTCAGCCTTTAAAAAGGAAGGAAATCCTGTCATTTGGAACAATACAGATAAACCTAGAGGACTTTATAAGTGAAATAAGCCCAACACAAAGAAAAATACTGTATGATTTCGCTTATATATAGAACCTAAAAATGTCAAACTCATAGAAACAGAATGTAGAATGGTGATTACCAGAGGCTGGGAGAATGGGGTTGGGGAGGTATTGGTCAAAGGACACAAATCTTTTGTTTATACAGGAGGAATAAGTTCAGGAGAGCTATTGTATAACAATGTGACTATATTTAACAATATTGTATTGTATACTGCCCTCTCTGCTGAGAGGGTAGATCTTAAGTGTTCTCAACACACACACACACACACACACACACACACGGTGTTACTCTGAATATGATTTTGGTGAATATAAAGATATAGGAAATGATTGTACATGTCATTTGGTGAAAGTAGAATATAGGAAATGGTGTATTTTTAATTATAATTCTGTTATTTAAGATGTTTAGGACCACTACTGAGTTTTCTAAGTCAATCTTAGTTTGTTGTCTGAAGACTCTTTTGGAACATATATGTAGAGAGTCATAACACCTGGGCAATATTTCCAACCTCTGCTGTGGCATTTGACACTTGTCCCAGGTCACCAGAGAGGCAAAAGCACCACCGCCCAGAAAGAACTCCTTCTGGTAGAGGAAAAACCCTGTAAACTCCTTTGTCCTCTGGCTGGCAGCTCCCTTTGACTCAAGGCAATCTTATGGGGAGGGAGTTCTAGTCAAATAGACGTAACAATTCCTACACCTGTGTCCCAACCACACACTCTTCACCTTCTGTATTTGGCCTTTGTGGTAGGCTGAATAAGACTTTCCAAAAATGTCCATGTCCTAATCCTCAAAACCTGTGAATACATTATCTTACCTGGTAAAAGGGACTTTGTGGATGTGATTAAATTAAGGATTCTGAGATGGGGAGGTTATCCTGGATTATCTGGGTGGGCCCAAAATAATCATAAGGTTCTTTAGAAGACAAAGGCAGGAAGGTCAGAGTCATAGAAGGACATGTGATCGTGGAAGCAGAAGTCAGATTGACAAATGCTACCCTTGCTGGCTTTGACGATGGAGGAAGGGCACATGAGCCAAGGAATGCAGGTGGCCTCCAGCAGCTGTAAAACCAAGGAAAAAGATCCCCTAGAGCCTCCAGAAGGAATCAGCCCTTTTGTCCCTTGACATTAGCCCAGTGAGATTTATTTTACTTCTGATCTTCAAAGTGTAAGATAATAAATTTGTGTGGTTTTAAACTACTAAATTTACTGTAATTTATTATAGCAGCAATACAGACTTCATCCCCAGCTCCCCTGCCCCCAGGTAACTGGAGAGGGTGACTTCCTGCTCCCTGCAGAGCACCACTCCCAGTCCCACCCCTGGTCCTCACTGCAGGACTTTATAGATGAAAAGGGCTCTCTACCAACTTTTTATCACATACAGATGCACCTTGATTTACAATGGGGTTACATCCTGATAAACCCATTGTAAGTTGAAACTACTAAAAATCAAAAATGCATTGAATATGCCTAACCTACTGAACATCATAGCTTAGCCTAGTCTACCTTAAAAGTGCTCAGAACACTTACATTACTCTAGAGTTTGACAAATCATTGAACACAAAGCTTATTTTATAGTAGTGTTAAATATCTCATGTAATTTATTGAATACTATACTGAAGTTGAAAAACAGAATGATTGTGTTAAACTAAACTAAAACTTACAGCCCTTGGCATAACTATTCTAGGATTTACAGTGGCAGTGGAACTTAATCTCATGACTAATCTCAAACTTGAATCCCCTTCACACACATATAAATTATTCAACATATTAGGGTTCTTCCTATTACAATACACCACATGACATCATACTCAAACCTCACTGCAAGCCAAAATATAACATCTCTTCTATTAGACTTAATTGGAATGGAAAAAAACAATACCAAAAAATGTAGCCCAATTCCAAAAACTCAAAGTACAGTTTCTGCTGAATGTGTATCACTTTTGTACCACCTAAAGTCAAAAAATCCTAAATCAAACCATCCTAAGTCAGGTTCCATCCACACAGTCTTCAAGAGGTCCCTGGTGTGGCAGGGCTGCCTGTCTCTTTTCTCTGTTCCCATCCTGCGGCCTCTCTGGTTGTTCCCTGCCCTCCCTCAGGTGCTGTCAGTCCACAGAGAGAAGAGAAGCCTGGGAGGTGTCTGTTCAGAGGCATGGCCAGGTTCTAACAAAAGGGGAAGCCAGTAGCAGTGCCCAGGCTCAAAACCTCCCTCTAAAATCTCATCAGCACTCCGTCACCACCACCCCACACAAGCCGCCTCCTAAAAGACTCAGTGCAAAACCCTGCAAGTGCAACTTCAAGACAAGTTCCCTAATTCTGTTCCACTCTCTTCCGACTGGATTGCATCCCCTAAATCCTGTGATCTAGAAATTCTGGAGCCCCCACCAGGAAGAGAGAGCATAGGGTTGGATAACAGGGCAGATCCCAGGCATTGTTTTGATTCTTGCTCTAAAGGGGCTTGGGTCCTCAGAACAAACTGGAAAACCCATCACCTTTTCATACCAGAGCATATCCCTGGTCTCCTTGAGGAAGACTCTAATGGCAGAGTTTTAGTGCCTCTAGGGAGAAAGGGAGAAGGTTGCATAATTGCTTACAAAACCTAGGCTAGGCACCGTGGCCCACACCTGTAATCTCAGCACTTTGGAAGGCCGAGGTGGGAGAATCGCTTGAACTCAGGAGTTGGAGACCAGCCTGGGTGACGTAGTGAGACCCCATCTCTACAAAAATTTATAATTAGCCAGGCGTGGTCCCAGCTACTCAGGAGGCTGAGGTGAAAGGATTGCTTGAGCCCAGGAGACCGAGGCTGCAGTGAGCTGTGATTGTGCCACTGCACTTCACTCTGAGCAACAGAGCAAGACCTTGTCTCAAAATAATAATAATAACAATAATAATTATTATTATTATTATTTACAAAACCTTATTCTTCAGCCCTCATGTCCCCAGGACCCCCAGGGAAGGCCACAGGAAAGGAGTTCTTAGAGAACCCACCAACACCCCAGGGGCCTTTAAGGACTCCTACGGGTAGGTAAGACTCTTAGAAAACTAGGACTAGGTCACAAAGGACTCAAAGGAAGAGTCTGAACTGAGATGAGGACACACTTAGCATGATTGAGGAGAGTTTAATAAAGAGATCAGTGACATTGTGGGAACCAGATTAAGGGCAACAATCCTGTGATTTATCCTGAAACTAGCAACAGTGGGGAGCTGTTGCTATCTCTAGACCCTGAGGGGCAAGGGAGGGAGTGGACACACAGAGAGACCCATAGCTATGGAAGCAAGCTGTTTAAAGGCAGCCACTGCCTTCAGCAGAGAGAGGCAGCCATTGCCAGCCCAAGCCCTTAATGTGACACATTAAGCCTCAAGCACCTTTAACCACTTTTGCACTTAAAGCAGAGGCCCATTGGTGAAGCAAAGAAGAAATCACCAAGTGGCCCTCTGCTTCTTACTCTCATTTCTTGGCCCTAGAGTTGGGTACTTCTTACAGCCAAGAAGGCTTCTGTTCATTGCCCCCATAGCGGGAAGACACGGGAGAGCTGGGTTGAATCTGACCTTAGTGGTCCTGGGCCAGATGAAGGATGCCACCTAAACCTCTCTCACACCACTGCCCATGTGCACACATACACTTGTATGTCGCTATGCATATGTATTAAGAGCTATCAAGGGGCCAGGTGCAGTGGCTCACACCTCTAATCCCAGCACTTGGGGAGGCTGAGGTGGGCTGATCACCTGAGGTCGGGAGTTCGACACCAGCCTGTCCAACATGCAGAAACCCTGTCTCTACTAAAAATACAAAACATTAGCCGGGCGTGGTGGCGCATGCCTGTAATCCCAGCTACTGGGGAGGCTGAGGCAGGAGAATCACTTGAACCTGGGAGGTGGAGGTTGCGGTGAGCCAAGATCATGCCATTGCACTCCAGCCTGGGCAACAAGAGCGAAACTCCATCTCACAAAAAAAAAAAAAAAAAAAAAAAAAAGCCATCAAGTACTCCGCAGTTGTTAGTTATTTTATTATCAGGATGCTCTTGGTGGGGTAAATTGGTCTTTAAAATACAGAGATTTTGAAGGTCCTGAAAGCAACCTGGAGTGGAAGGGATGAGAAGAAGAAAAAGAGGAGGGAAAACAAGGAAAGAGAAGATCATAAGAAGGCTTAAGACTGGAGTCCACTGTAATAAAACGACCAGCAAGACATCTCTAGTAGTGGGATGTCAAAGGATTGTAAGAATACATTTGATTTGGAACTGCTGTGTTACCATGATGTAAACTCCTCCTCTGCCCCAGCCCCTAGTACTACAGTGAAGTCTGCTCCACATACAACTTGCCTTGTTTGGCGGGAGTGTGGATTGTGTGGAAAAAGGAAGAGATTGTACTGCACACATAGGAGAAGGCAGAGTTGGATAGAGACAGTCCTTAAACTGAGGAAACAGAAGTTTAGAACCAGTGGAAACCATAAGCCTCTCTCCCACTATTTCCCCATCCACACCCTAGCCCACAGCCCCAACAACCAACAGAAATGTTAGGGAGACCTCTGGATTTCCCATTTATGAAATAGATGGCTCGAAGGAAGTTTATCTAATTCTTAAGGAATTAGGTGACCCTAACTGACACTTGGGCAACACTTCAATAGACTCAAAACAGGCTGAGACAAGGTTCTTGCATTTGCTTTATTGTGTTATTCAATGATTAGTCATTCATTCATTTATTCACTCATTCAGATATGCAGACAGTCAATGAATCACATCTACAAAGGACTGGCCACAGGGAAGGCACTGAGCAGTAAGCACTGAAGATTCAACAGTGAACAAGTTCCCGTCCCCACCCTGAAGGCACTTCTGACTGATGAGTGACACAGGCAAGATGAGCACAGAGAGACAAGGAGGCACAGGACCCCGTGGTCATCCAGGCTCTAGGCAGTAGAAGTGGCACATTGGAGGGAAGTGGCAAGAAAGCCCTCCCTCTGGAAATGATTTGGCTGTGGCTGGCATCACCCAGGTCCCTCCAAATGCCTTCCTTTCAGCTGGACTCCAAGACCCATCTTGGCTACTTACGGTCCCCTTCCTCTAAGCAGCAAGTTCTTCTCCATCTCAGCTGCAGCCACTCTGACTTCTAGATTCTCCTCACTCCAGTTCCAGCAGTGAAGTAAGACAGTCTTCCCAGCTCCCTTTCTTTTTGTTACTCCCCAAATAATGAAGTACCCAGGAATCTCGGTTTTAAGGATTTGACTGCTAATTACTATAAGGTCATAGGGGACATCAAAAGTGATAAAATGGGTCTATGTTAGTTACAAAGATTCCAAAATCTTACCACATTCTTAGAGTCCTGATCTTGAGTCAGGAGTTCCTGACTTTCTCTGAGATAGTAAATGAAATTATGATTATGATAATAATAATAACAGGGACTGGGCATGGTGCCCCACGCCTGTAATCCCAGCACTTTGGGAGGCTGAGACGAGTGGATCACTTGAGTGCAAAACCAGCCTGGACAACATGGTGAAACCCCATCTCTACCAAAAATATAAAAAATCAGACCGGTGCGGTGGCACACACCTGTAATCCCAGCTACTTGGGAGGCTGAGGCAGAAGAATCACTTGAACCCAGAAGGCAGAGGTTGCAGTGAGCCGAGATCGTGCCACTACACTCCAGCCTGGGCAACAGAGTAAGACTCCACCTCAAAATAATGATAATAATAACAGCAGGTATTGGATATCTAGGATTTCCAGGTACTTTGCATTCCACAGGTATACAAATTTAATAGAATTATTCCCTTTTTGCAGATGAAGAAACAAAGGCTTTTACAAAGTAGCTTGTCCAGGGGTGCAAAGCTAGAAAGACATGGATGTGAGGGCTCCACTATTTGCACTGCACCCCACTCCACGTGTATTCCTGAAGGCAGAGTTCACCACCTCCCCCTCCTCCCTTTGACTAGACCTTGGGCAAAGGTCAACGGGACCCATTCCTCCATACTAGCCCCTCTTCCCAGACTCAAAACAGAATCATGGTTGCTTTCCCTTGTTTCAAGTAAGCAACCAGCCTCATCAAGGGTCCCTGGGCTAGGCGATGCCAGGCTGCTCTGAGCTTCAGGACTGACCTGGATTCCATACCTTCCTTTTTCTCACAAGCACATTCCTATGCTCAGGGGAAGCAAGGAACTCACTCACCAAGGAAGAGGTCGGAGCCTGCCAATAGGGATGTTTTCGTTTCACATACCGTTGTAAGGATAAAATCATTTTTGTGAAAACACGTGACAGAGTAGGTACTAGATATGTGTGAGTTGATGCTAAACAGGCTTTTCACTCATCTCTAATGAGTAAACTCTTCTCAAGCCATCTACCCAATCCTCACTGCTCACTTGAACTAGCTCAGCAAACCACCCCCTCTCCCTAAATCTTAATCTCTTCCTTGTTTTATTAGTTCCCATCTCTCTCAGAAGGAACCTTACCCCTCCAAGGCTGACCCCTCCATCTGGATGCTGGACCCCATGCCTCACACCAGGCCATATCAGTTATTCCTCTTTTTTTGTTTGTTTTTGTTTGTTTGTTTTTTGAGATGGAGTCTCGCTCTGTCGCCCAGGCTGGAGTGCAGTGGTGCGATCACCTGTGTTCAAGCAATTCAGCCTTTGCTTCACAAATTCAAGCAATTCTCATGCCTCAGCTTCCAAGTAGCTGGGATTACAGGCATGTGCCACCACACCCAGCTAATTTTTGTATGTTTAGTAGAGATGGACTTTCGCCATGTTGGCCAGGTTGGTCTCAAACTCCTAGTCTCAAGTGATCCGCCGGCTTTGGCCTCCCGAAGTACTGGGATTATAGGCGTGAGCCACCATGCCCAGCCCAGTTATTCCTTTTTAGTCTTTGGTTTCTCATTCCATCTCCTTTCCCTTGCCTATGTGCCGGCTTCATCTTACCCAAGATTTAAAAAACAAAAACCTCATGACCCTGCCCTCTTCTCAAGTTATAGCCCTTCACTCCTCCCTTCCATCACTACTGCACTCCCATAATGCCCTGCCTACCTGGTTTTCTGCAAATGGCATCATAAAAGTCACCAGGGACCGCCTCATTGCCACATCTGATGGTTCCCTTTTTTCTTGATTTTGCAGCCACACTTGACCCTGAGGACCACTCCCTCCTAGAAACCATCCCAACCCACCATCTCACTGGGTTTGCTCCTGCATCTCTGACCACAGCTTCCCAGCCGCCTCTGACACCTCTTCTTCTCTTTAAATGTGGAAAGCCCCAGTTTTCTTTCCTTGGCCCCTTTCTCTTCTTATTTATCACTCTTCCTGGACAATCCCATCCACTCACACATCTGCATCAGTCTTCCAAGTCATCATTGCCAGCACCCAAGCACCAAAACAGAAGTGTGGAGCCAGTCATGCTTTGGCAGAAATTGTGGGTACTGTGAGGGTGCTAGGCTTGGTGCTATCTTTCCCAAAGCTCAGATTTCTGCCTGGTGACCCATGGATACTTTATGCTTAGCTGTCAAATTGATCCACGGGCAAGGACTTCTGCTAGGCACTGGGAAGAATGCAGAGGCTTAAAGCCCTGCAACCTGGTCACTAGCCCGCCTTCTCCTTTGCTGAGTTCCCCTCCCTTAGGACATCCACATGGCCCCACCCTCCATCACTGCCATCACAAGTTCTATGCAACAGATGGAATGATCAATTCAAAAAGGATAAAGCGCCCCTTTGCCAACACCCAAATTCCTTATTCTCTCTCCCCAACACACTTCCCATCACTCCACCTCATTCCCCAGTCAAATGGATCCAGCGTCACATGACGACAGTGCCCTCTAGAGGAATGCTTTTCAAATTGCAATGGTGCCCTCCATGTGGCTAATGTATTTTCCAAAGATGACTGGTATCTCCCATCCTACTTGCTGTTCTTACAATGGGACTTTGACACTCCACCCATTATGAAGTAGAGTCTATGTTCCTTTTACTGCATTGGAGTGGGCTTGTGATTCTGAAGAAAATGATGCTATATGACTTCCACTTGAAGCTCTAAGGCACCTTAATCAGTTCAACTGCCCTGAGGCTGTCATGCACAAGGAAGCCCACACTGAGACCACACGGGGACACTACCTGGAGAGAGAAATCTAATTCAACCTGTCAGTGTTCCAGCCCCAGATACTGACCACAGTCACATGAGACACCTAAATCAGAACGGCCCTATTGAGCCCTTCCTAAATTGCTGCCCCAAAGAAACCATGAAAGATACTGAAATAATTACTGTTGCTTTAGGTCATCATGTTGGAATGATTTGTTATGCAGCAATAGATAACTAGAACAGTGGGTCACGAAATCATTCGAGTGTGTCATGACCAGCATTGTTTTTTAAGAATTAACTGGTAGAGAACAGAATAGAATGAAAAATGTAATAACAAAAGTTCTGTTGAGAAACTTTCTTCAGTAAATGTGTGTGTTTGCATATGTGTATACTGGATCAAGTAGTAAAATGTATTTGTCTCTGTGCATCATGTAAAGTTTTTAAAGTTTTAAGAAGCTAGATTATTGTTGCAATGCCAGAAACTACAAAAACCAAACTCCACTAAGGCCAATATCATCTCAATGAGTCAAGGAGGCTGGAAATTCTAGTACTTTATAAGCAAGTTACAGGTTTACCCATTTAGCTTTGTCATCTAAAGCAGAGGAACAGAAATGCCTTCTGCTTGTGAGAGCAAGAAAAGAGGCAGCTCCTAGAAAAGCAGTGTTCTAGATGGTTCTTGGATATTTTTACTATAATACTTGGTGCCTTGATCCTCAGAAATTAATGGAATTTCTGAGAAGTTTGATGGTATTTTTCTCCATAAAACTCCCGCAGCAGCATCACATGGGGGCTTGTAAAAACACAGATCCCTTGGCCACAGTTCAAACGTGAGACAGGGGTCCCAAGACTCTGTATCTTAACCCAGCCCCCCAAAGGAATTATAAACGCACTAAAGTTTGAGATCTACTGAGTCACAGGGAGGACTGTATGAATATTGAAACTTAGGGCTGGGCATGGTGGCTCATGCCCATAATCCCAGTGCTTTGGGAGAACATGAAAGGAGGATCACTTGAGCCAGGAGGTCAAGACCAGCCTGGGCAACATAGCGAGACCCCGTCTCTTTAAAAAAAATTTTAGGTTAACTCTCATGCAAAGGCCATTAACTATCATGCAAAGGCCTGCACTCCAGCCTGGGTGACAGAAGGAAACCCTGTCTTTAAAAAAAGAAAAAAAAATGTTAACTATCGTCCAAAGACCTAATTGGTCAGAATCCTGAGACATCTTCACTGCACCATGGTTGTAACTGAAAATAGCCCTGATTGTCGAGAAAGCTCATCCAGGGCTCCTGTAAAGTAAAAAGCAAGGCTGGAAATGCCTTCATTTCTTTTTTAAAAAAAGTGTAATAATTACAAGACAAGAGACCTAACATAGAGCAGTACCATCGACCCCACCATCAGTTGGTAATCACTGCCCATCCCTGCCTAGCAAGCTCAACCTCATGTTTCCAGGCCTGGGTCACTGTCCTTTAAGGATAGTTTATTATATTAAAAAAAATACACACAATATATGTGTCTTTCTATTTTATTACATGTTCTTCAATACATGTAAGAAAAAATACTGTCTGGGTTGCTTTGAGAGTTTGGTTTTGGTTTTAGAAAGTTTGGGTTGGTTTTAGGATGCTTAGGATCACTTCACAGATGAGAGATTTAGAAACACTGATTTAACCTCATCTTCAGTGGGGAAAACTGAAACCAAGGAGGGGAAATAACCTGCCCAAGATGGTAAGTCATTCTTTGCTTTAGGCTTTCAGGAAGAAAAGACTTAGAGAAGATTCACGGGCATGCTAAGTACCTGCTGGTCTCCAATCCCGAGGGGAGTCTGGGGCCCACAAGGGGCCAGTGGCTGCTGGGAGCCACAGGCAGAATCAGAAGAATTGAAGCTATTCCTGGAATTTATATATATATTTTTTGTTTTTTTCCTTTTTTGTAGAGATGGTGTCTCACTGTGTTGGCCAGACTGGTCTCAAACTCCTGGCCTCAAGCAATCCTCAAGCCTCGGCCTCCCAAAGTGCTGGAACTACAGACATAAGCCACCATGCTGGAATTTTTAAGATATCAGGTATTTAAAACAGAGATCACGGCCGGGCACAGTGGCTCACACCTGTAATTCCAACACTTTGGGAGGCCAAGGTGGGCAAATCACCTGAGATCAGGAGTTCAAGACCAGCCTGGCCAACATGGCAAAACCCCATCTACACTAAAAATAAAAAAGCTAGCCGGGTGTGATGGCATGTGCCTGTAGTCCCAGCTACTTGGGAGGCTAAGCCACGAGAATGGCTTGAACCCAGGAGGCAGAGGTTGCAGTGAGCCAAGATCGCACCACTGCACTCCAGGCTCGGTGACAGAGTGAGACCCTGTCTCAAAAAATATTATAATAATTAAATTTTAAAAAACAGAGATCAGGTTCTTGGCCATTATTTAGAGATTTGATTGTTTTATTAATATGCATAACCATCTAGGGAGTTTATAAATAACCTTCAGTCTAATTGGGTGGGTCTAAATTGCCTCAGCGTGTCCTTAGTCCCAGCAAGCAATAGACTCCAAGTGTGGGCAGGCTCGCACTTGCTGTGACGAAGCTGGCAGAAGCCACAGCAAAGTCAGATCCATTCAGCTCTACTGGGCATAACCCCACTGAGCAAATATTTAAAATATTTTCTGTGTTGGTTTTGGGGTTTTTGTTGTTATTGTTTTTGTTTTTTGAGACAGGTTCTTGCTCTGTCACCCAGCCTGGAGTGCAGAGGCACAATCACAGCTCACGGCAGGCTTGACCTCCCTGGGCTCAGCGGATTCTCCCGCCTCAGCCTTCCAAGCAGCTGAGACTACAGGCATGTGCCAATATGCCTGACTAATTTGGGGCAGGGGGGTTGGTGTGGTTGTTTGTTTGTTTGTTTGTTTGTTTGTTTGTTTGTTTGTTTGTTTTGTAGAGATGGAATTTCGCCATGTTGCCCAGGCTGGTCTCAAACTCCTGAGCTCAAGCGATCCACCCGCCTCAGTCTCCCAAAGTGCAGGGATTACAGGTGTGAGCCACCATGACTGGCCCAAAATATTTTTTAAATTAAAAAAATTCCAGGCGGGGCATGGTGGCTCACGCCTGTAATCCCAGCACTTTGGGAGGCCAAAGCGGGTGAATTACCTGAGATCGGGAGTTCAAGACCAGCCTGGCCAACATGGCGAAACCCGTCTCTACTAAAAATACAAAAATTAGCCGGGCGTGGTGGCGCATGCCTATAATCCCAGCTACTAGGGGGGCTGAGGTAGGAGGATCACTTGAACCTGACAGGTGGAGGTTGCAGTGAGCCGAGATCGTGCCACTGCACTCCAGCCTGGGCAACAGAGAAAGACTTGGTCTCAAAAAAAAAAAAAAAAATCCAGGAATAGCTTTAGTTCTTCTGATTCTACCTATGACTCCCATCAGCCCACTGGTCCCTCATGGGTGCCAAGCCACCCCGATTTCCCTGCACTAACACCAGGAAGCTGGTGAAAAGCTGGCACCCTGGTTATAAGCTTACGTACAGTGACCCCTGCTGCTGAGGCCTGGAGACACATGCGAAACCACATGGTGCCAACCTCAGGTTCATTCATTCTCCCTGGGCCCAAGGGACTTGCCTAAGGCCCTTACCCACCAGCAAAGCCCACAGGTTGGCATTCGTTGTTTATCAGATTCCAACTGTGGATTAGGAGGTGACAGGGTAGAGAAGTCTAGGAAGCAAGCGATGGTTGGAAAGGCATGGTGGTGGGCACAGAAACTCAAAGGGACCCTCCCTCGCCACTAGCAGAGGGTATAGTCTCAGACAGTGCAACCTAGAGCAGGTATATTCAAACTTGAGGAATGTGTAGAATGTATGTATTTTTTTTTTTTTTTTTATTTTTTTTATTTTTTGAGAGACAGGGTCTTGCTTTGTTGCCTAGGCTGGAGTGCAGAGGCACAATGATGGTTCACTGCAGCCTCGAACTCCCACACCCAAGCAATCCTCCTACCTCCTACCTCAGCAGCAGCCCCCTCAGCCCCCCGTAGCTGGGACTACAGGTGCATGCCACAATGCCTGGCTAATTTTTAAAATATTTTTTGTAGAATCAGAGTTTCGCAAATCTATACATTACCTATACTCCAATAACAGATTCCTTCTTAGACCCTTCAAAAAAAATGAATGATTCAATATCATAAAGATATCACTTTTTCTTAAATTATTATCCATAAACTTAGTGTAATACTAATCAAAATCACAATTTTTAAAAAACTTTTAACTGATTTTTAAAACTCCATCTAGGCCAGGTGTGGTGGCTCACACCTGTAATCCCAGCACTTCAGGAGGCCAAGGCAGGTGGATAACTTGAGGTTAGGAGTTTGAGACCAGCCTGGCCAACATGGTAAAACCCCGTCTCTACTAAAAATATAAAACTTAGCTGGGCATTGGTGGCGGATGCCTGTAATCTCAGCTACTCGGGAGGCTGAGGCAGGAGAATCCCTTGAACCTGGGAGGCGGAGGTTGCAGTAAGCTGAGATCACACCACTGCTCTCCAGCCTGGGCAACAGAGTGAGACTCTGTCTTAAAATAAATAAATAAATAAATAAAATCCATCACAAGAGAATGTATACAATTGCCACGATTCTTTTTTAAAGAGAGGGACAACGTAGGTAGAATTGTCTTCTTGGTTATCAAATTATCCTATAAAGCTATGGCAATGGTAGTATTGGTATATAAATAGACAAATAGAACTGACTAATGTATAAATGGAAATTCAGTGTATGATAAAGGAGCACTTCAAAATGGTAGGAAAAGGGGCAGGGTGCAGTGGCTCACGCCTGTAATCCCAGCTCTTTGGGAGGCCGAGGTGGGCAGATCACCTGAGGTCAGGAGTTCAAGACCAGCCTAGCCAACAAGGTGAAACCCTGTCTCTATAAAAATACAAAAATTAGCCAGGCGTGGTGGCACATGCCTGTAGTCCCAGCTACTTGGCAGACTGAGGCAGGAGAATTGCTTGACCCCAGGAGGCAGAGGTTGCAGTGAGCCGAGATCACACCACTGCACTCCACCCTAGGTGACAAAGTGAGGCTCCGTCTCAAAACAAAAAAAAGAAGACAAAATGGTAGGAAAAGGGTGGCCAGTTGAGTAAATGGTGTTGAGCTATCTAGTTGGAAAAGAGTAAAGCTACATTTCAACCTCACATCATACCTTCTAAGATAAATATTTTTTAACTATAGAAGTATTAGCAGAAGGCCAGGCACAGTGGCTCACGTCTGTAATCTCAGCACTTTGGGAGGCCAAGGCAGGTGGATCACAAGGTCAAGAAATCAAAACCATCCTGGCCAACATGGTGAAAACCTGTCTCTACTAAAAATACAAAAATTAGCTGGGCGTGGTGGCACACGCCTGTAGTCCCAACTACTCGGGAGGCTGAGGCAGGAGGATTGCTGGAACCTGGGAGGCAGAGGTTGCAGTGATCCGAGATCGCACCACTGCATCCCAGCATGGGGATAGAGTGGAACTCCATCTCAAAAAAAAAAAAGAGTATTAGCAGAAAGTATGCAAAATGGGTTTAAACCATCCATTGAGGAAAAGAAAGGCCTTCTTGAGCAAAACACAAAATATACAAGTCATAAAGGGAGTGTTTTAGTCTGTTCTGACTGCTATAACAAAATACCATAATCTGGGTGACTTATAGACAGTATTTCTTACAGTTCTGGAGTCTGGGAAGTCCAAGACAGTCCAAGATCCAGGTGCCAGTAGATTCGGGTGTGGTGAGGGCCTGCTTCCTGCTTCATAAATGACTATCTTCTCTGTATCCTCACATGGTGGAAGGGACAAGGGTCTCTTTCACAAGGGCACTAATCCCATTAACAAGGGCTCCACCCTCATGATCTAATTACCTCCCAAAGGTCTCACCTCCTAACATCACATTGGTAGATTACATTTCAACATATGAATTTCCGGGGACACAAACACTCAGTCTAGAGCAGGAAAAAAAATAATAAATGTAACCAGTTAAAAAAGAAAATAAGGCTGGGCACAGTGGCTCACACCTGTAATACCAGCACTTCAGGAGGCCAAGGCAGGCAGATTGCTTGACCTCAGGAGTTCAAGACTAGCCTGACCAACATGGTGAAACCCGTCTCTACAAAATACGCAAAAATTAGTCGGGCATGTTGGCACTCGCCTATAGTCCCAGCTACTTGGGAGGCTGAAGCAGGAGGATCACTTGAACCCAGGAGGTTGAGGCTGCAGTGAGCAGAGGTCACGCTACTGCACTCCAGCCTGGGTGACAAAGTGAGACCCTGTCTCAGAAAAAAATGAGAGAGCGAGCCCTTCCCAACTCATTCTTATTGTGGATCATCTGGAGTGTGTTCTCCCTCCCTGCAGCAAACTAAATAACCTGCCTTTTTTTACTGCTGGTATGTTCCTGGTAGTCTTTGGTCAGTGAATATTGACAATACTGACAATACTATTTTATTATTAATTGTTTTTATTTTTTTGTTTATTTGTTTATATGTTTTATATGTTTATTTTATATATTTCATTTATATTTTATATGATAGGACATGATACTGATTTCTTCATTAGTTGTATTATTCATAACTTCATTTCAATGAAGTAAAGGTGGAACTATAAGATATTTGTTTGAAAAAAGGGCACCAAGTGTGGCAGGATTGAGAAACACCAGGAGAAAGAGCTCTTTGCCAGATTGCAAGACAAATTCAAATATGGCCACCCCAACCTGAGCAGGCTCTCTGGACTCCCGTAGTTGGGCTGTCTGGGACATTTCCCCACATCCTGGTGGCTGTCAGCTAGGACTGCATGGGGACTCCTTTAGCAGAAAGGAGGTACTCCCATAAACAGTGCTACAAGAGCCTGCCCACACACCCCAGAGGCTACAGCTGGGCCAGATGACAGCTGCAAACCCTCAATGGCCTGTGAGGGAGACCAAACTCTTCACATGGAGGATGGTTAGGAAATGTGCATATGACATGCAAAAATGCAAGAAGCTGGGATAAAGGAATAACAGATAAACCTCTGGGCCAGCCTGTAGTTGAGGAAGCATTGCTGGAATAGGGAAAGGCTGGTATTGAAGCAGAGAAAGCCCTTCCATGCCTACCAGAAAGGTGGGAGCATCCCTGGAGGGAATCTTCTCTAACTACCCTTTGCCCCAATGAAAATTCAGATGAGAAGAGAAGGCACAATGTGTCCCAGCTGCACACCTCCTGAGGTAAAGGAGAGAGACAGAATTATGGAGAGTGAGATGCTGAGGCCTCTGTACCACACCTGTCTCCCTAGGTACAGGGCAAATGACCAGCGGCCTCATGCAAGGGACACTGGGCGCCATGAGAATCATGAGCACAAACCATTAGCCCATAATCTACCTTTACCTTATTAAAATTATTCCCCCACTCCCACACTTCATGGTGTTTTCCTTCCTCCAGGAAGACTATCAACCCCAAATGATTACGCTTCCCTCCCTTCACACCCCCACCCCACCCATCCCACACTTGGTGCTGCCATGAATACCCCATTAAAGCACATTCCTCTGAACTCAGGCTCTGCCCTCTGTTAACAGGCAGCTTTCCTGCAGAAAGGAGTACCCATGGGCCAGGGGCGGTGCTCATGCCTGTAATCCCAGCACTTTGGGAGGCCGAGGCGGGTGGATTACCTGAGGTCAGGAGTTCGAGACCAGCCTGACCAATATGGCAAAACCCCATCTCTACTGAAAACACAAAAAATTAACCAGGCATGCTGGTGGGCGCCTGTAATCCCAGTTACTAGGAAGGCTGAGGCAGGAGAATCATCTGAACCCAGGAGGCAGAGGTTGCAGTGAGCCAAGATCATGCCACTGCACTCCAGCCTGAGCAACAGAGAGCAAAACTCAGCCTCAAAAAAATAAAATAAAATAGAAGTACCCATGAAGTTGATCCTGTCAAACTAGGCAGAAGGCAAAAAGAAACTGTCCCCGGGTCTGGGTGTGGGACCCTCAGCTGGCAAGACTAGGGGGGTCAGTGATGGGTGACCTCACAGGCTAAATCACCTGGGTCAGGGCTGAGCGACCTTGATAAAATGTATTATGATAGCTCACTTCAGCCTTGAACTCCCAGGCTCAAACAATCCTCTCACCTCAGCACCAACCCCTGCCGTTGGGTAGCTGGGACTACATGCACACGCCACCATGTTCAGCTAATTATTTTTTCTGTGGAATTGAGGTTTCATAAATCTATACATTACCTATACTCCAATAACAGATTCTCCCTTAGAGCCTCCAAAAAAATGAATGATTCAATATGATAAAGATAACACTTTTTCTTAAATTTTTTTTTTTTTTTTTTTTGAGCCTGTTGCCCAGGCTAGAGTGCAGTGGCACAATCTCAGCTCACTGCAACCTCTGCCTCCTGGGTTTAAGCGATTCTCATGCCTCAGCCTCCCGAGTAGCTGAGCTTACAGGTGCATACCACCTCGCCTGGCCAATTTTTGCATTTTTAGTAGGGATGGGGTTTCACCATGTTGGCCAGGCTGGGCTCAAACATCTGACCTCAAGTGATCTCCCCACCTCAGCCTCCCAAAGTGCTGGGATTACAGGTGTGTGCCACTGCCCCCAGCCACTTTTTCTTAAATTATGTTAGCCATAAATTCAGTGCAATCCCAATCAAAATCACAATGTTTAGAAAACTTCATGAACATAAAGCATTAGCCCAAATCTACCCCATGGGACCCTGGGACTTCAGCCCTCAGTACAGGGGACTCTTTTTCCGATAATGTTCACATTTATCAAAGTAATGCAGTCATTAAAGAAAATAAGACAAAATATTTTAAAAGTAGAAACAGGAACACAGTTTTACCTACTTCCACCTTCCAATCAACTTTGCAAACGTGGCAGTGTATCTCTCCTCAAATGTTTATAAAATTTGCAGGTTTGCTCTAACATAGAACAATGCCATCAAATATATTTGGTGGCCCTAAAAGTCACACCGTGAGGACAGGCACCCAGAGCACAGTTGCATTTAGAATAAATGCCAAGCTCCTTCACACAGCCTGCAGGCCGGTATGGTCTGGCCCTGCCTCCCTTCCCGGTCTCATCTCCCAACCCCACTGGCCTCTCTGCCCCTCACAGACTGATTTTTCAGTCCTGGAAGGCACCCAGCCCTTGGTGCCTTGGTGATCCCAGGTGGGCCATTCTGCTCCTAATGCACTTTGGGCACCCCTGCAGCCTGGTTCACATCCTCTCACAATTCAAAGCTTGGTTCTGGGGCCTCTCCTGGCCTCCCCCATCCCCATCTCAGTTAAAGCCCCTCTGTTATTCTCTTTCACAGCCCTCTACCTTTTCTGAATAATACCTCCCCCAATTTATAATGATACACTTTGCTTATCTGTTTGGCATCTGTGTCCCCCGCTGGAGGGATATGGGCAGGGTAACATGTGTTTTGCTCCTCTCTGGTACTCCCCTCCTTGGTGTTCTTTTGTTGCACATCTCCCTGTTTCATCTGCTCCGGCCCAACTTACTCCCAGTCCCATCAGCTTCCAACCTCATGGTTCAAATCCAATGTATAGTCTCTTTCCAACCCCCAAATAGTGTCTCCAGCTGTGACCTCTGTTTCTCTCCCCTAGTAGGGGGCAGTCTCCTCCCTGCTTTTTTTTGCTTCAGCTGGGAGGTAGGCAGCCCGCTCTGCTTCCACCCAGCCTGACCCTAAGCAGCAGTCTCTACACTGCCGCCGAAGAAGTTCCTGCAGACTTCTCCCCACCCCTAGAATCAAACACATCCACTAACATCAAGCCTGAGCCACAAAGTCCCAGAGGCACCTCTGGGTTGCTGGGAGGAGCAGCAGTGACTTCATGCTGGTGTCTGGGGTGCACAGGAGAGAGGGCCCCACTCTGAGCTCACAAAGTGCTGGAGGTCCAGGTTGCAGAACACTGGAACACAGATGTTCCCCAGGAACCTAGATGCCCACTCAAACCTTCTTAGGCACTTTTGAATCTTTACAGGCACAGTTCCCACCATCTTGGGTGAGGCAAAGTACAGTTTACCTTCGTTATTCACAGTAGTTATGTTCTATATAGTTGGCTGGAAGCCAGGGGCTGTGGTTCACACCTATAATCCCAGTACTTTGGGAGGCTGAAGTGGAAGGATCGCTTGAGGCCGGGAATTCGAAAGCAGCCTGGGCAACATATTGAGACCCCATCTGCACAAAAGAAAACTTGTTTTAATTGAGTAGGCATAATGGCCCATGCCAGTAGTCATAGCTGCTCAGGAAGCTGAAGCAGGAGATCTCTTGAGCCCAGGAGTTCAAGGTTACAGTGAGCTATGATCACACCACTGCACTCCAGCCTGAGCAACAGAACAAGATTGTCTCTAAAAAAAACAAAAGCTTAACCAACAGCATCTCTGGTATTTAAATAACAATTATAGAGCACTTTATAGTTCTTAACACATTTGCATGCATGTGTGTGTGTGTGTACACATATGTGGCTAAATTGACAGCAGATCCTCAAGACTAACACCGTAAACAAATTGCCATGATGCCTTTTCCTGCTTTGTACACCCTGGCAATCCATCAGAACAGAAACCAAAGCCCCAGTGTGCCCTTCTGTACTGTGTACTCCAGCTCACCTGCCGCTTCCCAGCTCACCTGTTTTCCCAAAGTTACAGACAGAGGACAGACAACATTGTTAAACTCTAGAGTGATTCCCATGGGCAGGGCAGCAGAAGTGAGTAGGAGGTTGTTTTCTTCAAGTTGAAGGAGAGGAAAGAAAAAATATACAGCTGCAGCAATCAGATTGTCGGTACCAAAGATAGAGTGACTCAGGGCAGGTCTTTGGCAAGCAGGCACTGAGCCAGGCTGGGCCCACACCCTGGAGAATGAGAATAGCATTCTGTGATCAAAGTGGGAAGGAATGCATCCATTCCGGAAACCAGGTGAGGCAGGGCTGTCATTAGACAATCTGGGCAGAGCTATGATTACAGAGGGAGCAAGCTGACAGGATGAAAACAGAAATCCACAGCGCCTGCTCCGCGCTGAGCAGCCCAGCTTGCCCATGCTGCTCTTTCGACCAGCTGATGTCTCTGGGCAGTGATAAGGCCTTAAGTATCTGTGGATAAAGCACCTGATAGTTAATAAAAATAATAATTTAAAAGTGTTGTTGAGTGAACTGGAGTATTACATGAACTATCAGTCCTCATTCTTTTCCTCTTTACTTAGGATGGATGTTCTAACGAGAGAATTTTTATATAACTAAAGAAGACACTTTTTTTTTTAGATGGAGCCTCCGTCGCTCAGACTGGAGTGCAATGGCACGATCTTGGCTCACTGCAACCTCTGCCTCCCAGGTTCAAGTGATTCTCCTGGCTCAGCCTCCCAAGTAGCTGAGATTATAGGCATGCGTCACATCCAGCTAATTTTTTTTTTTTTTTTTGAGAAAGAACAAGAAACAGATTAAATAACTAACAAAAGGACCATGCAATGAAGTACCCCACAGACATAAAGAATCACACTGTAGGAGTATTTTTTTTTTGGTATGAAAGAAGCATGTTACATTTGATTGAGTGAAAAAACTCAAGTAACAAAATAGTTTATGCATCATGATTCTTTTTTTTTTTAATAAGAAACGAATGTTACATATACATGCCTAGAACGCTCAGGCTAGAGTGCAGTGGTGCAATCTCAGCTCACTGCAAGCTCCACCTCTCGGGTTCACGCCATTTTCCTGCCTCAGCCTCCTGAATAGCTGGCACTACAGGTGCCCGCCACCACGCCAGGCTATTTTTGCGTATTTTTAGTAGAGACAGTCTTCACCATGTTAGTCAGGATGGTCTCGATCTCCTGACCTCGTGATCCACCCGCCTCGGCCTCCCAAAGTGCTGGGATTACCGGTGTGAGCCACTGCACCCGGCCTTATTTTTGTATTTTTAATAGAGACGGGGTTTCACCATGTTGGCCAGGCTAGTCTTGAACTCCTGCCCTCAAATGATCTAACCACCTCGGCCTCCCAAAGTGCTGGAATTACAGCTGTGAGCAAGAAGACACATTTATTAATGAAAACTAGAAACACCATGTAAGCATTCAGAAGAAGATTATAGTCATTTCTAATCCAATCACTCATATGTAATGACCCTTAACAGCTGTGCTGTGATTCTTCAGATTTTCTTCTAGGCATGTATATATAACATTCGTTTCTTATTTTTAAAAAAAAAAAAAGAAAAGAAAAAAGAAAGAATCATGATGCATAACTATTTTGTTGCTTGAGTTTTTTCACTCAATCAAATGTAACATACTTCTTTCATACCAAAAAAAAAAAATACTCCTACAGTGTGATTCTTTATGTCTGCGGGGTACTTCATTGCTTGGTCCTTTTGTTATTTAATCTGTTTCCTGTTCTTACATGTTTAGTTGCTTCCAAATGTGGAATATTATAAATGCTGTACTATACATTCTAGTTCACATGTCTTTCCAAACATGTCTGCTTATCTCCCTCCTTCAAGATGAATTGTTGGGTCAAGGGGTTTTCATGTATTTGTGGCTTGTGATACTCACTGCTAAGTGACCTTGCTCTACAGGCTAGTCGTACCATTTACATCACCACTGTGTAAATGGTCCTTTTTCCTCTCATCCTCGCCTGCAAAAGGTTTTGCCCTGCTAGCCAAAGGGTTAAACTGTGTGATATGAAGAACAGTGATTTGTTTTCTTTTTGATTTCTTAAATGTTTAGTGAAACTGAATATGATTTCACACATGCATTAGTTTCCTCAGGCTGTTCTAACAAAGTGTGACAAGCTGGGTGGCCTAAAACAACAGATATTGATGGTCTCACCTCTGAAGATGGTAGGGAAAGACCTGCTCTGGCCTCTCTCCTAGCTGCAGGTCGCCTCAGCTGTCCCTTGGCTTGCAGATGGCTGTCTTCTCTGTGTGCCTCTTTACGTGTCTTCCCTCTGTGCATGTCTGCCTCTGTCCAAATGTCCCCACTCCATAAGGACACCCAGTCACAATGGATTAGAGACCACTCTATAACCTCAGTTTAACTAGATTATAAATTAATCCAAGTGTACAGGCTCTATTGCCAAATAAGGTCACAGTCTGAAGTACTGGGGGTTGGGACTTCAACAAAATCATGTTTTCTGTCCCTGGATATTAGGAACAACATCACAGGTAGGTGGACACCCCCTGTGGTATTAGGAATAATAATATGATTAATTATTAAACATCAATAATCAATTTTAATAATTATCAATACCATTATTCATTATGGATAATTATTTTAAATATATGATTATGCATGCTTAAAATTAATATTAATATTAATGTCATTTAACAATATTATTAGTTCTTAATATTAATTATGAGTTTATTACCAACATCACTTAGTATTGATTTAAGTAACATTAATTGCTGATACCATTATTTTATTAATAGTGATATTACTATTAATTATTAATACTAATCATTAACGTTTTTAACCAGTATTAATTTTTACTATCTTTATTGTGATTATTAATATCTATGATTACTATTAATTTTATATTAATATTAATAATTAATAGACTTGTTCCTGATAGCTGGTGGGGAGAGGATGATATTACTCCCAATATCGAAGAAAGTGTACACCCCTCTATGATGTTATTCCTAATAGCCAGGGAGTAGAGGATGACATTATTGAAACTATCGCAGTGGGTGTACATCCCTTCGGTCATCTTGTTTCTTATATCCTGGGTGGGAGAGGATGATATGACTCCCAATATCGCAGGGAGCATACACCACCCCTGTGATATGGTTCCTAATATCCAGGGGGTGAGAGGATGATATTAGTCTCAATATTGCAAGACGTGTGTGCTCCCTAGTGATGTTGTTCCTAATATCCAGGGATGGAGAGGACGATATCACTCCCAATAGAGCAGGGGGTGTACACCCCTTCTGTGACATTGTTCCTAATAGCCAGCGGGGGAGAGGAAGATATTACCCCCAATATCGCAGGGGATGTACACCCCCTTGTGATATTGTTCCCTATATCCTGGGAGGGAGACGATGATACTAGTGGCAATATCGCAGGGGGTGTACACCATTCTGTGATATTGTTCCGAATATCCAGAGGGAGAGAAAATGATATGACTCCCAATATCACAGGGAGTGTACATCCTCCTGTGATATTGTTTCTTATACTCAGAGGGAGAGGATGATATTACTCCCAATATCGCAGGGGTTGTACACACCTCCTGCGATATTGTTCCTAATATCCCAAAGGGGAGAGCATAATATTACTCTCAATATCACAGGGGGTGTACACCTCCTTTGTAATATTGTTCTTAATATCCATGATGGGAGAGGATGATATGACTCCCAATATCGCAAGAAGTGTACAGCCGCCCGTGATATAGTTCCTAACATCTAGGTGGGGAGAGGATGATATTACTGCCCATATCGCACAAGTTGTAAAACCCTTCGATATTTTGCCTACAATCCTGAGGGGAGAGGATGATATTACTCCCAATATCAAAGAAGGTGTACACCCCCCGTGACACTATGCCCAATATCCACGTTGGGAGACGATGACATTACACCCAATATCGCAGGGGATGCACACCCACCCTGGGATATTGTTCCTTATATCGAGAGGGGGAGAAGATGCTATTGCTCCCAATAACGCAGGGGCTGTGGCTGTACACCCCTCCTGTGATATTGTTCTTAATATCCTAGGGAAGAAAGGATGATACTACACCCAATATCGCAGGGGCTGTACACTCACCCAGTGATATTGTTCTTAAGGTACTCCACCTCCTACCACCAGGGATATTGTTCCTAATATCCAGGGGAAGAGAGGATAACATTATGCCCAATACCACAGGGGAGTGTACACACCCTCTGTGATGCTGTTCCTAGTATCCAAAGGTAGAGACGATGATATTACTGGCCATATTGCAGGGGGTGTACACCCTTCTGTGATATTGTTTTTAACATTCAGTGGGGGAGAGGATAACATTAATCCCAATATGCAGAAGGTGTGCAGACCCCTTGATGTAGTTCCTACTGTACAGGGGAAAGAGAAGAATATTGCTCTCAATATCGCAGGGGGTATAACCACCCTGCCCCCCGTATATTGTTCCTAATATGCAGCGGGGTGGAGGCTGATAGTACTCCCAATATCCCAGAAGGTGCACACACACCTGTGATGTAGTTCCTAATATCCAGCGGGAAAGAGGCTGATTTTACTTTTGATATCGCAGTGGGTGTACACCGCTCCCCAGACCCGGGGTATTGTTCCTAATATCCAGGCAGGAAGAAGATGACATGGCTGACAGTATCGAAGGGGGTGGACACCTCTTCAGTGATATGGTTCCTGATATCCAGGGGGTGAGTGGATGATATTACTCCCAATAAAGTAGGAACTGGACAGACACCCTGGGATTTTGTCCTTAATAACCACAGGGGATAGGTGATATTACTACCAATATTGCAAAGGGTGTACACCCCTCCTGTGATATTGTTTCTTATATCCAGGATAGGAGAAGATGGTGTTAGTACCAATATTGAAGGGATGGACAGCCCCCATGGGATATTGTTCTAAAGATACAGGTTGAAAGAGGATGAGATTCCATCCGATATAACAAGGGGTGTACACTCCGCCTGTGATATGAATGGTAAAACCTAGAAGAGAGAATGACATTGCTTCCAAGAACACACGGGGTTCCTGTGATATTGTGATATTGTTCCTGTCATCTAAAGGAAGAGATGATGATACTACTACCACTACCGGATTAGATGATGATACTAATACCACACCCTGCTGTGATATTGTTCCTCATCACTTGTGGTTGAGAGCATGATATTACTTCCAATATGACAGTGGCTTGACACCCAGTCTGTGATATTGCTCCTTATTTCCACTAGGTAAAGTATGATGTTCCTGCCAAGAGAGTAGTGGGTGTACAGTCGCCCTGTGATATGTCTCCGAATATTCAGGGAAACACAGGACGACATTACCCCAAATCTCCCAAAAAGTGTACACCCATTGTGTGATATGCTTCCTAATATCTGGAGGTGCAGAGGCTGGTATTCGTTCTCCTATCGCAGGCTGTGTACACACAACCTGTGAAATTGTTCGTAATATCCTGAACAAAAGAGACGGCTAATAATGGACACACATTGCAGGGGGGAGTAATTGGCTATTATGATCTACATCGCAGAGGGGGTGAGGCGCCCCCCGCGATATGGGGAGTAACAGCAACCCCCTCTCCCCACCTGGCTATTACGATCCACATCGCACAGCAGTTCAGGACACCAGCCCTGCCCCAACCTTGACCCAGACAGTGGATGTCATGGGACCACCCCAGGGTGGGTGGCAGCTCAGCTCTAAGGTATCCCTGCTCCCAAAGACCAACTGTTCCTGCTAGTTTGAATCTTGCCACAGGGTCTCTGTTGGTGAAATAGATGACCATGAGGCAGACACGCTGAAATCTAGCGCGACAGAGCCCAACACCCCCATGAGAGGCACCATAGCATGCAGACTTTGCAGACATACTAGCAAAGGCCACAGCAGGCCCTGAGTGAGGAGCAATCTGACCAAGATCCTGGGGTCCTGCCACACAGCCCTTAAACCAGGGACTGGAAACTGTTGCCCTAAAGAGCCAGGAGTCAGTATTTTCAGCTTTGCCAACTGATCTTTGCCTCAAGGATGCAACTCTGCCATGGCTGCAGGACAGCAGGCTTCTGCAGGTGGCCTGTGAAGAGATGGGCATGACTGCACCCCCATCAAACTTTACTTATGGACATGGAAACTTCTCAGTGTCATGAAGTGTTATTTTTTTATTTGTTCAACCATTTGGAAATGTAAAATCCATTCTTGATTCACGGGCCACAAGAGCAGGCAGGGACAGGCTGCCCCTTGCCAACCTCTGGAATGAGCTTAGAGAAGGAAATGACAAGCTGGGCCAGCGCAGCCTCCTCACAGCAGATCCGCTGCAGGAGGGTCCTTCTTAGCAACCACTTCTCATCCTTCCTCTTGGCTTCAAGTGCAGTTCAGGTGGAGAAAGAGAGAACAGAACTGGCCTCAGCAACAAGAAGGAAGGAGATGCAGGGTCAAGCAGCCTTGTGGATCGATCACACTCAACATTCACACCAAGTGGAGCACAGGTAGGACCAGCCCGGGGGTGCCGAATGGAAGCTCTCTGGGGTGGGGGACCTCTGGGTGGGCAAGATTCTCTACCTAAAACTCATATAGAAGTTCTACACAGCAGTAGTTACAGAAAACACACTCTAAGAGAAAGGCCAAAATAAAAATAGGACACCAAGTTTGGCCAACTGGGTCTCACAAGCCAGTAGGTAAGAAAGCCCAGGAGGGCCCACCAGAGGAGCTGGGGGTGGGTTCCTGCCTGCAGGGGGCCTGGGACACCCCATTCCCACAGATGAGGACCCAAGCTTTGGGGAGGAAGCTGTCAGAGTCACCCAGTGAGCTGATCAGAGGTGGAGCCACAGAGCAGGTAAGGAGCCCTGGCCACGTCCCCATGAGGGCTGAGAAGCTAGGGTGGGGGCATACCCCCAGGGGCAGATACAAACAGTGGACCACGGGCCCTCCTCCTGCCTAGAGGATGCTCAGCTCCCAAGGGACCACCAAGGCCTGGAACCCAGGGACACACCACCTGACCATCATGCCCAGGCCTCCCGGACCAGGCAATGTCCAGTACAGGCAGGCAGTCTGGGCTTGGGACCAGGACAGGGGTGGATGGTCCTGCTAGGCAGGCCTCCTTCTCCCTACCAGCTGGGCTGGTTGCACTATAGTTTTGGTTCTGGCAACATATTGCTGCCCACTTTGGCCACACCAGTCCCTGGCTCCCTGGCTAGGCCCAGTGCTGTCCAACCCACCTACACAGGCCCCACACACCCAGTGCCCACCAGGCTCCTGTCAGCCAGGAGGACCCATGCTCATCCCCTGAAGTGTCCATGGGAGCCTGCATCCCACAGGGACCCACAGCTCAGGGCCAACCTCCATGGGGGCCTCTTGGTTGTGGTGGCAGGGGCGAGGGGGAGGTGACCTCCAGCCCTCCCATCCTGGCCACTGTGTTTTGTGGGGATCATTCGGTCCTGGAAACTTCCTGGGGACCCCAGAAGGAAGAGAACAGGGTGGTCATGGCAGCCTCAGCCCCAGGTTCTGGGGCCAAGGGCAACAGAAGGAAGAGAACAGGGTGGTCATGGCAGCCTCAGCCCCAGGCTCTGGGCCCAAGTGCAACAGTCCTTTGGTTCTGGTTTGATCTGGGCGGTAACAGCAAGTCATGTCATTCACACAAGGATTGGCTTCAATATAATAATGCATCAAGGGACTGTGGGGGACACAGATCAGCCTCCAGGCCAGTTACACCTGGTGGCTTAGCCAGTGCAGGCTAGGGAGTGGAAAAGCTGACCCCTGACCTCCCCACCTACCCTGCCCACCAGATGCCAGTAGCAGCCAGGGATCCCTGACTTCAGGCAGAGGCAGGCAGCACAGTTGCTGCCTCCTTTGATCCCATCCCAGGGCCCACAGGGCCTGGAGAAACCTGGCAGGGGCTGAGTTGGGAGAATCAGGCAGGGGGATGGCAAGTGAAGAATGTGAGGGACTGGGTATGAGGGGCACTAAGGGCGCAGGGTCTGCTTCCCCTGGGGAGGTGGCAGTGGGACATATAGTAGCCAAGGCTCCGCAGGCCCCACCCTGCTGCCAGGCACACGTGGTGCCCATACCCACCCCAACGGCTGCAGGAAGGTTCTTCATCAACAAAAGGGGAGGACGCACCCACACCCACATAGGCATTGATGCCCACACACATCAGAGAAGAAAATTCCTGCTGTGCCCAAGGTGTGGAGAAAGGGGCAATGTCCCCTTCCTCCCCATGGTGGATCCAAAATTACCTGCTCCTGCCAGCACCCCCACCCCCAACTCCACAAGCTGCTGACCTCCACCACAGTGGCATGCCTCGTGCCAAGAACAGCTCAGCGGTACATCCCAAAGGGTGCTATCCTGGAGCGGCTGTGCTGGGCAAGGGACACGTTTCCTAGTCACAGAGGTTTTCTTTCTTTCCCACTCACTGGCCCTGTGCCTCGGTTTCCCCTACTTGGGCTTTGGGGTGTGATGAGGGCCTGGGGTCAGGGAACAAAGTCTTCTGGTTTGGACACGCAGGAGGTTCTCTGCAGCTCTCTCAGGTACAGGGTATGTTGCTAAGTATATGCTTTTAAAAACCCTAGGAGGAGGGGGCACCCAGAAGGGGCCCTGAAGCCAAGGGCAAGGTCCAGCCTTTCCACCTCCCCAGCTGAAGACATGCTGGAGGACAATTCTCCAGAGTTTCATAACAAAGAGAAAAAAGAAATCAAAAAGACCTGGAGGATAGGCAAGCTAATGAGGGCTTACTGGGATTACCCTGTCTAATCCTCAAAACAAGCCTTGTTTCTGAGGAAACAGGTCACAGTAGGACATTCAGACCCTGGGCGGGGTCTTGTTTTTGTTTCTTTTGAGTGAATTTGGCTTATATTGTTCTTTTTTCTTTTTCTTTTTTTTTTTTTTTTTTTTTTTTTTTTGAGACAGAGTCTTGCTCTGTAGCCCATGCTGGAGTGTAGTGGCATGATCTCAGCTCACTGCAACCTCCGCCTCCCGGGTCCCGGTTCAAGCAATTCTCCTGCCTCAGCCTCCCGAATAGCTGAGATTACAGGCATGCACCACCATGCCCAGCTAATATGTTTTTCTTTTTTTGAGACGGAGTCTTGCTCTGTCACCCATGCTGGAGCGCAGTGGCACAATCTCGACTCACTGCAATTTCCACCTCCTGGGTTCAAGCTATTCTCCTGCCTCAGCCTCCCGAGTAGCTAGGACTACAGGCGCCTGCCACCACGCCCGGCTAATTTTTTGTATTTTTAGTAGAGACGGGGTTTCTCCGTGTTAGCCAGGATGGTCTCGATCTCCTGACCTCGTGCGACAGAGCGAGACTAAGTCTCAAAAAAAAAGAAAAAGAAAAAAGAACAATATAAGCCAAATTCACTCAAAAGAAATAAAAACAAGATGACAAGTCAATGGCACTGCAAACAAAAAATCAACAGAAGAACTCAATAGAACAATAGCTGTTTCTTCATAAAGATCAACAAAATCGGTAACTATCAAGCCAGGCTAACAAAGAAAAAAAGAAATCACACAAATTACTATAAGGTGAGTACAAAAGTAATGACAGTTTTTGCATTCTTGGAATTTGCTGTTTGATACTGGAATACCCTCTTAAATAAATGTGGTTATGTTATTCATCATTTTAATGGGCATTTCTTGCCTTTTTTTTTTTTTGCTAAGACTTATTATTTATTTTAGACTATGGAAATGATGTCAGATAAAAAGCAAATTCAAGCGACTTTCTTATTCAAGTTCAAAATGGGTCCTAAAGCAGGGGAGACAACTCACAACATCAATGCATTTGGCCCAGGAACTGCTAATTAATGTACAGTGCAGTAGTTCAAGAAGTTTTGCAAAGGAGGCGAGAGCCTTGAAGATGAGGAGCGTAGTGGGCAGCCACCGGAAGTTGATAACGACCAATTGAGAGCAACCACTGAATTTGATCCTCTTACAGCTACACGAGAAGTTGGCGAAGAACTGAATGTCGACCATTCTATGGTCATCCGGCATTTGAAGCCAATTGGAAAGTTGAAAAGGCTTGATAAGTGGGTGCCTCATGAGCTGAGCACATATTTTAAAAATTATCCTTTTGAAGTGTCATCTTCTCTTATGAGGATGACACTATGAAACAACAATGAACCATTTCTTGATCAGATTGTGACATGCCACGAAAAGTAGATTTCATACAACAGTCAGCTCAGTGGTTGGACTGAGAAGAAGCTCCAAACCACTTCCCAAAGATAAACTTGCACCAAAAAAAGGTCATGGTCACTGTTTGGTGGTCAGCTGCCGGTCTTCTGATCCACTACAGTTTTTGAATCCTGGTGAAATCATTACATATGAGAAGTATGCCAAGCTAATCGATGAGATGCACGGAAAACTGCAGCACCTGGAGCCGGCACTGGTCAACAGGAAGGACCCAGTTCTCCACAACGCCTGACCACATGTCATACAACCAGGGCTTCAAAGGTAGAATAAACTGGGCTATGAAGTTTTGCCTCATCTGCCATATTCATCTGACCTCTCGCCAACCAACTACCACTTCTTTAAGCATCTTGACAACTTTTTGCAGGGAAAACACTTACACAACCAGCAGGATGCAGAAAATGCTTTCCAAGAGTTCATCGAACCCTGAAAGCACGGAATAAACAAGTTTATTTCTCATTGGCAAAAATGTGTTCATTGTAATTGTTCCTTTTTTTTTTTTTTTTTAGACAGAGTCTCACTCTGTCGCCCAGGCCAGAGTGCAAAGGTGCAATCTCGGCTCACTGCAACCTCTGCCTCCTGGCTTCAAGAGATTCTCCTGCCTCAGCCTCTTGAGTAGCTGGGATTACAGGCACATGCCACCATGCCCACCTAACTTTTGTATTTTTAGTAGAGACGGGATTTTGCCGTCTTGGTCAGGCTGGTCTCAAACTCCTGACCTCCTGATCCGCCCGCCTCAGCCTCCCAAAGTGTTGGGATTACAGGCACGAGCCACTGCGCCCAGCCCATTGTAATGGGTTCTATTTTGATTAATAAAGATGTGTTGCAGCCTAGTTATAAAAACTTAAAATTCATGGTCCAAAACCACAATTACTTTTGCACCAACCTAATAATATAAGAATTAAAATAGGCCTTTATATTAGAGAGCCCATGGATGATAAAATAATAAAGAATATTACGATCTCCATAACCCACAAACTTGGTAACTTAGACCAACTGGATGAATTAAAAGACACAATCTATTTATTCTAAAACACAGGAGAAATAGTCTAAATATATTTATATCTATTAATAAAATGGAATCAATACCTAATAACCTTACAGAAAATTTATATATTCCAAAAATCTGACATTCTGTCATGTTATTCTAACTGGTGGGATTCGGGGATTTCCCTTTTGACAAGAACATAGGTGAGTCGCACACACTTAATTTTAGTGCTCATTGGTCAGGAAACCTATGTCCACTATAGGATACTACAGAGCGATGCGTTATGGAGAATTGAGGCAAGATAATATGATTTTCAGAGTTAAAGGAAAACAACCTGTTTTATGTACAGTAATTCCTCATAATATCATAGGGGATACCATATTTAAACTTTGGGGTATCCCCAGGTATAATTCCTATTTGAGCCACATGTGAATTTCGGACACCGAGGCTTCCCAACTTTGGTGGATTTCAACAAATGTGGAAGTTAATTCACAACCTATTTTGTGGAGGCACAAAATTCAATGAGCACTCATTTAACCTTTTATTTTAAATATTATTTTTGTAACCTTTGCATTTCCAATTAGGTGAAATTTTAAATCTCTTTCAGTTCTTATCCACTTTTTTTTTTTTTTTTTTTTTTTTCCCCCTGAGACGGAGTCTTGCCCTGTCAACCCAGGCTGGAGTGCAGTGGCATGGTCTCGACTCACTGCAACCTCTGCCTCCCAGGTTCAAGCGATTCTCCTGCCTCAGCCTCCCAAGTAGCTGGGATTACAGGTGCCTGCCACCACGCCCGGCTAATTTTTCTATTTTTAGTAGAGATGTGGCTTCCCTATGTTGGTCAGGCTGGTCTTGAACCCCTGACCTTGTGATCTGCCCACCTCAGCCTCCCAAAGTGCTCGGATTACAGGCCTGAGCCACCGTGCCTGGCCTCTCCACTCTTTTTAGGCGGAGGGGAGTAAGGGTTGATTTAAGTTAGCAGGGACACCCATGTACCCAACCCATTTGTGTAAATTTCTTCCTTCAGAGTTCTTCAAATCAGCATCACCATTGTTAAAGGCCTCCCACATGGTAATAATTGTGCTACAGGGTTTTACAATCATGAAGTTTATGTTTGGCTGAATTAACCTCATTGCTGTGGCACAAGGGGGCCATAGGTGTTTTCACCAATTATGAAGCGGGTTCACTGTGCAATGGCTACCAACTTTTCAGAGTACAATGAGACCAAACACATTCATACATAAATTCCATGAAGTGAATTTCTTACAAATAGCAAACAAAAGACAACAGAAGTCTAGGATTCAATATGAACCGCTACCACAAGATCAGGAAGGCTACCCAGAGCAGATGGATGGAGTTTTGACTATAAATGCTTCACTTGCACTACAACTGAGGGACCCCAGAAAGCAGCCCACCTTGGGTTTTCTCCCAGGATGTGGTTTGCTGGACACAAGCGTTAAAGGCCATTCTGTTTCGAGCAGGGACTATAACAGAGCCTGGGCTGTTCTGACCAATGTTACCTGATTATCAGGATATTGCATTCCCAGCATATCATACTGTTATCTTGAGAACTACCAGTAAGAAAGGGAGGAAAATGGCCCTGCACCCTTAAAACTGAAGGATCAGGATATTTGTTGTGACAAGAGGCACAGACAGTAGCGACAGTGTTCTCGTGAGCCATCTACTAGTTCTCTTGACGGGAGCATGGCACCTGACTGCTTTTCTCTTTCCTTTCAATGGAAACTGTTTCAGAATATTTTGAATATTTTGAGTTTCTACATCTATAGAGTTGCAGCACATGATCACTGGCAGTGTAGACTCTCTGCATGGTTAAAGGAAAGAGTTCAGGAGCCCATCAACCCACATTGAAGGAGACCACCTAAACCTCCAGAGAGTGCCACTCCATCTTCCTGGGGTTGGCTCCACATGCAGTAAAGGCCATTATGTCTAAGGCCGTCAAGACTTGCAGTCCGAAGATTAGACTTTTGACATGATGATAAGCAGCAGTGATAAGAAAAGCCCACACACTGGCTAGGAATTTTTCAATGAAAGCAGCTGAGACGTTTCTTCATACGCTTCAGTAGGGGCTAATATCAAACTCTTTCTTCCCATTTTCTTTACTCATCAGTGCCTGAACCATGAGGCACCATAGAAGTACACCTCATCAGGAGGGTGTATGGGACAGCAGCAACGGGAGCAGCAGCACAAGAAACAAACAAGGCCACTACTTCTGCCTACATAACAACTATTGTCTTGGAGTGTACAATAATTAATAATGTTCACATGGCTGCCCTAAGCATACAGAGATGGTGACCAGAGTAGATGCAGGAACTACAGAGATACAGCCTGATTCTTGCTAATTAGGACTTAAGTGTTGGCTTATGTGCTGTGCTCTTGTGCATTAATAAGCCAGGGCCTCAAAACTGCCTGCTAAGCACAGGCCAAATGTCATGCTGGGGTACAATTAAATATTCATGTCTAGAAGATGAGAGCATTTTAGTGTGGGAGAAGATGACAACACCTGAAGACCACAAAACACTGTGCAGACCAAAGGGAAGGTCCATCGTCAGCTCACGGTTCTGACCCAGGTGACTGCTGATGTGTTACGGAACCGTCAGCCAACAGCAGGTAGGTCAAGTTGAGCAGGTGTCCTGCATGAGGTCTGGTCCATTCCATTTGTGTTGCCAATTGCTTCAAATAGCGTATCATGCACCCCACTGGTGAGGAAGGAATTAGCACCCTATGTTTACTGGCACCGTTAAACACATAACATCTATTACTAAACAGATAAGCCAGACATCAGTTATTAATTACATATAGGAGGATGGTGTAAGCTCCCACAGGCCCAAACATGGATTAACTTGGGAGCAGAGAGTGGTATAGCATTAAAAAAGTGAGGATGTTCCTTTTTTTTTTTTTTTTTGAGACAGAATCTCCCTAGAAGCTGAGACTACAGGCGCCCACCACCACGCCCAGCTAATTTTTTGTATTTTAGTAGAGACGGGGTTTCACCATGTTAGCCAGGATGGTCTCGATCTCCTGACCTCGTGATCCGCCCGCCTCGGCCTCCCTAAGTGCTGGGATTACAGGCGTGAGCCACCACGCCTGGCCGAGGATGTTCCTTTGTTCCTACAGGAGTATGTGATTGGTTTGTCTGTTGGCTGGTAGGAAACTGAATCATGTGACACTGACTGGTAAGATTGTAATATGGTAAAATACAATATATAAACTATAATACCATAATGGTGTAATACTATCTACTACAATACCAAAGGCATCGATGAAAAGCCCAATGCTATCGTATGTGACTGACAGACTGAATGCTTCCTCCCTCAGATTGGTTACAACATATCGTCCTATCACAGTTCTCTCTCCTTCATTCAAAGTGAACGATCCAAATACCAGAAATAATAAAGAATAAAGGGCAACAAATGCAAAGGACTCACAAGATGATACTCTATGGTAAACTTTATGTACTTAGGAATTAATACCAACTCATTATTAGCAAAAAATAAACGTCTTTACATCAAAAGTAGCTTTTCCTTTAATAAAAAAAGGTGGAATGTGTATAATGGACAAGGGATAATCAAAATTTGCCAAATGACGCTAGTAAGACAATCCCAACAATTCACAATCATTATTCACTGGTCCATTAATCACAGGACAATACATACAAATGAAACTTACCTGGCCGGGCGCGGTGGCTCATGCCTGTAATCCCAGCACTTTGGGAGTCCGAGGCGGGCAAATCATTAGGTCAGGAGTTCAAGACCAGCCTAGCCAACATGGCGAAACCCTGTCTCTACTAAAAATGCAAAGAATTAGCTGGACGTAGTGGCGGGCGCCTGTAGTCCCAGCTACTCAGGAGGCTGAGGCAGGAGAATCGCTTAAACCCAGGAGGCAGAGGTTGCAGTGAGCCGAGATCGCACCACTGCACTCCAGCCTGGGCAACAAAGTGAGACTCCATCTCAAAAAAAAATAATAATGAAATAAAAAAATAAACTTACCTATATATTAGAAAAACATCAAAATTCAACCATGAATCCAGCACATTATCAAATGAATAGACAAAAATTCTACCAACAAACTTAAGAAAATATCATTATCTATGAAATTCAAGTACTACTGCTTAAAGAGCATTTACAGAACTCTCACCTCAAGGTTTCCCTGCAAAACAAGGTGAAATGCATACTCAAGACTCTTCAAGAATGAGCCACTGATAAAAACAATATACTTGTAACTTGTATAACATTTCATACATTTTTTTCAAGCACTGCACGATAATTAATTTGCATCAGGCTTTCCAAATTAGAAAAACTTCACTTATAGAACTTCTTTCCAGTGGGAGTTTTCACATGACTTTTCAAGTAAATGCTAAAACTGAAAATATTCTTGCAGTTTCTAAACTACTAGAGTTTTAATCCTGTGTACGTTCTTGTATTTACAAGGTCCAGCCAGCTACAGTGTGCATTTTCATATGTCCTTGAGTGGGTATGAGAGAAATGAAACATTCCCACATTCTGAACATTCATAGGGTTTTTCTCAGGAATGAGCTGATGTCTTCAAATGGAACTAACACAACTGAAGGCCTTACCACAAATTTAAATTCAAAAGGCTATTCTCCACTCTGAGCCCTCCCGAATCTTCAAAAACAGGAAAATCTGAAGGCTTGACCACATTTCCTACATTCTTAAGGTTTCTCTGCAGTGTGAGCTCTTTCATGTTTATGAAGGAATGGGAAAGAGTAAATGTTTTACCACATTTCTTACATTCAAGGGGATATATATATATATATATTTTTTTTTTTGAGATGGAGTCTCCCTCTGTCGCCAGGCTGGAGTGCAGTGGCACAATCTCGGCTCACTGCGACCTCCGCCTCCTGGGTTCAAGTGATTCTCCTGCCTCAGCCTCCTGAGTAGCTGGGATTACAAGCATATGCTACCACACCCAGCTAATTTTTGTATTTTTAGTAGAGACGAGGTTTCACCATGTTGGCCAGGATGGTCTCGATCTCCTGACCTCATGATCTGCATGCACAGGGCTTCCCCCCAACCCCCCATGGCTTTTTATGTCCTTGAAAAAGAACTAAGACAACTGAAATGTGCCACCATGCCCAGTTAATTATTTTCTTTTTTTTTTTTTTGAGACGGAGTCTCGCTTTGTCGCCCAGGATGGAGTGCAGTGGTGCGATCTCGGCTCACTGCAAGCTCTGCCTCCCGGGTTCACGCCATTCTCCTGCCTCAGCCTCCTGAGTAGCTGGTGTGAGCCACCACACCCGGCATTATTTTATTTTTTGTAGAGACAGGGTTTCACCATGTTGACCAGGTTGTTTCACATTGTTTTAATCCAGGCTGGTTATGAACTCCTGGGCTCAAGCAATACACACACCTTCGCCTCCCAAAGTGCTGGGATTATAGGCTGAGTCACTACACCCGGCCTCTATATCATGACTTCTTTCATGGCGAGTAAGGTGACTGGAAGGAGTGTAGGCTTTACCGCATCTCTTACATTCATAGGGTTTTTCTCCAGTATGAATTCTTTTTTTTTTTTTTTTTTTTTTTTTTTAGACGGAGTCTCGCTCTGTCACCCAGGCTGGAGTGCAGTGGCCGGATCTCTGCTCACTGCAAGCTCCGCCTACCGGGTTTACGCCATTCTCCTGCCTCAGCCTCCCGAGTAGATGGGACTACAGGCGCTCGCCACCTCGCCCGGCTAGTTTTTTTGTACTTTTTTTAGTAGAGACGGGGTTTCACCGTGTTAGCCAGGATGGTCTCGATCTCCTGACCTCGTGATCCGCCCGTCTCGGCCTCCCAAAGTGCTGGGATTACAGGCTTGAGCCACCGCGCCCGGCCAGTATGAATTCTTTCGTGGAGGTGAAGGGAACTGAGGCGACTGAAGGCTTGGCCACATTGTTTACATTCATAGGGTTTCTCTCTAGTATGAGTACTTCTATGGTTACAAAGGGAACTCAAATGACTAAAGACTTTGCCACATTGTTTACATTCACAGGGTCTCTCTCCAGTATGAATACTTCCATGCTAAGATTCCTTCAGAGGACTTTATTTCCTCTTCTCAGTGCAAATTATCTTATATCTTTCCCAGGTTTTTCGAAGTGATCTTCAATATTCTGGTCTTTCCATTTGTTTCCTAAAATGCAGACCCACAAAATTATCATGAATTATTACAAACTATAGAAACATTACTAGATTTCATGTTCATTGTACATAGTGCCCATGCCTAATTTATTCACCAAATCATTCCCTTGCCACATTCCAAATCACAAATAGCACTGATGATAGGGAAATACTTCTGTAATTAAGTGAAATGTGTTGTCATTCTTACCTACAGAAGCCAGGTTCCTGCAGGTTTCCTGCATCACTTCTCTGTAGAGATTCTTCTGAGAAGAATCTAGCAAAGCCCATTCCTCCTGAGTAAAGTTCACAGCCACATCCTCAAAAGCCACGGAGTCCTAGAACATTCCACACATGTGGAGAGAAGGATGGGTGAGACTGACAGCACTGGGAATCTATACTCAATTCCTAAGCTGTTTACGTGATTCTAAAATTTCCAAGCATTTATTCTATGACTTGATTGTCACAACTCTTACTCTCTTCACACATACTCCCTCCCACACAGCAGTACTAATGCTAGAATTGAACTATTCAAAAAGGCAACAGCAAAGTAGAAACACCCATCTCATTAGAGAATCCAGGGAGTAAGATGTGCTACTAGGAGTTACCTTTTAACTTCACTTTGTACATTTCTAGTATCTGTCATAATAAAGTCCTACCTGATGTGCATAAGTGAGTTAATAGTCCTGAGACTACTTATTGTTAAAAATGCCTGCTCGCAAAGTTCAATCTTTGTTTGTATTAGGAACTTACATTTTGAAAGGGATTCCACCAACCTAAATAATAAGAGTGACTCACTGCATCTAAATGGCTTATGCAATATATTTGCCAAAACTTTTTCTGCTGAAGGTCTATTATTTCGTGTCACTGCAGTGGTGCTTAGGGAACCAGACACCAAAACACAGTCTGAACACAAGTGTTCAATGAGTTTCCCTGGTAGACAATATTTTACATGTGCTGTCACTTGTTAACTGGGGAGTTGAGCCCATTCCATGTGATTACACCAAGAGAGAATAAGCTTATTAAATTTAATTGGGTAGTAAATAAAACCAATAATTGATATTTAACAATACTAATACAACAATTTTTAAAATTTCTATTGCACAATGTCAAGGCAGAAAGGAATAAGAGGAAATATGACACATGTTTTTTCAAATGACATTAATGTCACCACTTCCAAATGCTGTTCCTATGAAATCAAATTCACAAATCAGGTTGTTTTAGGCAAGAAAAACTACTTTTTCATACATAGTAAAAATGACAAATGTCTAATGATTTTTAGTCATCTAAAAAAAGAGTGATGGCTTGTCTAACATACTTCTAAGATTTTCAAACAAAAATATTCAGGACAGCACAGTATTAGCAGAGAGATGAGCAAGCAGACCAAGGGAAAAAAAAGTCTTAAAGACCCAGCATTTACATGGAAAAGTTGATGAATGATAGAGTAGGCACTGTAGAATAGAAAAAGAAATCACATGCACTTTAAAATATGAGGCAAACAAAGCTGGCATCTACTTGGGAATATGCATTGCATTCTTCTCTATTCCATGAACAATAATCAACTTATTATATATCAAATATGAAAGATAAAACCAGAACACTTTCAGAGGTCACAGCAAGATTTTTTTTTTACGAAGGATTAGGCAGAATTTTTTTTATGTAAGAAAAAAGTGATAAAGGAATAGAAAAACTCAAACATATTAAAATTTAGGGAATAAAAAGAAAATAGAGTGAACCAGGCGTGGTGGCTCACGCCTGTAATCCCAACACCTTGGGAGGCTGAGGCGGGCGATCACCTGAGGTCAGGAGGTTGAGACCAGCCTGGCCAACATGGCAAAACCCTGTCTTCTTGTTGTTTGTTTGTTTGTTTTTTGAGACGGAGTCTTGCATTGTCGCTTGGGCTGGGGTGCAGTGGCAAGATCTTGGCTCACTGCAACCTCCACCTCCCGAGTTCAAGCAATTCTCTTGCCTCAGCCTCCCGAGTAGCTGGGATTACAGGTGCCTGCCACCACGCTCAGCTAATTTTTTTGTATTTTTAGTACAGACAGGGTTTCACCATGTTGGCCAGGCTGCTCTGGAACTCCTGACCTCGTGATCTGCCCACCTTGGCCTCCCAAAGTGCTGGGATTACAGGCATCAGCCACCGTGCCAGGCCTAAAACCCCGTGTTTACTAAAAATACAAAAATTAGCTGGGTGTCGTGGTGGGTGCCTATAATCCCAGTTACTCGGGAGGCTGACACAGGAGAATCGCTTGAACCCGGGAGGCAGAGGTTGCAGTAAGCAGAGATGGCGCCACTGCACTCCAGCAGGGCTACAGAGCAAGACAGCGTCTCCAAAAAAAACAAAAAACAACAACAAAAAATCCCTCAGATATCCAGATAAGGGGATACAGATGTGTCCACTGTCATAAATTCTTCACCATGCTACAAGAGGGGAACTGACATTTCGGTGAATCTTTGTAAATCATCAATTTATCTATCACACTTTTATTTCACCAGTAGCATTTACAAAGCTAAGTCCTACAATTCCATTTGAAATTACCCTTTAAAAGAACAGACCTTTAAAACTTACTACACTCACTCTGGGGAAGAAATAAATACAAATTTTTAGCAAATAAAATACATCATTTTACCTTGCCTCTTTGGAAATAGTATTTTTATCTTTCAAGCTGTACTGACAAAATGTATCTTATAGTCAATGAAAAACTGAAACTCAAATAAGCGGACAAGCCTTTTCAAGGTAAACTCAGGGAGAGGCAGTGCTGACTCCAACACAGAGCTTTCTAAGTGTCACGGCAGGCCATTCTATCCCTCGGGACACCCATCCTGTTCAGTAAAGTACTCAGTGACCACCTAGGAGGCACTGGCACTGCTCTTTGTCCTCCTGTGTGCCTTAAGTGCATTTTAATATTCAGGTTCTTGCACATCCTCTCTGGGGTGGAATCCAGAGAGCAGAAATCGTTTCTGCCTTTTCCTCTCGATATCAGCATCCCATTGGCACACCATCAATGTGTCTCCAAGGAATAAAAACTCCGGCTGGAGGAACAATTTTAATGACCTAACTTTAATGACATTACATTGTATTGTCCATTAATTTTAATGTCCTAAAATTTGAATGACCCTAAGGGGTCACCATTTTAAATGAAACTATACCAGGAGATTCCTCTAAGGCCAAGAGCATCCAGCTGCTCCCCTGAGAGACTCTACCCTCTACCTCAGGCTGTCCTTGGGGATGAGATGACCCCAGGGCTGATACTCACTAGACCCTCCAATAGACATGGCCACTGTGGGTATCCTGGGTCATCCCCAGACAGTTCTAAAATGCCAGGACTAGGAAAAGACAGGAGGGTGGCTAAGGACACAACACCCTGTAACATTTTCACGGGGGGACCTCAACCTAGACACTTTGGTAATACGCACACTTAGGAAAGATGAAAAGAAGAGAGGCACAAATATTTTTTTTACAGTAGAGCGTCAATGATTTATTCTCTGCTTTCCTCTCATGTAAAATGTTTGGAAATAGAAAAATATTTTGGCCAAGGTGGCTCAATTAAGGTCAGGAGTTCGAAACCAACCTAGCCAACATGGCGAAACCCTGTCTCTACTAAAAATACAAAAACTAGCGGGACGTGGTGGTGGGCGCCTATAAGCCCAGCTACTTGGGAGGCTGAGGCAGGAGAATCGCTTGAACCCGGGAATCAGAGGTTGCAGTGAGCTGAGACTGCACCATTGCACTCCAGTGTATATATGTATATATACACGTGTGTATATATGTGTGTATATATATGTATGGTTTGCTTCCTCATTAACCTTATCAAAGCCTCTCATTTATGCCCCTCCTGTGGACCCCAAACCACAAACCATGACTGCGGCAACCGGTTTATGAATCGCCATTTGCTCAAACACACCGTTTAACGTTTTAACAGAGCCTCAGGTTAACTTTAGGGGGAGAAAGGTGGGACTGGAAGCTCCAAGAACCACAGCTCCTCCCACACTGGAACCCCGCACACCGAGTGGGGGCTCTCCCGGATCACACTCCCGTGGTCACCGCACCACCTGGGTCGGGGAGGCGCTGGGTTCCCGAGAGGGCTTGGGCCGGCGGAAGTGGCGCCCACAGGCACAGACAGGACGCAGGGGTCCCGCTGCCCGCCCCGCCCGGCCCTGCACAAAAGGGGACTGAGGCCTGGCTGCGCCGCGGCGACTCGGTTCGGTTCGCAGGTTCCGCAGCCGATGGCTGGTTCCAGCAGGTTTCAACCAGCCCTCTTCCCCACTTCGGGAAGCCAGACGCAGTCCACTCACTATTCCTCGGCTTCCCGGGTGTCCTGGCGTCAGCTAGGGATGTCCCAATACCCGCAGGTCACAGGGTGGCAGAGGCTGCTGCAGAGCCACCTGGGCCTCCCAGAGCCAAGAAGTAGCAGCGGAGACTAACAGAAAGAGCCTACTGTAGCGAAGGCGAAATAAAGCGCCCGCCAGCCAGATCCCGGAAGCCGCCCTCTCCTTTGCGGCGGCGCGCCTGATTGAACGGTCCCCACCCCAGCGCCCCTGATTGTATGGGGCTTCAGGCCCCACCCTCTCAGGCCCTGAGTGACAGGAGATTGCGATCTCACCTGAGGCTGGATGAGGCCAGAATGATATTTTTGGCCTAGCGGTTTGTAGGGGATGCGTCCTTCCTGCGCTGGGATCTGACCGTGCAAGGAGGACATTCGCATTTAACCTTGTATACAAGGTTATAGCTATTTGTGCTATATATTATATAATTGCAAGCAATATAATGACAATTCTGTAACTGCCCAGTGGGTTCACCTTGCCCGCTACCTAGACAGAGCCGATTTTTCAAGACGGGGGAATAGCAATAGAGAAAGAGTAATTCACGCAGAGTCGGCTGTGCGGGAGACCGGAGTTTTTTATTTTATTTTATTTTTTTGAAACAGAGTCTTGCTCTGTAGCCCAGGCTGGAGTGCAGCCTCGGAGTTTTATGATTATTCAAATCAGTCTCCCTGAGCATTTGGGGATAAGAGTATTTAGAAAGTTTATTTTGCCAAGGTTGGGGATGCTTGTGCATGACACAGCCTCAGGATGTCCTGATGACAGTTGCCCAAGATGGTCAGAGCACAGCTTGGTTTTGTTGGAGATAAATGCTCGGTGCCACAACGTGAAACCAGCACTCAAGCGAAAAAGTTTTCTCAGCAACGCAATTTACTTCTGCAGAAGGGTGCTGCTGGCATCAATCACAATTGCAAGAGCACAGGGAACAAAGGAAAGCAGGGGTTTTTATTCCTAACGCAATCCCCACCTCTGGCATGGGCTGGGGCCAGACTTCAAGATCTAAACTGACCCGCTTGGTTATTTGTGAATATTTTCCCAAATAAGGAAGGGGGAAGGGAGATGTGAGTTACAACGGTGGGACGTGTGGTTTCCAAGGGAGAAATGGGTGCAAAGCAGGTAACCAAGGGAACGGATGTGAGTTATTGGTTAAAACTGATGGGAAGGTTTTGTTTACAGTAACTAAGGGCAAGGTTGCATGGGGAACAAGAAAGTTGAGTTTGAGAACAACAAAACAAGAACGTTAACATGCCAAACCTTGGAAGAGAAACTGACTGTATCTGACAGTTTTATACATTTTAGGGAGACAGAAGACATCAATCAACATATGTAAGATGAACACTGGTTCGATCCGGTACAACCTGAAGCAAAAGTGGGTCACCTCGAAGCCAGGAGGGGGCTTCCAGGTCACAGGTAGGTGAGAGACGAACGGTTACACTCTTCTGAGATTCTGATGGGGCTTTCCAAAGGAGGCAATAAGATATGCATTCTTCTCAGTGAGCAGGGGATGACTTTGAATAGAATGGGAGGCAGGTTTGCCCTAAGCAGTTCCCAGATTGACTTCTCCCTTTATCTTAGCGATTTGGGGGGCCCAAAATATTTTCCTTTCCAATTTCCCCCTTTTGTTTTAAAAATGTTTTGGAGAAAGCATTTGAGAAGAAAATCAGTCTCTCGTGCCAGGTTTTGTCTGATTTCTCATGGAGTAGCTGGGATTACAGGCGCGACACCACACCTGGGTAATTTTTTTTTTTTTTTTTTTTTTGGTAGAAACGGGAGTCTCCCTCGGTTGCCCAGGCTGGTCTCTGGTGCCCAACGTGGGGCTCCCTGTAATCTCTACAAATAATCCAGTGAAGGAACACCAGAGCGTGGAAAGCGGAGCACGACTGACAGAGGACTCCCGAGTAGGTTTTCACTTCAAGCTCTATGGTAAGTAGGGCGCTTGGAGAATTCCAGGGAAACCTCGGAAAAATATGGGTCAGGCTGAGAGTAAGTTCGCTAATTACTTAAGCTTTGTGCGGCAGTTACTGCGCCGCGAAGGGGTAATTCTGAGTATCCAAAATCTCACATCTTTGTTCCATCTGGTAGACAAGTATTCTCCTTGGTTCCCGGAATATGGAACCATGAATGTAAAAGATTGGGACAAGGTCAGATCAGACTTAAAAGGAGCACAACAAGAGGGCCACCATATTCCCGTCTCTGCTTGGTCTGTGTGGTCGGCAATTAAAACAGCACTGGAGCCCTTCCACACTGAGGAGGAGAATGAGGAGTTGCAGGATGACATAGGAAAGTTGAATAATCAGGAGTCTAATTATCAGCAAAGTGAACCATGACAGTCTAGTTTAAAAATGGGCAAGAAACGGGAAGGTATGTATGCTAATCTCCAAAAACTTGTAAAAGAAACAGTGCCACCTACTGCACCTTTAGGGGAAGGTCTGGAATGGCCACCCCTAGGCCAGCCTTAGGAATTTTTGGAAGGGGAGCCTGAGACGAGCCTTGTGGCTCCCACTGTTGCAGGTCCCGCCAGTAACTATGGCGAAGGGAAGCTTCAGGCTTGTCCAACAGCCAATTACGATGAGGGAATGATCCAGGCTTGCCCACCTGTTAGTTAGGGTAGAGGAATACTGCGAGCCGGTCCAAGCACAAATTATGGCACAGGGACAATCCAGGCATCTATTCGCCAGGCACAAGAAATGGGGGATTTGAATGCTTGACAGTTTCTGGTAATTATTTCACCAGCTGAGGAGCCCAGAGAAATTGCTCAAGCATGTTGGGAGCCATTTCCTTTTAAAATATTAAAAGACTTAAAGCAAGCAATTGGATAATATGGGCCAAATTCTCCTTATGTTCATTCCTTGTTACAACGTGTGGCTTATAACAGACGTTGAATGCCTATGGATTGGGAGGCATTAGCCCGATCCACCCTGTTCCCCTCTGAATTTCTCCAATTGAAAACGGATGAAGCAACAAATCGGGCATGCAGAAATGCTCAAGCCCAACGTTCCGGTTAATATCACATCTGATCAATTGCTTGGAATCGGACAGGCATGGAGTACTCTAAATCAACAGATGGTAATGGGTGATGAGGCTGTCAATCAGCTCAGAACTACGTGCCTAAGAACCTGGGAAAAAATTCACGACCCTGCTGCCGCTTATCCTTCTTTTAACATAGTTCAACAGGGTCCAAGGGAGCCTTATCCAGATTCTGTCGCCCGTTTGCAGGATGGGGCTCAAAAGGTTATTTCCAATGCTCATGCCAAGAAAGTGATCGTTCAGCTGCTTGCTCATGAAACTGCTAATACAGAATGTCAGGCAGCAATTAGACCTATTAAGGGAAAGGCAGATCTAAATGAGGAAAAAACTTTAAGTGAATACATTAAAGCCTGCGATGGCATTGGGGAGCACTTATATAAGGCCAGCCTCCTTATTTAACGCAGGGGGAGAGAGGGGGATGCTTTTACTCCCCATATCGCGGGGGGTGCCTCACCCCCCTGCGATGTGGATCCTAACAGCGAGGGGGAGAGAGGGGGTTGCTATTACTCCCCATTACGATGTGGATAGTAATAATTACTCCCCCCTGCAATGTGTGTCCATTATTAGCCGTCTCTTTTGTTCAGGATATTAGGAACAATTTCACAGGTGGTGTGTACACAGCCTGCGATAGGAGAACGAATACCAGCCTCTGCACCTCCGGATATTAGGAAGCATATCACACAATGGGTGTACACTTTTTGGGAGATTTGGAGTAATGTCATCCTGTGTTTCCCTGAATATTCAGAGACATATCACAGGGCGACTGTACACCCACTACTCTCTTGGCAGGAACATCATACTTCACCTAGTGGAAATTAGGAAAATATCACAGACTGGGTGTTAAGCCACTGTCATATTGGAAGTAATATCATGCTCTCCCCCACAAGTGATGAGGAACAATATCACAGGGGGGTGTGTACCTTCTCCGGTAGTGAGAGTAGTATCATCATCTCTTCCTTTAGATGACAGGAACAATATCACAGGGTAGGTGTACACCCCGTGTGTTCTTGGAAGCAATGTCATTCTCTCCTCTTCTAGGTTTTACCATTCATATCACAGGCGGGGTGTACACCCCTTGTTATATTGGATGGAATCTCACCCTCTTTCAACCTGTATCTTTAGAACAATACCCCATGGGGGCTGTCCATCCCTTCAATATTGGTACTAACACCATCTTCTCCTATCCTGGATATAAGAAACAATATCACAGGAGGGGTGTACACCCTTTGCAATATTGGTAGTAATATCACCTCTCCTCTGTGGTTATTAAGGACAAAATCCCAGAGTGTCTGTACGGTTCCTACTTTATTGGGAGTAATATCATCCACTCACGCCCTGGATATCAGGAACCATATCACTGAAGTGGTGTACACCCCCTTCGATACTGTCAGCCATGTCATCTTCTTCCCGCCTGGATATTAGGAACAATACCCCGGGTTTGGGGGCAGTGTACACCCACTGCGATATCGAAAGTAAAATCAGCCTCTTTCCCGCTGGATATTAGGAACTACATCACAGGTGTGTGTGCACCTTCTGGGATATTGGGAGTACTATCGGCCTCCACCCTGCTGCACATTAGGAACAATATACGGGGGGCAGGGTGGTTACACCCCCTGCAATATTGGGAGCAATATTCTTCTCTTTCCCCTGTACAGTAGTAACTACATCAAGGGGTCTGCACACCTTCTGCAATATTGGGATTAATGTTATCCTCTCCCCCACTTAAAGTCAAAAACAATATCACAGAAGGGTGTACACCCCCTGCAATATGGCCAGTAATATCATCGTCTCTACCTTTGGATACTAGGAAAAACACCACAGAGGGTGTGTACACTCCCCTGCGGTATTGAGCATAATGTTATCCTCTCTTCCCCTGGATATTAGGAACGATATCCCTGGTGGTGGGAGGTGGAGTACCTTAAGAACAATATCACTGGGTGAGTGTACAGCCCCTGCGATATTGGGTGTAGTATCATCCTTTCTTCCCTAGGATATTAAGAACAATATCCCAGGAGGGGTGTACAGCCACAGCCCCTGTGTTATTGGGAGCGATAGCATCTTCTCCCCCTCTCGATATAAGGAACAATATCCCAGGGTGGGTGTACATCCCCTGCAATATTGGGCGTAATGTCATCGTCTCCCAACGTGGATATTGGGCATAGTGTCACGGGGGGTGTACACCTTCTTCGATATTTGGAGTAATATCATCCTCTCCCCTCAGAATTGTAGGCAAAGTATCGAAGGGGTTTTACAACTCATGCGATATGGGCAGTAATATCATCCTCTCCCCACCTAGATGTTAGGAACTATATTACAGATGGCTGTACACTTCTTGCGATATTGGGAGTCATATCATCCTCTCCCATCATGGATATTAAGAACAATATTACAAAGGAAGTGTACACCCCTTGCGATATTGAGAGTAATATTATGCTCTCCCCTTCGGGATATTAGGAACAATATCGCAGGAGGTGTGTACAACCCCTGCGATATTGGGAGTAATATCATCCTCTCCCCCTGAGTATAAGAAACAATATCACAGGAGGATGTACACTCCCTGTGATATTGGGAGTCATGTCATTTTCTCTCCCTCTGGATATTCGGTGTGTACACCCCCTGCGATATTGCCACTAGTATCATCGTCTCCCTCCCAGGATATAGGGAACAATATCACAAGGGGGTGTACACCCCCTGCGATGTTGGGGGTAATATCTTCTTCTCCCCTTCTGGCTAGTAGGAACAATGTCACAGAAGGGGTGTACACCCCCTGCTCTATTGGGAGTGATATCGTTCTCTCCGTCCCTGGATATTAGGAATAATATCACTAGGGAGTGTACACCTCCTGCAATATTGAGACTAATATCATCCTCTTGCCCCCTGGATATCAGGAACCATATCACAGAGGTGGTGTACACCCCCTGCGAAATCGGAAGAAATATCATCCTCTCCACCTTTGGATGTTAGGGACAATATCACGGGGGAAGTCTACGCCCCTTGCGATATTGGGAGTCATATCATCCTCTCCCATCCAGGATATAAGAAACAAGATGACCGAAGGGATGTACACCCACTGCGATAGTTTCAATAATGTCATCCTCTACTCCCTGGCTATTAGGAATAACATCATAGAGGAGTGTACACTTTCTTCAATATTGGGAGTAATATCATCCTCTCCCCACCGGATATCAGGAACAAGTCTATTAATTATAAATACTAATAAATATAATAAAAATTAATAGTAATCATCGATATTAATAATCACAATAAAGATAGTAAAAATTAATACTGGTTTTAAAATGTTAATGATTAGTATTAATAATTAATAGTAATATCACTATTAATAATGAAATAATGATATAAGCAATTAGTGTTACTTAAATCAATACTAAGTGATGTTGGTAATAAACTCATACTTAATATTAAGAACTAATAATATTGTTAAATGACATTAATATTAATAATTAATTTTAAACTTGCATAATCATATTTAAAATAATTATCCATAATTAATAATGGTATCCTATTAATTAATAGTATCATTTATAATTATTAAAATTGATCATTGATGTTTAATAATTAATCATATTATTATTCCTAATACCACAGGGGGTGTATACCTACCTGTGATGTTGTTCCTAATATCCAAGGACGGAGAGCATGATTTTAGTTTTAATATCGCAGGAGGTGTACACTCACCCTGTGACACTGATCCTAATATCCAGGGGGTAGAGTATGACATGACTCCTAACATAGCAATGAATGGACAGCCACCCGGTGATATTGCTCCTAATATTCACGGAAGAAGCATATGATATTACTCCTAATATCGCAGGGAGGGTACAGCTCTTCTGTGATATTGTTCCTAGTATCCGGAGGGGGAGAGGATGATAATAATTCCAGTATTGCAGGCTGTGTTCACCCGCCCTGTGACATTGTTATTAATATCCTGGAAGGGAGAGGATGATATTACTCCCCGTAAAGCAGGAGGCGTACACCCAGCCTGGGATATTGTTCCTAATATCCATGGAGAGGAGAGGCTGATATTCCTCCCAATATGGTAGGGGGTGTACATCCACCCTGTGATATTCTCCTTAATATTCCAAGGCCGAGAGGTTGATATTACTCCCAGTATCGCAGACACTGTATACCCCTGTGTGATACTCTTCCTGATATCCGGAAGGGGAGAAGATGGTGTTAATCCCCATATCGCAGGAGGTGAACACCCACTCTGTGATATCTTTCCTAATATGCAGGGGGAGAGAGGATAATATTATTCCCAATATTGCAGAAGCTGAACACGCCCCCCCGTGATATTGTCCTTAATATTCCAAGGCACAGAAGATGATGTTACTCCCAATATTGCAGAAAGTGTACACCCCCCAGTGATGTTGTTCCCGTGAACCAGGAGGGAAGAGGATGATATTACTTTCAATATCGCAGGGGGTGTACACCTCACCCCCCGCGATATGGGGAGTAAGAGCCACCCCCTCTCCCCGCCTGGCTATTACGATCCATGGTGGACTCACAGCCTGTTTACGATATTGTGAGTAATATCATCTGCCCCTCTGGATATTATGAACTCTTTCACAGACGGGTGTACATCCTCAGTGTGTACCCCCTCAGAGGGTGTACACCCATCTGTATTGGGGGTAATATCATCCTCTTCCTCCCTGAATATTAAGAACAGTATCCCGGGAGTGTTTCTACTCCCTATGGTATTGGGTGTCATATCCTCCTCTCCCATGTGGAAATTAGAAACAATATCACTGGGGGCGTGTACACTTTCTGTGATATTTAAAGTAATATCATCCCCTTCCCTCCAGGATCATGGGAACAATACCCTTGGGGGGTGTACACTTTCTGCCATATATGTAGTAATATCATCCCCTAAAAACGGTAAAAGTACGGCCGGGTGGTGGCTCACACCTGTAATCCCAGCACTTTGGGAGGCCGAGGTGGATGGATCATCTGAGGTCGGGAGTTCAAGACCAGCTTGACCAACATGGAGAAACCCCGTCTTTACTAAAAATACAAAATCAGCCAGCGTGGTGGCGCATGCCTGTAATCCCAGCTACTCAGGAAGCTGAGACAGGAGAATCGCTTGAACCTGGGAGACAGAGGTTGTGGTGAGCCAAGATCACGCCATTGCACTCCAGCCTGGGCAACAAAAGAGAAACTCCATCTCAAAAAAAAAAAAAAAAAAAAAAAAAGTAAAAGTACAACCACAACTGGTGCTGGGAAGAAAAGGGTTACAATACTCAACATGTGGTCCATGTACCAGCAGCCTGGGCTCACCTGGGAGCTTGTTAGAAACACAGCATCTTCAGACCTTCTGAACCAGAATCTGCACTTTACCAGGATGCTTCATAGTTTGAGAAGCCCAGGAGTAGGGAGGATTTGACTGATTACAGAGGTAAGGAAAGGTTCCTGCAGGAAGCAATGAGTAAACTTAGATCTGAAAGGAGAGAAGGCACTAAGTCAAAAAGGGAGGGAAGAGTTGCAGGAGGAGGAAAAAGCATGTGCAAAGCCCCTGTGGTGCTGGAAGCCTGGTGCACATGAAGAAATAAAAAGGCCAGTGTGCATGTTTAACACAGAGCACCAGGCAGAGCACAGGGGAGATAAGCCTGGAGAGAGAGGAGGGCCCAACATACAGGGCCTTGTGTACTAAGGCGTTTTGCCTTTATATAGGAAACCATGTTGTGTTTTCAACATGCACATCACTGAATTATATCTCAACAATGAAGTGATCGCTTTTGCTGCCTTTGACCTGTTGATGTGATGAAATGAATAGTTTATACTGATATATCACTTTATATTGAACTATGTCAACATTCCTGGAATAAACCCTACCTGAGTGTGATGTTTAGTTGTTAAATATACCCCTGGATTTTGTTTGGAAGTACATTATCATTTTGCATCCACATTCATTCATTAAATCAGTCTACATGTTTTGTATGCTTGTTGGGGGGATGTCTTTGAGTTTTTTGGTTTTTTTCAGACAGACTCTCACTCTGTCACCCAGGCTGGAGTGCAGTGGTGCAATCTTGGCTCACTGCAACCTCCACCTCCCAGGTTCAAGTGATTCTCCTGCCTCAGCCTCCTGAGTAGCTGAGGTTACAGGTGTGCACCACCACACTGGCTAATTTTTGTATATTTTGTAGAGGTAGGATTTTGTCACATTGCCCAGGCTGGTCTTGAACTCCTGAGCTCAAGCAATCCTCCTGCTTCGGCCTCCCAAAGTGCTGGGATTACAGGCATGAGCCACCATGCCTAGCTTGTTGAGGGGATGTTTTGTTCTCTTTTTGTTTCATGCTAGCTTTGTAAAATAAAAGTCTCTACTATCCAATAATTTATGTGTTACAGGAATTCTTTTCTTTTTATTTTTTAATTTTTTTATTTTATTTATTTATTTATTTATTTATTTATTTATTTATTTATTGAGACAGTCTCTTCTTGTCACCCAGGCTGGAGTGTAATGATGCACTATCAGCTCACTACAACCTCCGCCTCCCAGGTTCAAGCAATTCTCCTACCTCAGCGTCCTGAGTAACTGGGATTACACGTGCCTGCCACCACGCCCAGCTAATTTTTGTACTTTTAGTAGAGATGGGGTTTTGCCGTGTTGGCCAGGCCAGTCTCGAACTCCTGACCTCAAGTGATCCACCAGCCTTGGCCTCCCAAAGTGCTGGGATTACAGGCGTGAGCCACCACTCCCAGCCAGGAATTCTTTCCTTTGAAGACTTGAAAAAACTCAGTATGCAAGAAGCATCTTGAACATATATTGATGATTTATATTATCTTTAAAAATAATTCCATCAGGTTTAAAAACATTAGCATAGCATTATGCATTATATTCTCCTAATAATTTTTGTTCAGCATGGTATCTGTGTTCCTTTTCTGATTACTCATTTTGTCTTTATTTGATTAAGTGTGGTATTGCTTTGTTTTTAATAACAATGTGTTGAATCTGCTTATCTACTTATGATAGTGGCTATATTTTGCAAAGCTCTCTGTTAATCCTCTCCCCAACCCCTTCTCCATTAAGAGACCCTGCAGCCTTGACCTCAATACACACATGTGAGGTCAAGCCAATCAGGTACCTCATAATTGCTGTTTCCAGGGTATACATGGGACCAAGCCAGACCAATCAGAGCTCTTTCCCAGGCTTTTTCTTGTAAAAGCTAGCAGTAAGAGCTGCCTTCTTTTCCTCTCTGGGCACAAGCTGAAAGAATGTGACCCTCAAGCTGCCAAGATCCACGCTCTTCTCCATGTGGAGGATCAAACAGACCCAACACACAGAGAAATGCAGAAATGAAAACCAAAAACCACTCAAACTGCCCTGGGGTCCTTTGGTTCGGGCAAAGCCAGCCCTGTCTCTGCTCTTTCTTTGATTTGATGACTTAAACCAATACATTCCTTTACTAATTTCAGTTAGTCAGTGTTGGATTTATTAAACGTGGGACTCATCTTTTTCCTTGAAGGTCTAGTCCGGGCACGGTGGCTCAAGCCTGTAATCCCAGCACTTTGGGAGGCCGAGACGGGCGGATCACGAGGTCAGGAGATCGAGACCATCCTGGCTAACACGGTGAAACCCCGTCTCTACTAAAAAATACAAAAAACTAGCCGGGCGAGGTGGCGGGCGCCTGTAGTCCCAGCTACTCAGGAGGCTGAGGCAGGAGAATGGCATAAACCCGGGAGGCTGAGCTTGCAGTGAGCTGAGATCCGGCCACTGCACTCCAGCCTGGGCGACAGAGCGAGACTCTGTCTCAAAAAAAAAAAAAAAAAAAAAAAAAGAAGGTCTAAAAGAACTTCAGTGTGTTTCTATCTTGGATTCATTTTTCCTGGTACTGATGCTGCAATCCCTGATTTCTTTGGGTCTGCCTTTGGAAGACTGCTCTCTTATTTGAAGCCTTTCTGGGTTGCCTTTGTTTTGAGTGTCTATTAACAATGGCTGTACTTTGCTGCACACACACCAGCGGGATATGCTCCTGGTGAAAGGTGCATGTGTACTTCCAGAGCCTTAGCTTGTTTGTGTCCTGCCCTGAGTGGCCAAGTAAACTCACCCTGCCCCACACCCATGACTCCATAACACAAGGCTCTCTGGCCGTCTACAGCCTCTGGTATTTTCATCATCATAGCACTCAGGGTTTCCATGCCCTGACTCAACTTCCTTCTGTTTCTTTCTCAAGCTTTTCCACCATGCCCACCGGAATTAGTTTTGAGTGTAACAAATGCCCCCATACTGCCAACCTTTCTATGAAGGTTTCCTTTACCTCCCTGCCTTAACTGAAACCTAGATTTTCCCATAAGATCCCCATTTCTAAAACATGTTTAAATTCTATGGAAACCACTACCACATTTCATTTCAAAGTATTCTTTCCTTTTTATTTCATCTTCCTTCCTCTTTATGTACTCCAGTAGGCAGATCCATCTTCATTTCTATTATTGCATTATCTTTTTTTTTCATTTCCTAGAAACTGTATTTTATTTTATCTAAAGAACAATGCAAGCCTCCTCACATCTGTAATCCCACCACTTTGGGAGGCCAAGATGGGTGGATCACCCAAAGTCAGGAGTTCAAGACCAGCCTGGCCAACATGGCAAAACCCCATCTCTACTGAAAATAACAAAAATGAGCCAGGCTTGGTGGCACACACCTGTAATCCCAGCTACTTGTGAGGTTGAGACCAAAGAATCACTTGAACCTGAAAGGTGGAGGTTACAGTGAGCAGAGATGGTGCCACTGTGCTCCAGCCTGGGTGACAAAGCAAGACTCTGTCTCAAAAAAAAAAAAAAGAAAGAAAAGAAAAAAGAACAATGCAATGCAAGCCTGAACAACATGGTGAGATTCTGTCTATACAAAAAATTTAAAAATTAGCTGAGCATAGTGTCATGTGCCTGTAGTCCTAGCTACTAGGGAGGCTGTGCCTGGAGGATCACTTGAGCCCGGGAGTTCAAGGCTATCGTGAGCTTTTTTTTTTTTTTTTTAAGAGACAGGGTCCACTCTGTTGCCCAGACTTCAGTGCAGTGGCACCGTCATAGCTCACTGCAGCCTCAAGCTCCTGGGCTCAAATGATCCTTCTGCCTCAGCCTCCCAAAGTGCTGGGGATTACAGGGATGAGTCACTGTATCCGGCCTACAGTGAGCTATGGTCACCTGGTGGCTCTTCAGCCCTTCTTAACATCCATAACAAATCTTGCAACCTCCACTGTGTCTGCTGCCACAGTCAAGATGTTAGGCAACAGCCCTCAGCCACCCATGACCTCTTCCCTTCCTCTCTACCTGCCCCATCCAGCCGGATTACATCAGTCAACGCCTCTTGGATCTGTGAAGAACTTTGCTGGCACTCTAAACTGCTCCTCAAAAACTACCAAGAGATGTGGTGTGGTGGCTCACACCTGTAATCCCAGCACTTGGCAGGCTGAGGCAGGCAGATCACTTGAGGACAGAAGTTCAAGACCAGCCTGGCCAACATAGTGAAACCCTATCTCTACTAAAAATACAAAAATTAGCCGGATGTGGTGGCAGGTGCCTATGATTCCTGCTATTAGGGAGGCTGAGGCATGAGAATCACTTAAACGTGGGAGGTTGCAGTGAGTCTAGATCATGCCACTGCACTCCAGCCTGGGTGACAGAGTGTAACCCTGTCTCAAAAAAAAAAAATAAAGAGGCGGAGCAAGATGGCCGAATAGGAACAGCTCCAGTCTCCAACTCCCAGCACGAGGGACACAGAAGACAGGTGATTTCTGCATTTTCAACTGAGGTACTGGGTTTATCTCACTAGGGAGTGCGGGACAATCAGTGCTGGTCAGCTGCTGCAGCCCAACCAGCGAGAGCTGAAGCAGGGCGAGACATCGCCTCACCTGGGAAGCTCAAGGGGGAAGGGAATCCCTTTTCCTAGCCAGGGGAACTGAGACACACAACACCTGGAAAATCGGGTAACTCCCACCCCAATACTGTGCTCTACCAAGGATCTTAGCAAATGGGCACACCAGGAGACTATATCCCATACCTGGCCAGGAGCGTCCCACACCCAAGGAGCCTCCCTCATTGCTAGCGCAGCAGTCTGCGATCTCGCGGCAAGGCAGCAGCGAGGCTGGGGGAGGGGCGCTTGCCATTGCTGAGGCTTAAGTAGATAAACAAAGCGGCTGGGAAGCTCGAACTGGGTGGAGCTCACAGCAGCTCAAGGAATCCTGCCTGTCTCTGTAGACTCCACCTCTGGGGACAGGGCACAGCTAAACAACAACAACAACAAAAAGCAGCTGAAACCTCTGCAGACGCAAACGACTCTGTCTGACAGCTTTGAAGAGAGCAGTGGATCTCCCAACACGGAGGTTGAGATCTGAGAACGGAGAGACTGCCTGCTCAAGTGGGTCCCTGACCCCTGAGTAGCCTAACTGGGAGACATCCCCCATTAGGGGCAGACTGACACCCCACACCTCACACGGTGGAGTACACCCCTGAGAGGAAGCTTCCAAAGCAAGAATCAGACAGGTACACTCGCTGTTCAGAAATATTCTATCTTCTGCAGCCTCTGCTGCTGATACCCAGGAAAACAGGGTCTGGAGTGGACCTCAGGCAATCTCCAACAGACCTACAGCTGAGGGTCCTGACTGTTAGAAGGAAAACTAACAAACAAGAAGGACACCCACACCAAAACCCCATCAGTACATCACCATCATCAAGCTCCCCGTAATCTCTACAAATAATCCAGTGAAGGAACACCAGAGCGTGGAAAGCAGAGCACGACTGACAGAGGACTCCCGAGTAGGTTTTCACTTCAAGCTCTATGGTAAGTAGGGCGCTTGGAGAATTCCAGGGAAACCTCGGAAAAATATGGGTCAGGCTGAGAGTAAGTTCGCTAATTACTTAAGCCTTGTGCGGCAGTTACTGCGCCGCGAAGGGGTAATTCTGAGTATCCAAAATCTCACATCTTTGTTCCATCTGGTAGACAAGTATTCTCCTTGGTTCCCAGAATATGGAACCATGAATGTAAAAGATTGGGACAAGGTCAGATCAGACTTAAAAGGAGCACAACAAGAGGGCCACCATATTCCCGTCTCTGCTTGGTCTGTGTGGTCGGCAATTAAAACAGCACTGGAGCCCTTCCACACTGAGGAGGAGAATGAGGAGTTGCAGGATGACATAGGAAAGTTGAATAATCAGGAGTCTAATTATCAGCAAAGTGAACCATGACAGTCTAGTTTAAAAACGGGCAAGAAACGGGAAGGTATGTATGCTAATCTCCAAAAACTTGTAAAAGAAACAGTGCCACCTACTGCGCCTTTAGGGGAAGGTCTGGAATGGCCACCCCTAGGCCAGCCTTAGGAATTTTTGGAAGGGGAGCCTGAGACGAGCCTTGTGGCTCCCACTATTGCAGGTCCCGCCAGTAACTATGGCGAAGGGAAGCTTCAGGCTTGTCCAACAGCCAATTACGATGAGGGAATGATCCAGGCTTGCCCACCTGTTAGTTAGGGTAGAGGAATACTGCGAGCCGGTCCAAGCACAAATTATGGCACAGGGACAATCCAGGCATCTATTCGCCAGGCACAAGAAATGGGGGATTTGAATGCTTGACAGTTTCTGGTAATTATTTCACCAGCTGAGGAGCCCAGAGAAATTGCTCAAGCATGTTGGGAGCCATTTCCTTTTAAAATATTAAAAGACTTAAAGCAAGCAATTGGATAATATGGGCCAAATTCTCCTTATGTTCATTCCTTGTTACAACGTGTGTCTTATAACAGACGTTGAATGCCTATGGATTGGGAGGCATTAGCCCGATCCACCCTGTTCCCCTCTGAATTTCTCCAATTGAAAACGGATGAAGCAACAAATCGGGCACGCAGAAATGCTCAAGCCCAACGTTCCGGTTAATATCACATCTGATCAATTGCTTGGAATCGGACAGGCATGGAGTACTCTAAATCAACAGATGGTAATGGGTGATGAGGCTGTCAATCAGCTCAGAACTACGTGCCTAAGAACCTGGGAAAAAATTCACGACCCTGCTGCCGCTTATCCTTCTTTTAACATAGTTCAACAGGGTCCAAGGGAGCCTTATCCAGATTCTGTCGCCCGTTTGCAGGATGGGGCTCAAAAGGTTATTTCCAATGCTCATGCCAAGAAAGTGATCGTTCAGCTGCTTGCTCATGAAACTGCTAATACAGAATGTCAGGCAGCAATTAGACCTATTAAGGGAAAGGCAGATCTAAATGAGGAAAAAACTTTAAGTGAATACATTAAAGCCTGCGATGGCATTGGGGAGCACTTATATAAGGCCAGCCTCCTTATTTAACGCAGGGGGAGAGAGGGGGATGCTTTTACTCCCCATATCGCGGGGGGTGCCTCACCCCCCTGCGATGTGGATCCTAACAGCGAGGGGGAGAGAGGGGGTTGCTATTACTCCCCATTACGATGTGGATAGTAATAATTACTCCCCCCTGCAATGTGTGTCCATTATTAGCCGTCTCTTTTGTTCAGGATATTAGGAACAATTTCACAGGTGGTGTGTACACAGCCTGCGATAGGAGAACGAATACCAGCCTCTGCACCTCCGGATATTAGGAAGCATATCACACAATGGGTGTACACTTTTTGGGAGATTTGGAGTAATGTCATCCTGTGTTTCCCTGAATATTCAGAGACATATCACAGGGCGACTGTACACCCACTACTCTCTTGGCAGGAACATCATACTTCACCTAGTGGAAATTAGGAAAATATCACAGACTGGGTGTTAAGCCACTGTCATATTGGAAGTAATATCATGCTCTCCCCCACAAGTGATGAGGAACAATATCACAGGGGGGTGTGTACCTTCTCCGGTAGTGAGAGTAGTATCATCATCTCTTCCTTTAGATGACAGGAACAATATCACAGGGTAGGTGTACACCCCGTGTGTTCTTGGAAGCAATGTCATTCTCTCCTCTTCTAGGTTTTACCATTCATATCACAGGCGGGGTGTACACCCCTTGTTATATTGGATGGAATCTCACCCTCTTTCAACCTGTATCTTTAGAACAATACCCCATGGGGGCTGTCCATCCCTTCAATATTGGTACTAACACCATCTTCTCCTATCCTGGATATAAGAAACAATATCACAGGAGGGGTGTACACCCTTTGCAATATTGGTAGTAATATCACCTCTCCCCTGTGGTTATTAAGGACAAAATCCCAGAGTGTCTGTACGGTTCCTACTTTATTGGGAGTAATATCATCCACTCACGCCCTGGATATCAGGAACCATATCACTGAAGTGGTGTACACCCCCTTCGATACTGTCAGCCATGTCATCTTCTTCCCGCCTGGATATTAGGAACAATACCCCGGGTTTGGGGGCAGTGTACACCCACTGCGATATCGAAAGTAAAATCAGCCTCTTTCCCGCTGGATATTAGGAACTACATCACAGGTGTGTGTGCACCTTCTGGGATATTGGGAGTACTATCGGCCTCCACCCTGCTGCACATTAGGAACAATATACGGGGGGCAGGGTGGTTACACCCCCTGCAATATTGGGAGCAATATTCTTCTCTTTCCCCTGTACAGTAGTAACTACATCAAGGGGTCTGCACACCTTCTGCAATATTGGGATTAATGTTATCCTCTCCCCCACTTAAAGTCAAAAACAATATCACAGAAGGGTGTACACCCCCTGCAATATGGCCAGTAATATCATCGTCTCTACCTTTGGATACTAGGAAAAACACCACAGAGGGTGTGTACACTCCCCTGCGGTATTGAGCATAATGTTATCCTCTCTTCCCCTGGATATTAGGAACGATATCCCTGGTGGTGGGAGGTGGAGTACCTTAAGAACAATATCACTGGGTGAGTGTACAGCCCCTGCGATATTGGGTGTAGTATCATCCTTTCTTCCCTAGGATATTAAGAACAATATCCCAGGAGGGGTGTACAGCCACAGCCCCTGTGTTATTGGGAGCGATAGCATCTTCTCCCCCTCTCGATATAAGGAACAATATCCCAGGGTGGGTGTACATCCCCTGCAATATTGGGCGTAATGTCATCGTCTCCCAACGTGGATATTGGGCATAGTGTCACAGGGGGGTGTACACCTTCTTCGATATTTGGAGTAATATCATCCTCTCCCCTCAGAATTGTAGGCAAAGTATCGAAGGGGTTTTACAACTCATGCGATATGGGCAGTAATATCATCCTCTCCCCACCTAGATGTTAGGAACTATATTACAGATGGCTGTACACTTCTTGCGATATTGGGAGTCATATCATCCTCTCCCATCATGGATATTAAGAACAATATTACAAAGGAAGTGTACACCCCTTGCGATATTGAGAGTAATATTATGCTCTCCCCTTCGGGATATTAGGAACAATATCGCAGGAGGTGTGTACAACCCCTGCGATATTGGGAGTAATATCATCCTCTCCCCCTGAGTATAAGAAACAATATCACAGGAGGATGTACACTCCCTGTGATATTGGGAGTCATGTCATTTTCTCTCCCTCTGGATATTCGGTGTGTACACCCCCTGCGATATTGCCACTAGTATCATCGTCTCCCTCCCAGGATATAGGGAACAATATCACAAGGGGGTGTACACCCCCTGCGATGTTGGGGGTAATATCTTCTTCTCCCCTTCTGGCTAGTAGGAACAATGTCACAGAAGGGGTGTACACCCCCTGCTCTATTGGGAGTGATATCGTTCTCTCCGTCCCTGGATATTAGGAATAATATCACTAGGGAGTGTACACCTCCTGCAATATTGAGACTAATATCATCCTCTTGCCCCCTGGATATCAGGAACCATATCACAGAGGTGGTGTACACCCCCTGCGAAATCGGAAGAAATATCATCCTCTCCACCTTTGGATGTTAGGGACAATATCACGGGGGAAGTCTACGCCCCTTGCGATATTGGGAGTCATATCATCCTCTCCCATCCAGGATATAAGAAACAAGATGACCGAAGGGATGTACACCCACTGCGATAGTTTCAATAATGTCATCCTCTACTCCCTGGCTATTAGGAATAACATCATAGAGGAGTGTACACTTTCTTCAATATTGGGAGTAATATCATCCTCTCCCCACCGGATATCAGGAACAAGTCTATTAATTATAAATACTAATAAATATAATAAAAATTAATAGTAATCATCGATATTAATAATCACAATAAAGATAGTAAAAATTAATACTGGTTTTAAAATGTTAATGATTAGTATTAATAATTAATAGTAATATCACTATTAATAATGAAATAATGATATAAGCAATTAGTGTTACTTAAATCAATACTAAGTGATGTTGGTAATAAACTCATACTTAATATTAAGAACTAATAATATTGTTAAATGACATTAATATTAATAATTAATTTTAAACTTGCATAATCATATTTAAAATAATTATCCATAATTAATAATGGTATCCTATTAATTAATAGTATCATTTATAATTATTAAAATTGATCATTGATGTTTAATAATTAATCATATTATTATTCCTAATACCACAGGGGGTGTATACCTACCTGTGATGTTGTTCCTAATATCCAAGGACGGAGAGCATGATTTTAGTTTTAATATCGCAGGAGGTGTACACTCACCCTGTGACACTGATCCTAATATCCAGGGGGTAGAGTATGACATGACTCCTAACATAGCAATGAATGGACAGCCACCCGGTGATATTGCTCCTAATATTCACGGAAGAAGCATATGATATTACTCCTAATATCGCAGGGAGGGTACAGCTCTTCTGTGATATTGTTCCTAGTATCCGGAGGGGGAGAGGATGATAATAATTCCAGTATTGCAGGCTGTGTTCACCCGCCCTGTGACATTGTTATTAATATCCTGGAAGGGAGAGGATGATATTACTCCCCGTAAAGCAGGAGGCGTACACCCAGCCTGGGATATTGTTCCTAATATCCATGGAGAGGAGAGGCTGATATTCCTCCCAATATGGTAGGGGGTGTACATCCACCCTGTGATATTCTCCTTAATATTCCAAGGCCGAGAGGTTGATATTACTCCCAGTATCGCAGACACTGTATACCCCTGTGTGATACTCTTCCTGATATCCGGAAGGGGAGAAGATGGTGTTAATCCCCATATCGCAGGAGGTGAACACCCACTCTGTGATATCTTTCCTAATATGCAGGGGGAGAGAGGATAATATTATTCCCAATATTGCAGAAGCTGAACACGCCCCCCCGTGATATTGTCCTTAATATTCCAAGGCACAGAAGATGATGTTACTCCCAATATTGCAGAAAGTGTACACCCCCCAGTGATGTTGTTCCCATGAACCAGGAGGGAAGAGGATGATATTACTTTCAATATCGCAGGGGGTGTACACCTCACCCCCCGCGATATGGGGAGTAAGAGCCACCCCCTCTCCCCGCCTGGCTATTACGATCCATGGTGGACTCACAGCCTGTTTACGATATTGTGAGTAATATCATCTGCCCCTCTGGATATTATGAACTCTTTCACAGACGGGTGTACATCCTCAGTGTGTACCCCCTCAGAGGGTGTACACCCATCTGTATTGGGGGTAATATCATCCTCTTCCTCCCTGAATATTAAGAACAGTATCCCGGGAGTGTTTCTACTCCCTATGGTATTGGGTGTCATATCCTCCTCTCCCATGTGGAAATTAGAAACAATATCACTGGGGGCGTGTACACTTTCTGTGATATTTAAAGTAATATCATCCCCTTCCCTCCAGGATCATGGGAACAATACCCTTGGGGGGTGTACACTTTCTGCCATATATGTAGTAATATCATCCCCTAAAAACGGTAAAAGTACGGCCGGGTGGTGGCTCACACCTGTAATCCCAGCACTTTGGGAGGCCGAGGTGGATGGATCATCTGAGGTCGGGAGTTCAAGACCAGCTTGACCAACATGGAGAAACCCCGTCTTTACTAAAAATACAAAATCAGCCAGCGTGGTGGCGCATGCCTGTAATCCCAGCTACTCAGGAAGCTGAGACAGGAGAATCGCTTGAACCTGGGAGACAGAGGTTGTGGTGAGCCAAGATCACGCCATTGCACTCCAGCCTGGGCAACAAAAGAGAAACTCCATCTCAAAAAAAAAAAAAAAAAAAAAAAAAGTAAAAGTACAACCACAACTGGTGGGTAGTGAGTAGAATGTTCTTCTCCACAGAAGCAGGAATGGCTGAGGCCTTTCTGAACCACACGATCCTATGTTCAAGTTAAAGCTGTTTGCTCTGCCATGATGCTGTATGACTTCTCTTGTTGCCTCAAACTTTCAGTCAACAACCACCACTCACACTCGCTCCATTGTGTTTGCGGTACTGAGAGGGCATGTAGCAATCAGAGAAAAACCTAGTGTAGGATGACAAGGTCCAAAAATGGAATAGCACATATGGGAGATGAGATGCTGCCCTGAAACCAGCAGCAGCCCGCCGGGAAACCATCCACAATAAACAAACTAGGAGACCAGACTGCTATAAATCAGACTTGCAGCAAGCCAGCCTGCTGACTCTAGTGACAATCCAGGAGGCAGCCTCCCTAATTTTTGTCCCCACATCCAATTTATTTCATTTTTTTTTTTTAGATGGAGTCTCACTCTGTTGCCCAGGCTGAAGTGCAGTGGCACGATCCCGGCTCACTGCAACCACCACCTCCCAGGTTCAAGTGACTCTTCTGCCTCAGCCATCCTAACAGCTGGGATTACAGGTGTCTGTCACCACACTGGGAAAATTTTTGTATTTTTAGTAGAGATGGGCTTTCACCATGTCATCCAGGCTGGTCTCAAACTCCTGGACTCAAGCGATCCACCCACCTCAGCCTCGCAAAGTGCTGGGATTACAGGCATGAGCCACCACGCCCGGCCCACACATCCAATTAAAACAAACCAGAGAAAGCCAAATATGCCCCTCTTATGAATCACAGAGGATTGAGCACATTCACTTCGCCTTAGGGGCCCCTACAGCTTCCCCATACTAATTGCCTCACACCAGAGCACACCTGATGCCTTCGCTTTCTTCCACTGTGAAGCTTTCCCACTCTGCTTGCCTTTGAGCCTTCACTAAACACAAGTGATGGTGGCTGACTCCCTTGCTATAGCAAGTTCATAATAAATAGGCTTTGCTTTTCTCATTCAGCTGGTCTTTGTGTATTTCCACTGTCCCAAGGGATGACCACTCCACATGATGTCCACCTCTCCAGGTTGCAGAGGCCCAGGGTGCTCTCAGGAGATGGCAGCTCCAGTGGAGTAGTGATGGGGACAACCAGGTATGAAGAATCTGGTGCTAAAATAGACTTGAGGTTCGTGTACATACAACCTGACTGCACTCCAGGCAACTCTCTGGATACCAGCTGTTGAATCCACACCTCCCACCCACAACTCACCCCTTTGCAGTTGTCCAGATACAATATCTTGTTTCCTTCATATCTGCCTGTTGAATACATTTAAGCATTATTATTCCTGTGCACAAATGATGCAGAAACCCAACCTTGGCCATGCCCTGTGCCTCGCTCCTCTGAATAACACAAGTCTGCCCTGGGTGGCTTGAGGTCTTTCCATGTAGGGGTTCCACTGCACAGGTGGACCAAGGGCATTTACTCCTCCCCTCTGCCCTTCCATTAAGAATGTGCTCAGCTGGCCCTCTGCTAAGTTACTCTCCATGCTTCTAACAGGGAAGAGAGAAAATCCCACTAATGTTCTTTCTGGTCATGGCCAGCATAACCTCAAGTCAGCAGAAGAAATGCGTCCCACCTCCTTTGGTGTCTGGTGGAGCCACCCTGCATGTCCACTAAAAGTTCAGCTGGAACCTGATGGTCTTGCCTCTCTTGGGTTCCTGACCAGGAGCCACAAGCCATGGCTAGAGGTCCCAAGCCCAGTGGTGCTGCTGATACAATGATAGCCCCCCTCTCATTCCCTGAAGCATCTCTCACCCCCTCTCAACACAGACCACCTAAATGGCAACTATCCCTTCTCAGTCCACCATCACCCTCCCTACACCCCACTAAGTTACGTTGACTTAATGACAGAAGTAAGTATACAGATCTTGTCTTTAAAGGTTGAAGGCAAACTGGAGGTGGTGGCTCACGCCTGTAATCCCAGCACTTTGGTGGGGCCAAAGTGGAAGGATTGCTTGAGCTCAGGAGTTTGATACCAGCCTAGGCAACGCAGTAAGACCCCATCTCTACAGAAAATAAAATATTAGCCGGGCATAGTGGAGCACACCTGTAGTCCCAGCTACTCAGGAGGCTGAGGTGAAAGGATCACTTGAGCTGTGATCGTGCCACTGCACTCCAGCCTAAGTAAGGCCCTGCCAAAAAAAAAAGAAGAAAAGTTGACAGCAACCTTTTCATTCCTCCAGGATTAAATGACCCACAGTGGTCCTGGTCCAGATACTTGTCCTGTGAGAACTGAGATGTCTGACTTTATGTGAAGTGCCACGGATGTTCTACCATCACCAAGAGAAGCTATGTCCAGCCATTGTTGAGCTTGGGTATATTTTTAGTATCTGTGTGGCATGATGTTTACGTGGGTAAAGTATTCAGTATTTACAGTAGATGAAATAAGTCTTTGGCAACTCTGGATTCCCTCTTAAAACTTCTCTCCTAATCCCTGGTCCTCTCAGGAGCCCAGTCTCCACATTCAGCCCTCTAACTGTCCACAACTTTGGCAATGTCTCCTCAAATCCCACCGCCCCACCCAGTCTTGTCAACGCCTCAGAATGGATCTCTCCTCTCTTCTTACTCTTCACAATTTGGAGCCAGGGATGTTGCCTAATTAGGAAGGGACTCTTGGCCTCTTTGGTAAGGAACCAGAGAGATGGTTTAATCCAGTCGAGCTCATTTTACAGATAAAGAAACTGAATCCCAGAAAAAGGAATGCCTAAGACCAACCCAGATCCAAAGATTTCAACCAAAGTTTCCCGAATGGACCTTTACTGTAAGGAGAAGCAGAGCCCTTTGGGTTGAGTGTGTGTGACAGGCCTGAGGTCGCCTCCTCTGGTGGAACAGAGCCCAGCCCCACAAGAGACCTTCCTTAAGGGGTTACTCAGCACTTCTGCTCCCAAGGCCTGGCCCACAACAGGTTCCACAAATTATTATTATTATCACCATTGTTGTTTTTGCTATAACAACCACAGTAATAAGAGGGGGAGAGAGGGAAATACAGGATTCCCAGGAACAATAATAATTATTTACCTCATACCTCAGAGACACTAACTCATGGCCTGCCACCACACCCCTGAGAGTTAATAGTATTGTCCACAATTTATAAAAGGGAGAAGGAAGGAAGAGAGAAGGGAGTGACTCTATCACTGAGTTAGCTGAAGGACAAATTGGTAGAAGTAGGCTAAGAACACAGAAGAGTTTGATGCTCAGCCCAAGATTGAATCTGTAAACCAATGTTTTCAACAGAAACTAGATCTGCAACCTACACAGTACTTCAACTCAGGACTTTCCGAACTCTTTTGATCATTATCCACAGTAGGAAATATAATTTCACATTTACACCTATGCATATAGCACTTTAAGAGGCAAAGGCGGGCAGATTGCTTGAGCCCAAGAGTTCGAGACCAACCTGGGTAACATAGCAAGACCTTGTCTCTATAAAAAATACGAAACTTAGCTGGGCATGATGGCGCATGCCCGTGGTACCAGTTACTTGGGAGGCTGAGGTGGGAGGTTGCAGTAAGCCATGATTTTGCCACTGCACTCCAGCCTGGGCAACAGAGCAAGACCTTATCTCAAAAAGAAAAAAAAAAAAAAAGATGTAATAGCTATGAACCAACCTACACATTCTCACACTCTCACCCTACCCTCACCACCCTGGAAAAATGGGACAGTTCAACTCAATAAGTATCTACCAGGTACATCTGACCAGCACTCCACCAGATGCTGTGAGAAATGCTCTGATTGACAATACAATTTTGACTTGTGAGGTCAGCAGGAGCAGGGGAGAGTACGTGAGTTTTGGAGTCCACAGATCTCATTTGAGTCCGTTTTCCACTGTGTGTTAGCAGTATGACCTTAAACAATGTACTTGACCTCTAAAAGCACTTCCTCCTGACAATGTTGAATTTTACCTGAACCCAGTGATTCTGAAAAACAGTGAAGGTTAAGAAATCCCCAACTCTTTGTGTTCTGGAAAACACTTACTGCAAGGATCCACACTTCTCCGTATGACTTACAGAAAACTCACAGATGCCTCCCTTGTTTACATGTGACCAGGCCAGACACAGTTTCCAAATTCCCATTCTTTGCCTTATAAATAATTACCTGAATTGCTTGCTCCCATTGATCAATAGGAACAAGATGTTGGTTAACCAAACTTTGGATTGAGCTTTTCTCCTCTCTCTAGACCTCTGAGGTTTGGCCACCCTCAGCCTGAGCCAGCACAACACTCCCGAGAGAAACCCCCAGAAAATTTGATAGCCTCACAGTAAAACATTCTGTGATCTACTATCTTGTTGATCACATCGTCCTCTTCTCCTGCTTCCCAACACCTGGTTCTTTTCTAGCTTTTTTACTCCTCTAAAAAAACCCTTGGCCAGGCACAGTGGCTCACATTTGTAATCCCAGTACTTTGGGAGGCTGAGGAGGGCAGATCACTTGAGGTCAGGAGGTCACCTGAGGTCTCAACCAGCCTGGCCATCTGGCGAAACCCCATCTCTACTAAAAATCAAAAACGTAGATGGGCGTGGTGGCACATACTTGTAATCCCAACTACTCGGGAGGCCGAGATATGAGAATCACTTGAACCCGGGAGGCAGAGGTTGCAGTGAGCAGAGATCACACTGCTGCACTCCAACCGGGGTGACAAAGTAAGACTCTGTCTCACAAAAGAAAAAAAGAAAAAGAAAAAAACTCCTCTTCTTTGTCTAACTCTCAAGATCTTAGCAGACAAGGTGTTCCCTACTGTCGTAGTCCCTTCCCCCATCGCAATAGTCCCCTCCACTATTACAATATTCTCTCTCCCCGATTGCAACAGTCCCCTACCCCAGTGCGATGCTCCCCTCCTCCTACTCAATTGTATCCTCCCGCTAATGCAACAGTCCTTCTCCCTCTATTGCAATAGTCCTCTCCCCTTTTGCAACAATCTTCTTTTTTTAAAGATGGGGTCTGGCTGTGTTGTCCAAGCTGAACTAGAATTCCTGAACTCAAGTGATCCTCCTGCTTCCCAAATAGCCCTCCAGAGTAGCTGACCATACAGTTGTACACCACCATGTCCGGCTGCAACAATCCTTTTGAATTAAAGTGTCTCCTTACTAAGTCTGAATGTGGTTTTTATTTGACACTTGTCTGTCAAATAAGGATAACAGTAACATCTGCAAAGCTGTGGAGAGGGTTAGAAGTCCTATCTTTAAGTTAAGTGCCTGGTATATCTGGTGCACAGTGGGTGGTCGGTAAACAGAAGCTAAGGTTATTATCATTGAAGGTAAAATCCCAGATGAGAAAAGTGAGGCCCCACTCAGCCCCCACTTGCACTCAGCTCCACAGCCTACCTGGCAACAAGGAGTGTTATCATGAAGTGGCTTCAGGAGAATGTGACCTAGAGGATGGGGAGGACAGAGGCTGGGGTATTCAAGCCATGTCATTTCAGAGGTGTATAGAAAACACACTGGGATGACAGTCAGAGATATCCATGTCTATTCTAATTTCTGACACTCACTGTGTGATGACATGAAACCCATGTCTTTCTAGGGCCCAGTTTCATGAGAAGGTTGATTTGGATCAAGAATTATCAAGCTCAGGCCTGGCATGGTGGCTCATGCCTATAACCTTGTTAACAGTGGAGGGTGTCCAGGTTTCTGGTGTCTTGAACAAAGAATTGGACAAAGCACACAAACAAAACAACGAAGGAATGAAGGGATTTATTGAAAATAAAAGTACACTCCACAGTGTAGGAGCAGATCCAAGCATAGGGACTCAAGGGTCCCGTTACAGAGTTTTTGTGAGTTTAAATACCCTCTACTTGGGGTACGCCTAACGTAAATGAAGAGGATGAAGTAAAGTTACAAAGTCATTTACTCAGTGTACGCCCTATGGAGAGAATATTTATTCTCATAGATGAATTCTGAATCAGCCTTATGTTCCCAGCCTCCGGACCCTAATTTCCTGCCTCAATCTCAGCACTTTGGGAGATCAAGGCAAGAGGATCTCTTGAGGCCAGGAGCCTAAGGCCAACATGGGCAGCATGGGAAGATCTTGTCTCTACTAAAAATAAATATTTTCTTTTTTTTTTTTTTCTGAGATGGAGTCTCACTAGCTAGCCTCAGCCTCCCAAAGTGCTGGGATGACAGGTGTGAGCCACTGTACCAGGCCAAAATAAGTATTTTCTATTTAATTAATTTATTTATTTAGAGACAGAGTCTTACTCTGTCACCCAGGCTGGGGTGCAGTGGCACCATCACGGCTCACTGCAACCTCCACCTCCCAGGTTCAAGCAATTCTCCTGCCTCAGCCTCCCAAGTAGCTAGGATTACAGGCATGTACCACCATGCCTGGTTAATTTTTCTTTTTCTTTCCCCCCACCCAAAACGGAGTCTTGCTCTATCGCCCAGGCTGGAGTGCAGTGGAGAGATCTCAGCTCACTGAAACTTCCACCTCTCGGCTTTTTTAAACAATTCTCTTGCCTCAGAGTAGCTGGGACTACAGGCATGTGACACCACACCCAGCTAATTTTTGTATTTTTAGTAGAGATGGTGTTTTACCATGTTGGCCAGGCTGGTCTCAAACTCCTGACCTCCTGATCCGCCCACCTCAGCCTCCCAAAGCGCTGGGATTACAGGCTTAAGCCACTGTGCCTGGCCCTAATTTGTTTGTATTTTTAGTAGAGACAGAGTTTTATCATGTTGGTCAGACTGGTCTTGAACTCTTGACCTCGCAATCTGCCCTCCTTGGCCTCCCAAAGTGCTGGGATTACAGGTGTCAGCCACTGCATCCGGCAAGTTATTTTTTTTAAAGAGTTTTCAAGCTGTGCCCCACATCACTCTGGGGCTCCATAGAGATGCATTCAGGGTTCCACAAGATATGTGAGAATTTTAACTTTTTTAATGTTTTAAAATTATTTTTTATCTGTCCTTCAAAAAACACCTGCTCAAGTATATTATATGCCATCTTTTAGCCTAGGAGACATCACTGGGGAATTTTCTTGTGCCACCAGGTTAACTTGCTTTAATTCAGGCTCAAACTGAAGCTTCTTCTGCTACCTCCGCTTCGTAAAATAGTATCTCAAGACTGAAAGAGAAAGTGGTGGGAAAAGGCCACCATATGTAACTACTTACCTGGTAAAATCAAGGGTGTCTTGATTTTGTGTAAATAAAGCAAAACTGAGATGTACAATAGAAGCTGAGACTGCCCTAGGACTGGTATGTCATTCATAACCCAGTTTCAATTTTTTTGTGTTGATTGAAATGACCTTGTTGTTCTAGAGCTATACTGGCCAAGAGAACTTTCTGCAATGATGGAAATACTGTGTATCTACATACAGTAGCCACAAGCCACATATCCTAGTGAGCATTTAAAATGTGGCTAGTGTGACTAAGCTGAATTCTTTAATTTTTTTATATTAATTTTTTTTTTAATTTGAAATGGATTCTCACTCTATCGCCCAGGCTGGAGTGCAGTGGCATGATCTCAGCTCACTGCAACCTCCACCTCCTGGATTCAAGCAATTCTTCTGCCTCAGCCTGCCAAGTAGCTAGGACCACAGGTGTGTGCCACCACGCCTGGCCAATTTTTGTATTTTTAGTAGAGACAGAGTTTCACCATATTGGCCAGGCTGGTCTCAAACTCCTGACCTCATGATCTGCCTGTCTCAGCCTCCCAAAGTGCTGGGATTACAGGCGTGAGAAATCGTGCCCAGACCCCTATTTTTTTTTTTTTTTTTTTTTTTTTTGAGATGGAGTCTTGCTCTGTCACCCAGGCTGGAGTGCAGTGGCACTATCTCAGCTCACTGCAACCTCCGCCTCCTGGGTTCCAGCGATTCACCTGCCTCAGCCTCCTGAATAGCTGGGATTACAGGCAAGCACGACCATGCCTGGCTAATTTTTATATTTTCAATAGAGACAGGGTTTCACCATGTTGGCCAGGCTGGTCTAGAACTCCTGACCTCAAGTGATCCACCCACCCTAGCCTCCCAAAGTGCTGGGATTACAGGCATAAGCCATTGTGCCTGGCCAAAAAAATTTTATGTTTAAAATACAGATGGGGTCTCACTGTGTTGCCCAGGCTGGTCTTAAACTCCCGAGCTCAAGGGATCCTCTCACTTCAGTCTCTCGAAGTGCTACGATTACAGGCATGAGCCGCCACATCTGCCTTTATTTACTTTTCATTTAAATTTAAGTAACAACAGGTGGCTAAGTGGCTGCCATCCTGGATGGCACAGTAGATAGTCTATTTACAATAAAACTTTGAAATGTAAACTTTAAAAATTAATCAAGATTGTTAAAATAACATCATCCGGGCCGGGCGCGGTGGCTCAAGCCTGTAATCCCAGCACTTTGGGAGGCCGAGACGGGCGGATCACAAGGTCAGGAGATCGAGACCATCCTGGCTAACACGGTGAAACCCCGTCTCCACTAAAAACTACAAAAAACTAGCCGGGCGCGGTGGCGGGCGCCTGTAGTCCCAGCTACTCGGGAGGCTGAGGCAGGAGAATGGCGTGAACCCGGGAAGCGGAGCTTGCAGTGAGCTGAGATCCGGCCACTGCACTCCAGCCTGGGCGGCAGAGCGAGACTCCGTCTCAAAAAAAACAAAAAAACAAAAAACAAAACAAAACAAAAAATCATCCGTTCTTTATACTGTAGTTGTCCCCCCACCCCGCTGCACACCTAGTTGTTAAATTTGAAAACTAACTAACCAAAGAGAAAATTATTCTTTTTTTTTTTGTCGTTGTTTTTTGAGACAGAGTCTCACTCTGTCACCCAGGCTGGAGTGCTGGGGCACAATCATAGCTCACTGGAGCCTCCATCTCCTGAGCTCAAGCAGTCCTCCCACCTCAGGCTCCTGAGTAGCTGAGACAACAGCTCCACCATGCCCGGCTAATTTTTTTATTTTTTACTGAGGCAGGATCTCCCTATATTGCCCAGGTTGGTCTCAAACTCCTGGCCTCAAGTGATCCTCCCTCCTCGGCCTCCCAAAGTGCTAGGATTGCAGCTATGAGCCCTCTTGACCATCCAGAAGGATTCTTTTAAAACAAAACACAAAAAGAATTATTAAAAGTCCACAAAGTAGGAGGAAATATTGTAACACATATAACTGACAAAGAGCCATTACGATACTATGTAAATATATTCGACAGGCCAGGTGCAGTGGCACAGACCTGTAATCCCAGCACCTTAGGAGGCCGAGGCGGGTGAATCACAAGGTCAGGAGTTCAAGACCAGCCTGGCCAAGGTGGTGAAACCCAATCTCTACTAAAAACACAAAAATTAGATGGGCGTGGTGGCACACACCTGTAATCCCAGCTACTCGGGAAGCTGGGGCAGAGAATTGCTTGAACCTGGGAGGTGAAGGTTGCAATGAGCCAAGATCACGCCACTGCACTCCAGACTGGGCAACAGAGCAAGACTCTATCTCAAAAAAATAGAATAAAATAAAAAAATAAAATAAAATAAAAGTACTCGACAAGCCAACAAGTAAATGACCACTCAATAGAAAGATTTTTTTTTTTGAGATGGAATTTTGCTCTGTTGCCCAGGCTGGAGTGCAGTGGAGCAATCTCAACTCACTGCAACCTAAGCCTCCCAGGTTTAAGCAATTCTCCTGCCTCAGCCTCCTGAGTAACTGGGATTACAGGCCTGTGCCACCGTGCCTGGCTAATTTTTGTATTTTTATTACAGACTGGGTTACACCATGTTGGCCAGGCCAGTCTCAAAATCCTGGTTTCAAGTGATCCGTCCACCTCAGCCTCCCAGACTTCTGGGATTATAGGCGTGAGCCGCCATCCAGCCACAATAGGAAGATTTAAACAGGATCAATTGTAGTAGGCCAGGCAATAATAATAATAATAGTGGCTTTAGGGTGATAACAGTAAGCTAGAGAGATGTGAATAGATTCAAGAGATATTTACATAATTGGATATTTATAATCATAAAACATTTGCTTTATTTTATATTTAATAATATACTTATATAAAATAATTATTCAACCAAAGTTTTGAATATATATGTATTTTTTTGGCAGAGAGCTCTGAAGCAATTGTGTGTGTGTGCGTGTGTTCGTGTATATATATATTTTTTTATTTTTTTTTTAATCTGAGACAGGGTCTCTGTCGCACAGGCTGGAGTGCAGTGGCGTGATCTCAGCTCACTGCAATCTCTGCCTCCCGGGTTCAAGTGATTCTTATGTCTCAGTCTCCCAAGTACCTGGTATTACAAGCATTCGCCACCACACCCAGCTAATTTTTGTATTTTTAGTAGAGATGGGGTTTCACCGTGTTGGCCAGGCTGGTCTCGAACTCCTGGCCTCAAGTGATCCACCTGCCTCGGCCTCCCAAAGTGCTGGGAATACAGGCGTGAGCCATCATGCCCAGCCAACAACTGAATATATTTTTTAAAAGTACTCATGACTTCCAAAATGTTGATTGAATTCTTCATTCTGCAGAAGACAGTTTTCTTTGCTTGTGAGCTTTTTTTTCCCCACCAAGGCATCATAATTGACCAAGGAGTATCATGACTAGAGAGTGATAACACTTCAAGCTCATTCTTATTGGCATTATTTTTTTAAAAAAAGTGATAACATGAGAATTGCTTTCTAAATTATCAGTTTGATTTATAAAGGTTCATCTGGAAGTCTTCAACCAAGGTTGGCCATAGCTGGGTTTCTGGCTATCACCCATAGCTAACCTGAGGGTTAGAAAAGGTAGCAGCAATTAGCAAAATTTACTTCCTCCCCTCATCCCGGGCCTCCTGGCCCCCATTTATCTCACCCACATCCTGAACATGAGCAAATAGGAAAGAGCCCTAGTCCCTCTTATGCCACTGTTTGTCTCTGGCAGAGAGGCTGGGAGTGCTTCTGCCACTGCTGGGCCGGCGTTCACAGGATGGCAGGCAGGAGAGGTGGGAAAGGAATCAAGATGACAGAACTGACTACCCAGGATCCTGAAAGAGCTGTGACTTGTTTCCAGTGAATCAGCCCAGGCTTGAGCCAGATAATCCTGAAACCTCATTTTCCCACCCTCAAAGTACCAGGGTAATATATCACAGACAGGTATCTGAGCTTCCTAACATGACATTAAACTCCGCTTCCACCATGACTCCCATCTGATTTCCACAGCCAGCTAACTGCAAGTCAGGAATCATTTTTCTTTTTCTTTTTTTTCTTTCTTTCTTTTTTTTTATTTTTTTTTTAGGCAGAGTCTCGCTCTGTCACCTAGGCTGTAGTGCAGTGGCACCATCTCAGCTCACTGCAACCTCCACCTCCTGAGTTCAAGTGATTCTCCCACCTCAGCCTCTGAGTAGCTGGGATTGCAGGTGTGTGCCTCTATGCCCAGCTAATGTTTTTAAATTTTAGTAGAGATGGGGGTTTCACCATGTTGGCCAGGCTGGTCTCAAGCTCCCGGCCTCAAGTGATCTGCCTGCCTCGGCCTCCCGATGTGCTGGAATTACAGATGTGAACCACCACCCTAGCCAAGAATCATTTTTCATAAATACTAAAAGTACCATTCAATTTGTGTATACAAACTAACAAGCCTGAATTACTCAAGGACTTTTAAACTCATTTAGCGTGATTAACTTGGTTCCTACAAGTAGGAGCTGTTGGAGAGGTTCTGTCTGGAATTTTAGGAATAAGAGGGAAAGGTGAGTAGTTTCAGACTGTGCTATAAAGAAGAAAGAAAGAACTTTCTGTGGAACATGGGACATAAGTATAAACACTAAGTCAGTCACAATGGAGATTTCCTACTTTTTCTAGTCTGGAGTTAGCCCATCAGGATTGGAATTCTAGCTCCACCAGTTTAAAAATGTGCAATCTCTGGCAAGTGGTTTCACCTCCCTAGGCCTCAATTTTCTGCCCTGAGTGAGAGAAAAGAGGAGAGTAAAGTACCCACCTCATAGGGTGCTTTGTCATGGAAATTAAATGAGATCATTCCGTAGAAGGCACTTAAAACACTGTCTGGCACATTATTTAATAGTTGGCGTCACCCTTTTTCCAGCTGCTGCTGGGAGCCGCCTGTAGTCGAGTCTGAAATGAACAGGCTGTCTCGAGACCCTGAACTGTGATTTATGGGGAGATACTCATACTTGTACTCACTAGAGAGGGCCTGGTGCTGGAAGAACACAGCTTGCTTTCTTTTTTTTTTTTTTTTTCTTCTTTTTTTGAGACGGAGTCTCACTTTGTTTCCCAGGCTGGAGTGCAGTGGCATGATCTCAGCTCACTGCAACCTCTGCCTCCAGGATTCAAGCGATTCTCCTGTCTCAGCCTCCCAAAGCAGACAGGACTGCAAGTCCCTGCCACCATGCCTGGCTAATTTTTGTGTTTTTAGTAGAGACAGGGTTTCACCATGTTAGCCAAGCTGGTCTCAAACTCCTGACCTCAGGTGATCCACCTGCCTCTGCTCCCCAAAGTACTGGGATTACAGGCATGAGCCACCGCGCCCAGTCAGAGCACAGCTTTCCTCAAAGAAGCTTGGGTTGAGTCAAACTCCCCTCTGCCCTCAAACTAGAGTTCTCCTGCCATCTAGTGCCCAATGGCAGAAAATGGTTAAATTCCAATGACGGCCCCATTCCTTTGTTCCACCCCATCCCCATCTTGCACCCCCATGCCTGACATGGCTTTCTCTTCAGCCCCATATGCCAAGCAAACACCCACTCATCTCAATTCAATTCAAAGCCTCAATTCAAGCCTTATCTCCTCTAAGAAAGCTTTCCTGAGGAACCCGGATGGCTCACTCCTTCTTGCCAGCCTGGGCCACCTCCTCCAGCACACCTCTTCCAACACTGCCCCTTCCCCTTCTCCATGGAGCATGTGTTTCCCTTCTCCACTGACGCTACCCTCTGGACCCGCACTCCTAGCTGACGTATTCGATAAATGAATGCACACAACAGTACTGTTATGGGTGGGACAGTGAGGCATTCTGAATAAAACTGCTTCAGGAATTCAGAAACAGTTTCATGTTGCTGGCACATAGTGCTTCATTGATGATCTGCAGCCCCTGCTTTTCTCTGAGGTTCATTTTTTATTAGAAATAAATGCATAGGCCGGGCACGGTGGCTCAAGCCTGTAATCCCAGCACTTTGGGAGGCCGAGACAGGCGGATCACAAGGTCAGGAGATCGAGACCATCCTGGCTAACACGGTGAAACCCCGCCTCTACTAAAAAAATACAAAAAGCTAGCCGGGCGAGGTGGTGGGCGCCTGTAGTCCCAGCTGAGGCAGGAGAATGGCGGGAACCCGGGAGGCGGAGCTTGTAGTGAGCTGAGATCTGGCCACTGCACTCCAGCCCGGGCGACAGAGCAAGACTCCGTCTCAAAAAAAAAAAAAAGAAAAAGAAATAAATGCATAAACATACATCTACCCTGTGATCCAACAATCCCATTTCTAAATATTTACCCAAAAGAAAAGAAAATATGTGTCTACAAAAGACTTGGTCAAGGACTGCATGGTGGTGCATGCCCATAATCCATTTGATAGGCAGAGGCAGGAGGATAGCTTGAGGTCAGGAGTTTGAGACCAGCCTGGACAACATAGCAAGATCCCATCTCCAAAAGGGAAAAAAAAGTGGTCAAGGATGTTCATAGTCACCACTTTATTCATAATAGCTACTAAAAGATCCAGACACCCATCAGCAGGGGAATGGATCAACAAATGTAGGCTGGGCCCAGTGGCTCATGCCTGCAATCCCAGCATTTTGGGAGGCTGAGGTGGGTGGATCCCTTGAGCCCAGGAGTTGGAGACCTGCTTGGCTAATATGGTGAAACCCTGTGTCTACAAAAAAATACGAAAATTAGCCAGGCATTGTGGTGCATGCCTGTAATCCCAGTTACTTGGGAGGCTGAGACATGAGAATCACTTGAACCAGGAAGGTGGAAGCTGCAATGAGCCGAGTCCGCATTACTGCACTCCAGCCTGGGTGACAGAATGAGACCTTGTCTCAAAAAACAACAACAAAAAATGTGATATGTCCATTCAATAGAATACTACTTAGCAGCAAAAAATAACCAACAACACAGTTCAATATCAAAAGCATTATGCTAAGCAATTTTTAGCAATATGCTATAGAAAAAAAGCCAGACAGAAAAGGAGTACTTATTGAATAATAACATACATATGACATTCTAGAAAGAGAAAATATAATCTACAGTGACAGAAGCAGACCAGTGAGAGCAGGGGTGGGGAGACGGGGAAGAAAGGACGGAGATTGGGACAAGACAGAGTTTGGGTTTTTGTTGTTGTTGTTTAGAGACAGAGTCTCACTGTCGCCCAGGCTGGAGTGCAATGGCGTGATTTCGGCTCACTGCAACCTCTCCCTCCCGGATTCAAGCAATTCTTCTGCCTCAACCTCCCAAATAGGTGGGACTACAGGCATGTGCCACCACACCCGGCTAATTTTTGTGTTTTTAGTAGAGACGGGGTTTCGCCATTTTGGCCAGGCTGGTCTCAAACTCCTGTGTTCAGGTGATCCACCTGCCTTAGCCTCCCAAAGTGCTGGGATTACAGTCCAGTCCTAAGCCACCGCGCCCGGCCGACAGGGTTTGTTAAAACTCATCAAGCAGCACGCCTAAGATCTGGGCATTTATCCGTATGTAAATTACATTAAATTATTTTAAAGAATGTAAAGGTAGGGATCAAGGGAGGGGAGGAGGAAAGGCAGGCAGCAACCGCGGGGCAGGTGTTCCGGTGACTGGTTCCCAGGCGGGAGGACGACGGTGGGCTCGCAGACACCAGCATGCAGTGGCTCCGTTCGGCCGCCAGGTGGGGGGCGTGGGCCAGGGAAGGGCGGGCGGCGAAGGGCGGTGAGGGGGCGGGCCCGTACGCCGATTCTATATGGGCGCCGGCGCGGAGCGCCGCGGGGCAGCGCAGGGTAGCCATGGCGGAGCTGCAGCAGCTGCGGGTGCAGGAGGCGGTGGACTCCATGGTGAAGAGTCTGGAAAGAGAGAACATCCGGAAGATGCAGGTAGCGAGGTTGGGGCCGAACCGGGACCCTCTTCTCAGCGGGTGGGTTCCGGGCCCTTCCCTCAGCCACCACGCGACGCCTGGCACAGCAGCCCGCGTCCCCGGAGACCCGGTGTGGGCGGCCCTGGGGTCGCCGCGGCGGCCTCGGACAGGACTTCGGAAGCTTTGGCAGATCGGATGAAATCCGTGTGCCCTCGCCATGCGCGAGGCTGTTTTCTGCCCCGTCCAGCCCGGGGCAGGAGCGTCCCCGGCGGCAGGTGGGAAGCCCCTGGTGGCAGGCGCTCGCCCCACCACCTTCCCCTCTTACGCGGCCCCTTCCACAAGTGAGCGGCCCGAGGCCCAGCAGAGGCGCTGCCAAGGTGAAAGACCAGAAAGGCGAGGGCTTCCGGCCTCCCCGATAGCCAGGTCATGCCCTCTTCTCTTGCGCCCAACTCCGCTTCACACAGCGCGGGTTTCTACACTGTTCTCTGAGCCCCGCAATGCCTCTGTGTGTGTCGGTCCTGCTTCTCTCACGGAGTATGCGTTTCCCAGATAGTGCCCCTTGAGTCATTGATTAGAGGGTTGGCTGCCCTCTGGTGGAATTTGTATTACTAGGTTGCTGACCTCTGAACCCCGTGGAAGAAGCACCTAGTTTTCAGAATTTGGCTTCGTCAGACCACCCTACCCTCACCCACTCGGGCATACCTCTGTTCACCCAACCATCGGTGCAACAGGTGCTGATGAGCTAGCAGCAAGGAGACCATGAAACACTACACTAGACATTGAGGATAATTTTCCCCAGTGGTGGTTTTAAGGTCCTGGTGTCTATTCTCAGGGAAGGTGAAAGCAGAAGGTAGAGAGGGAGGTGCAGATATACACATGGCCTTCTAACTCGTGTAGTGCTCCATACTCATCTGTGTCCCCAGAGGCTTTCCTACCTAATCTCTCTCTGCCCTTTCTCCCCAGGGTCTCATGTTCCGATGCAGCGCCAGCTGTTGTGAGGACAGCCAGGCCTCCATGAAGCAGGTGCACCAGTGCATCGAGCGCTGCCATGTGCCTCTGGCTCAAGCCCAGGCTTTGGTCACCAGTGAGTTGGAGAAGTTCCAGGTGAGAAATATCCTAGACATAGCACTCTAGTCTTTGATACAGACTTTTACAGGAGATGACAAGCATTTGTTCAAAACTCTTGGCTTTAGTGTCTTGGTTCTGTTAAGAGTTGTGATAGTCATGGCCAACCAGTTTTCACAGGATTTGAAATTTTGCAAAAAGTCTTGGCAGTCGAGTGCCTTAAGTTGAACATCATTTCCTATAGAAATGATGTAGGCCAAGTGGGGTGGCTCATGCCTGTAATTCCAGCACTTTGGAAGGCTGAGGCTGGTGGATCATGAGAGCAAGAGATCAAGACCATCCTGGCCAGCATGGTGAAACCTCATCTCTACTAAAATACAAAAAATTGGCCAGGCGTGGTGGCATGCACCTGTAGTCCCAGATACTAGGGAGGCTGAGGCAGGGGAATCTCTTGAACCCGGGAGGCGGAGTTGCAGTGATCCAAGATCACACCACTGCACTCTAGCCTGGCAACAGAGCGAGACTGTCTCAAAAAAAAAAAAAGAAATGATGTAATGGGGAGTTTCCAGGGGAGTTCATGACCCAGAGCCCTTATACAGTTTGTTGGAGAGAAAGCGTTTGTTTGTTCCTTTTGCCATAACCACCAAATATAATATGTATACTGTATAATATAAAGTTTCCTGACTGGGCGCATAGCTCACGCCTGTAATTCCAACACTTTGGGAGGCCAAGGTGGGTGGATCTCGAGGTCAGGAGTTCGAGACCATCCTGGCCAACATGGTGAAACCCCGTCTCTACTAAAACTACAGAAATTATCCAGGCGTGGTGGTGGGTGCCTGTAATCCCAGCTACTCGGGAGGCTGAGGCAGGAGAATCGCTTGAAACCAGAAGGCGCAGGTTGCAGCGAGCCAAGATCACGTTCCATTGCACTCTAGCCTGGACAACAAGAGTGAAACTCTGTCTCAAAAAAAAATAATAATGGCCGGGCACGGTGGCTCACACCTGTAGTCCCAGCACTTTGGGAGGCTGAGGAGGGCGGATCACGAGGTCAGGAGATACAGACCATCCTGGCTAATACGGTGAAACCCCATCTCTACTAAAAATACAAAAAATTGGCCGGGCGTGGTGGTGGGCACCTGTAGTCCCAGCTACTCGGGAGGCTGAGGCAGGAGAATGGCGTGAACCTGGGAGGCGGAGCTTGCAGTGAGCTGAGATTGTGCCACTGCACTCCAGCCTGGGCGACAGAGACTCTGTCTCAAAAAATAAAATAAAATAAAAATGAAGTTTCCTAAAACATATTAATTTATTTTTAAAAGAGCAGAATCTCTAGAAAGGTAGGATAGCCTTGAAAAGGTAAAGATTAGAATAACACCCTTCCACCATTTTGTGGACTTATACACCCACCCAGGACTGCCGCTACTTGCTATACCCAGAGGGCCGCCCCTCTGTCACTAAGGAGCAGTCATTTATGTGAATCATTATTACTGTTGACTTACTGATTTCTGGCTCACAAGCCCCTCTGAGGTTACTAAAAGAGCTCCCTCTTTCCTTCTCTGGAGCAAAGAGTATCCACAACTTCATTTTACTCCCATCTTCTAAGTATATTTTTCTGGAAGCTGGGGGAAGCAAACCTACTTCCAAGCCAGCCTTTCATAGCCTGAGGTTCCATCCACATGGAAAACTTATACCTAATGTGATACATCTTTACATTCTTCCATTCAAAACTTCAAAGTTACTGCCATTATGAAGGAATAACTTCTTCAAGATCATGGAACCCCAAAGGGTTTCTTTGTGTTCTTTTTGACAGCTAATTTTATAGATGGGGTCTTTGAAAATTTGATTCTTGGATTGCTCTATAACTCTCCTTGCATTATCTTTTTAGTCCTCTCCAAGTGGACTTCAACTCTTCACTGGACCAGAACTGCTCCTGCCACTCACTTCCATGGGGCCGAATCCGGGGGTCATTTCTCAGTCTTCATCTTACTCTGTCTGCATCATTGACACAATGGATCCCTCTCCTTCTTAAAGCACTTTATTCAGTTGGTCACCAGGATGTCTCACTTGCCTTGTTTTCTGCCTCCTTCCTTAGCCTCCCCTTCTTGCCCTCCTTTGCTATCTCTTCCCTGCTCCAGCCTCTGAGCATCAGAATGCCCAGGGCTGTCCTTGTTTCTTTTCTCCTTTCTGACTACTCTTCTAGTCTCCTGTAGCCTCATAGCTGTAAATATAATCTCTATGCTGACAGCTCCTGCATTTATATCTATAGGCCAGACCTCACTCATAAACTCCACATTCACATATCCAACTAATTCCTCAACATCTCCATTTACTTTGCCTCTTTCCTCTCACTGGAATATAAGTTCTGTAAGGGTAAGAACTTTGTTTTACTCACTGCTATATTCCCTAACATTAAAAGAGTGCCTGGCACATAGTAGATGCTCAATAAATATTTGTTGAATTGAATGTTTTCCTGTAGAAAGAACAGACTTTAGATTGGGCGTGGCATCTCACACCTGTAATCCTAGCACTTTGGGAGGCTGAGGCAGGCAGATCACCTGAGGTCAAGAGTTTGAGACCGACCTGACCAACATAGAGAAACCCCCTCTCTACTAAAAATACAAAATTAGCCAGGCACGGTGGCGCATGCCTGTAATCCCAGCTACTCGGGAGGGCGAGGCAGGAGAATCACTTGAACCTGGGAGGCGGAGGTTGTGGTGAGCCGAGATCATGCCATTGCACTCCCGCTCAGGCAACAAGAGCAAAACTCCGTCTAAAAAAAAAAAAACAAAAGAAGGTGTTTGTAAGTCTTACAATAACCTCTAGGGACCTCATTTCCTGGAAGAATGTTCTGTACAATTTATTCTGTCATTCACTTGCTTTCTAGTAATAGTTTGAGCCCTCCTGGTGCCATCTTCTGTTTGAGTCAAGACAGTCTCGGAAAGCCAAACACAGTGGTTCACACCTATAATCCCAACATTTTGGGAGGCCGAGGAGGGAGGATCACTTGAGCCCAGGAGTTCGAAGCCAGCCTGGGCAACATAGGGAGATCCCATCTCTACAAAAATAATTTCTAAGAAAATATTAGCCAAGAGTGGCAGCTTGTGCCTGTGGTCCTAGCTACTTGAGAGCGGAGGTGGAAAGATAGTGTTAGCCTCGGACACTGAGTCTGCAAAAGCCATAATTGTGCCACTGCAGCGCAGCACTCCAGCCTGGGCAACAAAGTGAGACTCTGTCTCAAAAAAAAAAAAACCTTGGCCAATCACACTACCATGTCCCTTTAATTGACCAAGATAATACGTATTAAACCTGTACCACAGGGCCTAACACATAATGAGCACACAGTAAGTAGATGGAGGCCTTACTCTCAGCTTTTTCTGCCTTCTTCCTTCTTGCCACAGGACCGCCTGGCCCGGTGCACCATGCATTGCAACGACAAAGCCAAAGATTCAATAGATGCTGGGAGTAAGGAGCTTCAGGTGAAGCAGCAGCTGGACAGTTGTGTGACCAAGTGTGTGGATGACCACATGCACCTCATCCCAACTATGACCAAGAAGATGAAGGAGGCTCTCTTATCTATTGGGAAATAAAAGTCTTTGCCAGTGGCCATCGGGGCTGAGGGCAAGAATATATTTTTTATAAGGAATTGGGAATTTTAGTCTTTTAAGCAAGGTTTACAAATGAAGAAATGAAGGATGGCCACAAGTGTAAGGCATATGTCACTTGCCTCTGGACACTGGTTATTTTATGTTTCAGTCCTAAAAAAAATGAAATGGAAAAAAGTGGTGCTAAATCGGGTCAGAGAGATTACAGGAGAGTTTTAGAGCTTATTATTTCCTGTGGCCAGCGCTTGTCCTGGCAATAAGGCTCTCCCCTGTAACAAGCCAGAGCCTTCCAAGGTACCAGACTTTTCTTACTGCACAGGTAGTAACAGGCTGGCAGGTTAGAGTTGGTGGAGTCTGAGAAGAAATATTTTCTCTTTGTTGCCAACATCCTGTTTACCAGAAGTGTCACCATACCATTTTCCATAAGCTGTGAAACAAAATCAATGAGGTCACTAACTTAGAAGGGAAAGAAAGTTTTCTGGGTCTTTGTTTTATAGGTTTTGGGTAATTTATACAAGGACATACAAGTTGATCTTAAGATGTGGAATTGGGAGGGAGACTAGTTTGGATAAGAACTTTGAAAGGTTCCTTGTGGATCCCCATTTCTGGTCATCAAGATGTGGATGTATGTTTCTTAAAGTTATTACATGCTGCATCTTTCAGCCTGGAGACCATGCAGAAACATGAGAGGTGATGACACACTAATTATGGGAAGCAGAATTACTGGCTGATGGCCCCTGAGGCTGTGTATAGCAAAATGTCAGGACAATCCTGCAGTAACACTTTTCCCTTGAAGAGAAGGGGGTTTTGATTGTGATATATACTAGTATCTAGGAATGAACAGTAAAAGAGGAGCAGTTGGCTACTTTATTACAACAGAGTAATGAAGTACTGGATTTGGAAAAACCTGGTTTTATTAGAACAGATGGAATGAAAGCCTAAACCTAACATTGCCTACTTAGCCCCCTGAATTAACAGAGCCCAATTGAGACAAACCCCTGACAATAGGAATTCAAGGGAGAAAAAGTAAGCAACTTGGGCTAGGATGAGCTGACTCCCTTAGAGCAAAGGAGAGGCAGCCCCCATTACCAAATACCATTTTTGTCTGGGGCTTGTGCAGCTGGCAGTGTTCCTGCCCTGGCGTGGCAACTTACTGTTTTGATAGCAACTTCGTTGTATTTTCACCAACTTATTACTTGAAATTATAGCCTGTCCATTTGCTGTTTCTAGGCTGTGACATATTTTCTTAGTGGTTTGGTTTTAAAAATAAATAAGGTTTAATTTTCTCCCCACTATTGTGTTTTCTTTCCTTATATCTGGGCAGTGAATATATAACTTTCTCAGGATGCTTCTCCTTTTAAAAGGTTAAATGAGTTTAAAATGTCCAGAAGAGCAGAAATTAGTTGTTATGGTTCAGATTCAGAACTGGTTCATTGTAAACGGGAAAAACTTTGAGAGGAGACTAGGACATTGTGACTCGAAGTTCATTAATGTAGAAAAGAAATTATCTATGAGGCTAAAAAGAGAAATTCATTATCTATGTCAGTCTCTAGCTTCAACTAAACACTAATAGCAAGTGGTAGTAAAGGTACAAAGCTATGACCCTGCTAGAAAAAAATAGAGTGTCTAAGATTTTGAGTACTAAGAGAGTGCAAAATATGTGATGAGTTTAAGTCTTTACTATCATTGGTATTTAAATAGAGTCATTCCAGAATATCAGGAATTAACTGAATTTTTGAGAACCATCCCCTATTTAAAATCAACACGGCATTCTATTTTGGTTTAGTCTTCTATAATCCGTGCATTCTCCTATTTTGGGGTAACATAACTGGGAACAAGTCCGAGGCCACTTTTTACACATCTTGACATGAAAAAGGAATACCTTGTATTAGAGAATGTTTGTGTGCTGCACTTCACGTTTTATATACGGGGCAATGGCACATCAGTGAGTTCTGGAGGTAATGTTTGAAAAATTGCAGAACTGCCAGGCATGCTGGCTCATGCCTGTAATCTCAGCACTCTGGGAGCTGGAGGCAGGCGGATCTCTTAAGGCCAGGAATTCGAGAACAGCCTGGGCAACAAAGCAAGACGTCGTCTCTACAAAAAAAAAAAAAAAAAAAAAAAAAAAAAAAAAAAATTAGCTGGGTGCAGTGGCTTGCGCCTGTAGTCTAAACAACTCAGGAGGCTGAGGTGGGAGGATTGATTGAGGCCAGGGGTTCGAGGTTGCAGTGAGCCATGATCACATCATGCATCCCAGCCTGGGTGACAGAGCAAGACCTCATCTCAAAACAAAAAAAAATTTTTTTTTGCAAGACCCATCAGTCGGAAATAGATTGAAATTCTTGGAGACAGGCCCAGTCACCTTACTCTCCAAATGGTGCAGAGGCTGCTAATTTGCATGTTACCGGAACCCTACTTGGTCTGAAAGTATGCTGTAGGATACCTGCCAAAGAAATATAGAGGCCCGGCTGGGCGCGGGTGGCTCACGCCTGTAATCCTGGCACTTTGGGAGGCCGAGGCGGGCGGATCATGAGGTCAGGAGATCCAGACCATCCCAGCTAACACAGTGAAACCCCATTTTTACTAAAAATACAAAAAATTAGCCGGGCGTGGCGGCGTGTGCCTGTAGTCCCATCTACTCAGGAGGCTGAGGCAGGAGAATGGCGTGAACTCAGGAGGCGGAGCTTGCAGTGAGCCGAGACCGAGCCACTGCACTCCAGCCTGGGGGACAGAGCGAGACTGTCTCAGAAAAAAAAAAGAAATATAGAGGCCCATTCCTCCAGGGATCATTATTTGGTATTTTGGTTTAGATGAAGAAAACAAGCGATACGATCCACAGACATGCGGGATTTGCCGGGTTTGCCCAGAAGTTAGAGAGGGGACTGTTATCTCAGTATTTCAATTTTATTTTTTAAATAGAGGAGGGGGTCTCCCTATGTTGCCCAAGCTGGTCTCGAACTCCTGGGCTCAAGAGATCCAAAGTTCTGGGATTTACGGCGCCAGGCTTTTTTTTTTTTTTTTTTTTTTTTTTTTTTTTTTTTGGCTGTTCCATAGACAAGAACACGGATACTCCATCGTCAGAATACCCGTTATCTCAATTTTGCCCAAGGAAAACCGAATTTAGAAAGGTGCCTAGAGGGCCCACCCCTCTGTCCTGGCCAATAGCTGACGACGCAACCGGAAGCTCAGCAATGACCGAGGCGCTCAGATATCGCGATGTGAAGTGTTAAAAACTGCCAACAATCGATTGGCTAACTAGGTCGATGACGCCAAACGCAAGACGCCGGGCCTACCGCGGGAGCCTGAGGGAAGCCGTGCATTCAGTTCCAAGGCGTCTGTGAGTCCGCGGAGTATACGCCATGAGCAAAGCTCACCCTCCCGAGTTGAAAAAGTAAGTATGTGTGAGAGCCAAACCGAAGTGGTCGCTTCTTTGCGTCCCCCGAGTCCCTTGGTGTTTCAAGCCGAATGGCTTGAGCCGCTTCACCTTATTTCTTCTTCCGGTCCGAGGTCGCCGGCATCCCGGCCAGGCTCCGGCTCATGAGACGTGAAGCCCGCGCAGAGCTCGCGCATTGGCGTGGTTACCGCCGGCAGCCACCGCACCTCCTTCTGGCCGACTAGTCTCTCTGTCCCGCGCTCCGGCCCCTAGTCACCCGGCGCTGTCCCTCGTTCCTTGAAGATCTCCAATGCCAGCTTTTGTTGAACATCTCTAATAGCATCATATTCTAGATAGACGGCTAGAGGGGGAAATTCTCTAAAGGAACTAAGGAGGGGATGGAAGGGAAGTGTTTTTAAAACTACGTGAGGCATCGGAATCCAAAAGCCACTTTAGCCTTAGAGAATGTGTTTGTAGGTGTTTCTTTGAGCTTTTACTTAGAAACCTCATTCTTTTTTGTTGCCTATTTTTACATTAAGCTTGAATGTCATGTGTTATCTTGCTCTGATATTGAAACTATGTAAGAACATTCATTTCTAAAATTAATGTTCTAAAAAATAAAATTTTTTTTAGAACATTAATTTTTTTCTAATCAGAGAAGGCTAATTTTTTTAAGTTTCTTTTACACACCCAGTAAAGACAAACAACTTTAAGGAGGAGAGCCTTAATTTATGTAGGACTCAACGTAAAACTTTAAACTCCTCAAATACTTTTTGACTGGACTTAACAGGTTATGTGTTTCCTCAGTACGTCTCTGTTTTGCTTGTACTCCCTGATGCTGGAATTCTACATGTATTTATTGGATTGCACAGAGGATGCAAAATTTTTACAGGAATCAATTTTTTCTGGTGTAGCATGTGGTTGGCTTTGTGTATAGTTCATTTATTACCAGGCCCCTGGAAGTCAGACATAAGGAAAAGTTCCTATTTAATAATTTTGCGGCCAGTGGCGGTGACTCACGCCTGTAATCCCAGCACTTTGGGAGGCCAAGGTGGGTGGATCACCTGAGGTCAGGAGTTCGAGACCAGCCTGGCCAACATGGTGAAACCCCCCGTCTCTACTAAAAATACAAAAAATTAGCCAGGAATGGTGGCACGCGCCTGTAGTCTCAGCTACTCGGGAGGCTGAGGCAGGAGAATCGCTTGAACCCGGGAAGTGGAGGCTGCAGTGAGTCAAGATCTAGCAATTGCCCTCCAGCCTGGGCAACAAGAGCGAAACTCTGTTTCAAATAATAATAATATTGCATTTAAAGGTATATTTGTATCAAAGCCATCTTTTGTATGAAAACTACTTTCATGTATATTTTAGTTAGGTCTGTTAAGGAATTAATTATTAAAACATAGCCCAACGTTAGAAAAATAGAAGTTAGAAATTATTGTGAAAATTACTCTTTTTATCTGAAAGTTATTTTATTGGTGAGTTGGTGATGTAAGTATCCTCTGGATTCATCAGGGACTGGTGAAATGGTGATTTTTCTTTTTTTAAACAAAAGCACCATTCTCTACTTGTAATCTAAGATTTTATTTGTGATTCATAACATAGTTTTTGAAAATTTCAGAGAAGGAAGCTAGTTTTAATACCTTTCTCTTCTCATCCATAGGTTTCATGAATTGTGAAATCCCGTGAGATCTGCCGTCAAAATGACTTTCAAATTTTTTCTTTCTTTGCTTTCTCACTGATAGCATCTTCTTTTACACCATTATGCCCTCCTTCTGGCTTAGCGTAACTCAGGGGTTCTTAAATGGGGGGTAAGGAATCTGGTGACACCAGGGATGCTGCTAAACATCCTACCGTTATTCGGCTGCCCCCAACAATACAAAATTACCTGGTCCCAAGTGTCATTAGTGCAGAAGTTGAGATACACTGGCTTAACCGAATTCTTCCTTCCACTTCTTAAAATTTGCTGCCACAGTGGTCTTGCCAGTGACAGCTTTAATAATTTATCACAGTATGCAAAACTGAATCTATACTTAAGCCAGCATTCAAACGCCAAACCTTACAGCTGCTAATACTCACGTGTTCTCTTCTCCAGTCAGACTGAACTATTTGTGTTTGCTCTCACTTGCTGTGTGACTTCGAAAAATTGATTTACCTTTTCCAAGCCTAGTTCTCCATCTGTAAAAACGGTAGAAATGACAGACCATAATTGCATGCAAAGTCATTGTAAAGATTGTATAAGATCTTGTGTTATATTTGATATGTTTTATGTATCTTATTAAAATAGTTTTGTTCATCATACTTCATAAATGTGTGTATATATTATATATAATATGTAATATATATTACATATATAATTTTACATATAATATTACATATATATTACTTTTTTTTATATATATACATATATATATATATATATTTTTTTTTTTTTTTTTTTTTTTTTTTTGAGATGGAGTTTCACTCTTAATTCCCAGGCTGGAGTGCAATGGTGCAATCTCGGCTTACCGCAACCCGTGCCTCCCGGGTTCAAGCAATTCTCCTGCCTCAGCCTCCCGAGTAGCTGGGACTACAGGCATGCACCACCACACCCGGCTAATTTTTTTTTTTTTTTTTTTTTTTTTTTTTTTTTTTTTTTTTAGTAGAGACGGGGTTTCTCCATGTTCATGTTCATCAGGCTGGTCTTGAACTCCCGACCTCAAGTGATCCACCTGTCTCAGCCTCCCAAAGGGCTGGGATTATAGGCATGAGCCACTGCACATGGCCCATAAATATATTTTCACTTGTAAATGTATCTACTCCCTCCTTCAGTCATGCTCCTTGTTTTATATTTACATTCTCCCATGATAATCCTATACATTAAAATTGACTAAGTTCCCCACTTCATGGCCCATATACTAAACTTTTTTTTTCCATTTTTTTATATTTTAAAATTTGAATGAAATTTCATGTTTTCTGGCCTATAAATGGAAGAGGTTAAAAACTGGTTTGACTGATGGCTTAGTATTCTCGTATTCCACTAAAATAGAATTTTCTTTTAATTCATATTGTTTGAAGTTTCAAATGTGCATTTATTATACTAAAGTATACTTAAATGTTGAAGACTACCCTGAACATTTATGCTTGATGCTTTAATATTAAATGAACACTATTTATCTCAAATATAAAATACTTGTTGAATTGGATATGATTTGATTACTGTTTGCTGTCTTTACAACTTAGTTTTGGAAATAACCAAATGTAGGCAAGTCTTTGTTTTTCTCTTATGACTATAAAATCCAATCATTGAAAATTAGGTTAGCGAGACCAGATGTGGTAGCTCATGCCTGTGTAATCCCAGCAGCACTTTAGGAGGCTGAGGGGGAGCATATTTTTTGAGGCCAGGAATTCAAGACCAGGTTGGCAACATAGTGAGACTCCATCTCTTTAAAAAAAAGAAAAAGAAAGAAAGAAACTTCGGTCAATGAAACAACATAGTATTGAACAATAAGAATGTTTTCATAATTCACATTAGTATATGTAGATTAATATAGTTTTTTTTTTTTTTTTTTTTTTTTTTTTTTTTTTTTTTTTTTTTTTTGAGACGGAGTCTTGCTCTGTCGCCCAGGCTGGGGTGCAGTGGCCGGATCTCAGCTCACTGCAAGCTCCACCTCCCGGGTTTACGCCATTCTCCTGCCTCAGCCTCCCGAGTAGCTGGGACTACAGGCGCCCGCCACCTCGCCCGGCTAGTTTTTTGTATTTTTTAGTAGAGATGGGGTTTCACCGTGTTAGCCAGGATGGTCTCGATCTCCTGACCTCGTGATCCACCCGTCTCGGCCTCCCAAAGTGCTGGGATTACAGGCTTGAGCCACCGCGCCCGGCCAGATTAATATAGTTTAAATATATTTCATTTTTATTGTCTTTCCTCTTCCCAAGTTACTTTGCGTTGTAGAATGTCTAATTTAGGTAACCCTTTATGCCCCCTCTCTTTTTTTTTTTAACCTGAGACAGGGTTTCACTCTACTGCCCAAGCTGGAATGCAGTGGCGCATTCATGGCTCACTGCAGACTCAACTTCGCAGGCTCCAGTGATTCTCCGACCTCAGCCTCCTAAAGTGCTGGGGTTACAGGCATGAGCTACCTCGCCCTACTCCCTCACTCTGTACAGCAATACAGTATTTTTACTATTTTAAATTTCATTATTCCCATTGTATAAATTTTAGCAAATTATCTTAACTGTACCTATTTATGTACTTGTTTATGCTTAAATTTTTTTAATTGGTTATATAATCTTTACCCTTTTCCTTTTTCAGATTTATGGACAAGAAGTTATCATGTAAGTTTGTTGTTGTTTTGGAGTTTTTTTAAATCATTCAGTTGCTTTTTACGTGTGTCTTAGCAATATGTTTGGAGCAACTTTATAAAAATTTAAAGCACACAGGACCTCTAATTCACATCCATTAATTAAACAGATTACTTAATCCTAACTTGACAATTTTATTTACCTAATTTCTGATATTGAATTAATTTAACAGCACTTCAGACTTTTATCTTATATAAGCCTTTCCTCACTCTGGCAAAATTAACAGGATTTATCAACCTTTTTTCTTTAAACAAGCTACAAAGGACTTAGACAAGAAACAATTATTTTGTTTCTTGGGAATATGTAGGAATAACAGATTTGTTCAATTTATCTAAAAATCTGACCCACGCAGTACTTGAAATATATGTAGGGGAAAAAAACCGTGAGTGTTAGAAGCAAGCAGCCTTCAGCTTGAGTCTCACTTCTACCATACAGTAGCTGTATAACCATGAACCCAGTTACTTAAAAGCTTGGGCACGGTGGCTTACACCTGTAATCCCAGCACTTTGGGAAGCCAAAGCAGAAGGATCCCTTGAGCTCAGGAGTTGGAGACCAGCCTGGGCAACATAGGGAGCCCCCATCTTTATAAAAATTTTAAAAAGCTCTAAAGTTTAGTTCTGTCCGATAAAGTAAGGATAATACTACTTTTTAGGATTCTTATAAATTAAAATGTGGAAGTAAATACAAAAATGTTTAACCCAGTTCTTGGCATACAGTAAGGATAGTGGGTCAAACATCTCAAATACTTGTGTTTTATCCCACCTGATTTCTAGTGAATGCTTGATAGCTAATGGACAGTTTATCTAAAACGTCTTTTTCCCTTTTTAATAGTGAAATTAAATGGTGGCAGACATGTCCAAGGAATATTGCGGGGATTTGATCCCTTTATGAACCTTGTGATAGATGAATGTGTGGAGATGGCAACTAGTGGGCAACAGAACAATATTGGAATGGTGGTAAGTAAAGATACAAGATTTCTCTTGGATATTTCATTTTTCTTTTGGAATGTGTATTAACTTTCCTAGTTAGTAACCCCCAGAAATGGCAAATAATAGGCAAGATTAGACTTTCCATTTCCTTTTTAGTTGAACATATGGCAGTTACTCAGATGTGGTAATATCCTGGTTACCTGTAGGTAATATCTCAACTATACAGAACCTAAGGTCCTAGGGCTTGAAACAGCTGTTGGAAATCCTTTTTGAGCTTTATTCTACAATAGAGGCTCATAGTCGGTCCTTCATTAGAGCAGGAGTTCTGAAACCTTAACGTGTATATGAATCCCCAGGGAATCTTGTTAAAATGAAGATTCTACTTCAGTAGGTGTGGGGCGGAACTTATTAAGGTTTTGCAATTTTCCTAATGCCTAATGCAGATCTGCCAGTTCACAGATAACACTTTCTGGTTTTACTTGTATACATAGTTAACCTGGGTTTTCTGGTTTACCATACCAAAATTTTAAGGTAGCCAAGGTAAACGTTACAAGGGATAATCACAGTGACAGTTATTCACATGAGAGAAAAAGCAGGAAAAAATTAAAAAGCACATACTGAGCCCTCATAGGATTAAACATTCCTACATTCATTGGGCTGTAGTTTTAGTGATTACTGAAGAAGAGTTTTGATACCCCCACTTTGAGTCCTTCTTTGTCTAACACAGGACAACATACCTAATAAAGTGGTAGACCCAAAGTTATTGAAAAAGGTGAGCCAAAAAGGACAACTTACTTTTAGCAAATTATTAAGCATAAAGACCTCCAAGGAGTGTTAAGAGTTGCTAATTATTAGCCTTGATTTATTAACTTTGATTTTTAAGTTTGAGCAGTACAGTTGAAGATAGACCTATTTTGACATCTCTGCCTGTTTAATTTTTTTACATACCATTCTTTCTAAGGTTTGTGTTATTACTTATTTCAGATACTTTTTTCAGATACTTATTTCGGAGACTTATTTCAGTTACTTTTTCACTACTATATTTTGAAAAGCAAATCGATAGTCATGACTGAAAAAACAGTTTAGAGTCTCCAGATACCACACTGTACCCCCAAGTTCCTTGTAAATTGACTTGTCTTTCAGGTATATTCCCTTATGAGCTTCTGTTGAATAAGGCTGCCAGCATCATTAGTAGACAAGTCCTTATAAAAACACTTTCTAGATACCCCAAGATTTTCCTCTAAGCCCTTATTTTTACAAATAAATTTTCATTCTAATAGAAGCTGGATTCGGTTTTTAGTTCCTTGCAACAAATTTGCTGAAAAGGATTCAGGAAGGAATCCTAATTGTCAATTCTGCTTTGAGAAAATTAGAGAATTATATAACACACTGCTCATTGGAATTTTATCAGAGAAGGAATAGAGCATCCCTCTGTCAATTTTCCCCCAAAACTTTATGGACTTAATTTTCTTTGCACAGAAATTAGTTGAAAGCACTGCCATCCCAAGTCATTTAAGTAATGATTACCTACTTAGTGTGTTGGGCAGCCTCCTGTTCCATCTCTGAGGTTTAGGTGACACACACACCCCCAACCCCCAGCCGAAGAAAAAAAAAGTTTTCATCAACAGACAATGATTCTTGCTGCTGAGTCTTCACTTTGAAAAAGAAATAATAATACATCAGTCTTCTTTAATAAAAAGACATTTTAAAAGGCAAGAACAGAGATGAACTTTTTGACTTTTCTAAAGTTGGAGGAAGGGAAACAAATAGGTTAAGATTTTGTTCATTTTGTTAGAAGTTGTTTGACAAAGGACAGTTGGTTTCAATATTACCTTGTCCAAGTCAGTGATCCATTGAGGCCACTGAAATTACTTAATACTGTTTTATTGCAGTTATGTGTGTATTGGCTGGGCACAGTGGCTCACATCTATAATCCCAGCAGTTTGAGAGGCTGAAGCAGGAGGATCTCTTGAGCCCAGGAGTTCAAGATCAGCTTGGGCAACATAGTGAGACCTCATCTCTACAAAAAATTTAGAAAATTAGCTGGGCGTGGTGGTGTGCACCTGTAGTCCCAGCTACTCAGGAGGCTGAGGCAGGAAGATCACCTGAACCCAGGAAGTCGAAGCTGCAGTGAGCTGAGATCACACCACTGCACTCCAGTCTGTGTGACAGAGCGAGATCCTGTCTCAAAAAGAAAAAGGATGTGTGTGTGTTTTCAGGAGTTTGTTTTTAACCTGTCAGCTGGATCATTACCTAATGATAAATCTCAACTATTTCCTTTTTTTTTTTTTTTTTTTTTTTGAGGCGGAGTCTCGCTCTGTCGCCCAGGCTGGAGTGCAGTGGCCGGATCTCCGCTCACTGCAAGCTCCGCCTCCCGGGTTTACGCCATTTTCCTGCCTCAGCCTCCGGAGTAGCTGGGACTACAGGCGCCCGCCACCTCGCCCGGCTAATTTTTTGTATTTCTTAGTAGAGACGGGGTTTTCACAGTGTTAGCCAGGATGGTCTCGATCTCCTGACCTCGTGATCCGCCCGTCTCAGCCTCCCAAAGTGCTGGGATTACAGGCTTGAGCCACCGCGCCTGGCCCAATCTCAACTATTTTCTGAGACATCCCCAGAGTTGTCAGTGGCATCGCCTCTATCTTACATTTTATTATGTTACATAATTCAGGCACTCTTGCTAGAGTTGTGCTTCTGTAGCATCATTGAAGCACAACAAAAGGAGCAGTATGTAATTCTGGACCTGATGGTTCAAGTTTGATTTGGAGAATTAGGCCTCAAACACAGTGCAAAGAGGAATAGCACTACGGTAGGCCTCCTTTATCCTCAGAGTAGGTACCAGAAACCACAGATAGTAGTGAACCCTTTGCACAAATTTTGTGTGTGTGTGTATGTGACAGAGTCTCACTCTGTTACCCAGGCTGGAGTGCAAAGGTGTGGTCTCAGCTCACTGCAACTCCGCCTCCTGGGTTCAAGCGATTGTCCTGCTTCAGCTTCCCAAGTAGCTGGGACTATAGGCACACACCACCACACCCAGCTAATGTTTGTATTTTTAGTAGAGACAGGGTTTCAGTATGTTGGCCAGGCTAGTCTCAAACTCCTGACCACGTGATCCACCTGCCTTGGCCTCCCAAAGTGCTGGGATTACAGGCATGAGCCACCACACCTGGCCAGCACGAATTTCTTTTTACTGCTTCACAATCTCACAGATAGAAGATTCGTCCTTACCATAAATCTTAGCAGTCTCAACATATGATTCTTTTTCTTGTTAAGTCAAGAACTTGTACCTTTTCACTTAAAGGAAGCACTTTACAGCTTCTCTTTGGCATATCTATGTTGCCAGCATCACTGCTCTTATACTTTCAGGCTATTATTAAGTGAAATAAGGGTTACTTGAACACAGGTAACCCTTTGATAGCACAACAGTCAGTCAGAAAACTGAGATAACTGATTAATGGGCAGCATGGAGATGCTAGACAAAGGATAATCCACGTCCAGGGACAGTATCATCACACTGTGAGGTATCATCACACTACTCAGAACAGCATGCAATGTAAAACTTATGGATTGTCTGTTTCTGGAATTATACATTTAATGTTTTTGGACCACAGATAAGATGGGACAAAGTTCACCATCTAACCTTATTTTCTAAATAATATCTGACAAGACAAGTGTGTAAATTTAGCAGGGAGGTAGTCAGGAAGACTAACTTTTCTTGCTTTGGTCAGTGAGATGTGATGTTCAACATCTGTTGCCAAAAAAAAAGTCGGGAATTTAAAAGTCTGATAACTGGCCAGGTGCAGTGGCTCACACCTGTAATCCAGCACTTTGGGAGGCGAAGGCAGGAGGATCACTTGAGACTAGGAGTTTGAGATCAGCCTGGGCAACATGGTGAGACCCTGTCTCTACAGAAAATTTAAAAATTAGCCCAGCTTGGTGGCTCATGCCTCTGGTCCCAGCTACTTGAGAGGCTGAACTGGGAGGATCACTTGAGCCCAGGAGGTCAAGGCTGCAGTTAGCTGTGATAGAACCACTGCATTCCAGCTTGGGTTGACAAGAGCAAGACCCTGTCTCAAAATAATAATAATAATAATTAAAATAAAATTCTGATAACTGGGTAAGCATATTTCTACTCCTGGCTTATTCTGGGCACGGTGATGTGCGCCTGTAGTCCCAGCTACTCAAGAGGCTGAGGAGGGAGAACCACTTGAGCCTAGGAATTTGAGGATGCAGTATGCAGTGATTGTGCCTGTGAATAGCCAGTCTAGTCTACTGCAGTCTGGTTAGCATAGCTAGTCCCAGTCTCAAAAAAATGGAGGGGAGCTGTATTCTTACTGGGTTTTGTTGTTGGCTTGAGACAAAGTCTCACTCTGTCACTGAAGCCAGAGTGCAGTACCATGGAGCTTGGTTTACTGTGGTCTCAACCTCCCTGGGCTAAGTTGATCCTCCCACCTCAGCCTCCCGAGTAGCACCACCCTCAAATAATTTTTGTATTTTTTGTAGAGACAGGGTTTTACCATGTTGTCCAGACTGGTGTCAAACTCCTGGGCTCAAGCTATCTGCCCACCTGGGCCTCCCAAAGTGCTGGGATTATAGGCGTGAGCCACCGTGCCTAGCCATTCTCTTTTAAATCTGCTCTTTACTACCTTATCATACTTATTGCTGATAATTGGCTGCCAGGTTCCAAGACACTTTTCCTACCAATTTTTTTTTTTTTTTTGAGACGGAGTCTCACGCTGTTGCCCAGGCTGGAGTGCAGTGGCGCGATCTCGGCTCACTGCAAGCTCCGCCTCCCGGGTTCCCGCCATTCTCCTGCCTCAGCCTCCTGAGTAGCTGGGACTACAGGCGCCCGCCACCGCGCCCGGCTAATTTTTTGTATTTTTAGTAGAGACGGGGTTTCACTGTGGTCTCGATCTCCTGACCTTGTGATCCGCCAGCCTCGGCCTCCCAAAGTGCTGGGATTACAGGCTTGAGCCACCGCGCCCGGCCTTTTCCTACCAATTGTGTTCCCTTCTATTCTGTCAGCTGCAGTATTCACATGTGAGTTCTTTGATTCGTATTTACCAGGTACTTGAGCCCTCTGTGTGCCTGCTACTATTTTAGGCACTAGGGTTTTGCACCAAAGCCCCTGGCCTCATAAAATTTACATTTGCATGGAGAACACAATAAATCACAGTGTATGTGTAAATAAAACAAGCATGATACGGGGAGAAAAGAACAAGTTACAACTACTTTTACTCTAGCTGCCTATAAGCATAGCTCCAGTTTGAATCTTTTTAGAATGCCTCCATTTCTAATAAACACCTCAAAATTATTACATTACTTATCCTTTTCCTCCTGTACCCCTCCATTCACCTATCCAGTTTTATTTGACTGATGGGTGATCTATCGATTATTATGATCTATGGTCTATTAGGGACTTCTTGTTTTTAGTCCCCTGGCCTTCCTGTTTCACTTATTTTTCTACCCCTCTTGAATTCACTTACCAGCTGATTCATCTATACTCTGATGTTTGTTTTTGTTTTGTTTTTTTGACAAAAGACAGTTTTGCTCTTGTTGCCCACGCTGGAGTGCAGCGGCGCTATCTTGGCTCACCACAACCTCCACCTCCCGGGTTCAAGTGATCCTCCTGCCTCAGCCTCCTGAGTAGCTGGGATTACAGGCATGTGCCATCACACCCAGCTAATTTTGTATTTTTAGTAGAGATGGGGTTTCTCCATGTTGGTCAGGCTAGTCTTGAACTCCTGACCTCAGGTGATCCACCCACCTTGGCCTCCCAAAGTGCTGGGATTACAGGCGTGAGACACCACACCCCCGATAAGTATTCTTATCTTCATTTATGGCTTATCTACTAGGTCAAGCACTATTCTCCTAGAGCCCTTTTTTAATAACCTTTCTGCCTCTAGGTTCTGTCCTTTTCAAACTTTGGTGTATTTATATATCTTGTTGCCAGGACACTTATGATTGTCATTCCCCCAAATGTGAAACTCTCACTGGCTCATTGTTAGTTTCTGATGTCCTCCAAACACTAAGATTGGCATTTGAAGCTTTCCAAGATTGAGTGCCAAGTATCTTTGTTTCCTGATTCTCTTCATGAACTTTTTACTGCATTCAAATTAGATTACTTCCTTATCCTCTTATACTTTGTCTTCATCTCAGTTCTGTCTAGAATTTCCTAAAATCTCCTTTTCAAAATTCTACCCAATTTCCAAGACCCAGGTAAAATGTCATTTTCATAAAGCATGCCTTTCACAATTTCCCATCCTGGTTTGTTCCCTAAATGATCTTATACCTCCAAACTGTACCTAACATACTCTACTGTACATATTTTACTCATTAATTTTTGGATCCCATAGAGTCAGGGATGGGCATTTAGAGTCCTGCATTTTAAAAGATGAAATTAGGGCCAGATGTGATAGCTCACACCTGTAATCCCAGCACTTTGTGAGACTGGGGTGAGCAGTTTGAGACCATCCTGGCCAACATGGTGAAACCCTGTCTCTACTAAAAATACAAAAATTAGCTGGGTGTGGTAGAGGGGCTTCTGTAATCCTAGCTACTTGGGAGGCTGAGGCAGGAGAATCGCTTGAACCTGGGTGGCAGAGGCTGCAGTGAACCAAGATTGCACCACTACACTCTAGCCTGGGCAACAGAGTGAGACTCTGACTCAAAAAAAAAAAAAAAAGGTGAAATTAAGTCATTGGAGACTTGGCATTAGAATCTCACAAAGCTAATTGTTAGCCTTAAATCTAGAAGATGTCGGTCTTACAAAGGGCTTAGAGTTGTTTGGTGACCTTTTGGCTTGAACAAAGCTTTACAAAACAAACTGACGTGTAGTATTGAAAAACCATTAATGATTTGGTGAAAATTCTTAAATCATCATAGTTATGTTGTTACATGAGTTCTTTTCAAATTTATTTTTCTCTTTCTTAGGTAATACGAGGAAATAGTATCATCATGTTAGAAGCCTTGGAACGAGTATAAATAATGGCTGTTCAGCAGAGAAACCCATGTCCTCTCTCCATAGGGAAATTAGGTCATATACATTTTCATATTAGACTTTTTGCTAAATAAACTTTTGTAATAGTCAAAAATGTTTTCTCAAATGTTCTGAATATAGAATATTAGCTCTCATTCCAATTTTTTCTAACATGAATTTTCCTGGTTGACACTGATATCAAAGGGTTTTATGCATTAAAGTGGAAGAATCTTATTAAATGTGAAACATGGCAAGGATTCCTTTTGTCCATCTTTCAACACTAAACAGATAAAGAAGTTGCAAACATGAATGAGTTTCTTCTAAAACACTAATTTTCAAAACTTAAGAATAGTAACTTTGATCTAGTCTGACTTTCCCAAGTACATCTACATTCCAAATATAGTACAACAGAAGAAAAGACAGGAAGTAATGATGTAGTTTATTTTGAACATAATCATTAAGTGGGGAAAATTTTTAATACAAGAGTAGAAAGAGGATTCCAGAGAAAAACATTCCAGTGCATCGTGGTTCTTTGTGATTAGAGAAGGGTAGCGAGGATGCTGTCCACAATGTATTCATCTAGTTAATGAACTGTATGGCCCACAAGCTCAAACAAGAGATACATTATAGATGGTTGTATTATAAACCTAATCTTAAGAAATCTTACCAAGCAAATGCTTAAGGCTGATTTTTTTTGTGATCTGATAAAAAGCCTGCAAATCGTGAATCATTTTTAAACTGTACAGAATGGAATACACACAAGTATGGTAAAGTTCTTGTAAAACACCAAACACAATGGCTCACAGATATATACGTCTCTCACTCTTAAATGGCATTTCCTAATTATAGAAAATGTTTACAACAAAAGAACAAGAGGGATCAAACTAACAATCACAATAAAGAGAACTGATATGAAGTCCCATACACTGTTACTCCATTTTTCAGCAGCTCTTTGTAAATCTTCGTTGACTTTTTATTTTATTTTATTTTAGCAACAACATAGAGCTGAATTGTAGAACTAGTTCTTCAAGTGTGGTTCCTATAGTAGAACAGCAGCATCACCGGGGAACTTAATAAAATGCAACTTCTTATGTCCCACAACAAACTTATTGAATAGACAGGGTGGAGCCTAGCGATGTTTTAACAAGCCTTTCAGGTAACTGATGCATGCTCAACTCAGAAAACCACTGGAGCAGAGCTGGCTTTCATTCAGCCCCTGCATCCTTTTTACCAGTCTCTTCTATTTTAAAAAAAAAAAAAAAAAAGAGTGGTCTGGAGCAGCAAGCTCTGACAGTGGTTTTTCTTCCAATAAAACTCTTCTTTAATACTACAGTTGCCTAAAACTACCTAATGCGCCTGGAGTAGCAGGTTCTGCTAGAATTTTTCTCCCATTAAAAAAAGTACTCAATACTGTAGTTGCATTAAAACTACTAATGTCCTTGGTGTATTGATAACCTGTTTTGGTTTTGCCAAAGCAATTTCACATGCCCTACTGGAAAATTTATCCAGAGTAGGTTTGATGTAATACCAGCAACATTTTAATTTTTTTTTTTTTTTTTTTTTTTTTTTTTTTTTTTTTTGAGACATAGTCTCACTCTTGCCCAGGCTGGAGTGCAGTGGTGCGATCTCTGCTCACTGCAACCTCCATCTCCAGGGTTCAAGCGATTCTCATGCCTCAGCCTCCCAAGTAGCTGGGATTACTGGCACACGTGCGCCACCATGCCTGACTAATTTTTGTATTTTTAGTAAAGACGGTTTCACCGTGTTGGCCAGGCTGGTCTCAAACTCCTGACTTCAAGAGAGCCACCCGCCTCGGCCTCCCAAAGTGCTGGGATTACAGGCGTGAGCCACCATACCCAGCCTAAAGTTTTTTTTTTCTTTTTTTTTTTTTTTGAGACGGAGTCTTGCTCTGTCGCCAGGCTGGACTGCAATGGTGCAACCTCGGCTCACTGCAACCTCCGCCTCGCGATTGAGGCAATTCTCCTGCCTCAGCCTCCCAAGTAGCTGGGATTACAGTAGCTGGGATTACAGGCGTGCACCTCCACGCCCAGCTAATTTTTGTATATTTAGTAGAGATGGGGTTTCAGCATGTTGGCCAGATGGTCTTGATCTCCTGACGTCGTGATCCGTTTGCCTTGGCCTCCCAAAGTGCTGGGAATACAGGCATGAGCCACTGCACCCAGCCTAAATTGGTATTATAAGTAAAAATATATCTCATTGCAAAACAAGTCTACATATGATAGAAATTAGTATTTACCAATATTTAGCATATACATAACAGTATTACATTCTTTACAAATTGTCTTCATTAAAACCACAAAAGGAAACAAATATGAATACCTCTTAACATATCTGTTAAGAATAAAACTAGAAAAAAACACCCTTTTGACAAACCATGAGTTTAATCCCCTACCTATCAAATATATCTTGGCAGTTTTATCAGCATATTAACATTCACAACTGTGGTAGGGAAGAAGTCACTTTTACTCAGAACCAAAGTTAACACTATTTTGCTAAAGTAGCTAATGCCATGATCTTATGAAGGACTTTTTTTTTTTTAAGTTTCTATTCAATGGAGCGAATTTTTTTTTTTTTTTTTTTTTTTTTAAAGATGGTCTCTGTTGCCCAGGCTGGAGTACAGTGGCATGATCATGACTCACTGCAGCCTCGACCTCCAAGGCTCAAGTGATCCTCCCACCTCAGCCTCCTGAGCAGCTGGGACCACAGGCGTGCATTACCATGCCTGGCTAACTTTTTGAAAATTTTTTGTAGAGATGGGGTTTCACCATGTTGCCCAGGCTGATCTAAGCGTTTTATTTTTTTTTTAATAACATTACATGTTAAATTGGTTGCATTTACTTTTGAATTCTTAATCTTTTGCTTGTTCTGTTCTACCAGTGTCTTGACAGTTAATCATGATCTTTGTACAGCAGATGCAGAACTAGTTCTCAAGTTTGGCTGCATGTTAGTTACCATTTGGAGGCTTTAAAACCCTACAGGTGATTCCAATGTGCAGCCAAAGTTGAGAGCCACTGTCTTAAGATTTCAGCAACCAATTTCTCACCCATAATGCTACAGTAACTGAAACACTTAACTCTTTGGACATATGCTGGACTTGGTTAACTCTGGTGTCATTCCAAGTATTCTGTTCTAGCGCCAACTGTTAGGCTGTCTGTGCTTCTTATCAAGATTACTTCTAAAGTTCTTACTAAGAGAAAGATCCTTGCAAAATGGATCTGCTTTGATACAGATTGGGTTTCTCAGGACTTCTAAGGCACTAAAACCCCTTTGTAGGCATTTTCACACCTACATTGATGATTCTCAACCCTGGGTGCACATTAGAAACTTTAAAAAGCTACAAGGCTAAGGTCCTATCCTCAATCTTTGAATCTGAATCTCTAGTTACGGGGGTCTCTCCGTATTTTTAAAAGCTCCTGAAGTGAGGATTTAATAATAGAATGCCAGTTTCTTAATTCAGTAGCCCATATTTGTTTTTCGTTTTACTTGAGATTTTTGTTTAACATCTTCAAGTTACATTACTAAGACTTCTAAATTTCACCCCTAATCAAATCAAGACAGAATAATCAAAAGACAACATTCTGAAAGTCAAGGCTTTAGGCATGGGCACATGTACTTCAAACAGGTATGAAATTACTAAGAGTCAGGCATAAGATACCAGCTTCCATAAATTTTATCTGACTGAAGATCACATCTACCTGTAAAGTTCAAAAGGACTACTCCCCAACTAAGACATCTTTAAGTTCTCCCTCAGGTACTCACCTTAAAATGTTCTACAATTTTGATCAAAATCCAGGGCCCCACCCCAGACCTACTGAATCAGAATCTTCAAGAGAGGAGCTTGAGAATCCATATGGTTTAACAAACTTCAGGTGATTATTTCTATTTGCTTTTTTTTTTGAGATGGAGTTTTGCTCTTGTTGCTCATGCTGGTGTGCAGTGGCGCGATCAGCTCACTGCAACCGCCACCTCCTAACTCCAGGTGATTCTTATTATCAAACAAGTTTAAGAAAAACTCCTAATGGATAGTAAAAGAATACTTTGAGATGGCATAAGTGCAATAGCTATACCTTCACACTTAATTAGAACCATGTGTTTTCCTATGACCAGCAGGGATTACTTTTAGTAAACAATGATAATGGCAAACTATCTGGTTCAAAATCATCTCTGCTCAGATTTTGTTCTTTTTTTGCCACTGATAGTCATTTGGAACTAGGAGGGGAAAAAAGAGTGTGTCACTTCATAGCTCAGTTTTCAGTTTCTCATATAAGCCATCCTGGTCAATCATGTCTGTGTGCCCATTCCAGCGGTGATAAGCAAGAAGTGCAGCATTGTGAGCTGCAATGGCACTCATCTCCATGGCACTTGCTGCACACTCTATGCCATTGAGGTAATAAAGTCGATCATGGAGAATGATAGAGGGGCATTTCTCTGGGGGCTTATAGTGAGGATATGCAAGCCATGGCTTCTTCACAGCATAATCATAGGACAGAAAGAGCTTTAAAATTTGTGCTTTAGTTAGAGTTTCTTGGGAAAAGATCTTCCAAACATATGTTCCATCTGTTGATGGCTCAGGATCTTCCTTTTCTCTCACAGAGGACACAATCCCAATACTGTTAATGAACAAATCTGAATTATCAGTGGTTAAAACTGTACTAAGGCCAAATTTATCTATGGGTCTAGAGCTAAAGATAGATGTATTCAATTCCCCCTTAACTAAAGTTGTCACTATATGTTGATAATATTGATGGAATTCCTCAATTGGAGGGTCAAAGTTGAGAAAAGTAATATTAGACATTTTTCGATTCAATGGAGTGGCCACCAAGACGATGTCATAGAAGTCTGAATGAGTCTCAGTTCCAATTTGGTAGACCACTTCATACATCTTTGTTGGATTTCCTAGAGGAAATAAGGCATTTATTTGTTCAGTGTTTTTAACATACCATCTAAAAATAATTCTATACCTTCTTCATAATTTCTCTATAATTCTAAAGAATTGAAGAAGTTATATCCCTTAAGATAGCTGTCCCTTGCATTTTTATTACATTGAGGCCAATTTCTTACTCAGAATGTCAATAAGTACAAAATACAGAATTTTTACTTTTTAAGATAAGATTATTTTTCAAATCCAAGGAGTCATGCCACTGCACTTAACTACATTGGGGAATATTTCTTTTTTTTTTTTTTTCTTTTCTTTTTAGATGGAGTCTCGCTCTGTCACCCAGGCTAGACTGCAGTGGTGTGATCTTGGCCCACTGCAACCTCTGCCTCCCGGGTTCATGTGATTCTCCTGCCTCAGCCTCCCAACTAGCTGGGATTACAGGCGCCCACCACCAAGCCCAGCTAATTTTTTGTATTTTTAGTAGAGACAGCGTTTAACCATGTTGGCCAGGCTAGTCTCGAACTCCTGACCTCAGGTGATCCACCCTCCTTGGCCTCCCAAAGTACAGGGATTACAGGCGTGAGCCACTGTACCCAGCCCATTGGGGAATATTTCTATATGGCACAATATATACAATTTTAAGTTTCATCATTTTAGAACTGAGTAAGAGATGACAGAAGAGAGCAATCATTTTCTGCAGGGGAAATCAGGAACAATAAGACAGAAATTCAAGCTTACCTGTGTGCTTGGTCTTTGTTTTCTCCTCTATGTATATTACTGAGCCAGATATAAGATTGCTTTTGGACGCCTGCAGGAGCCCTGAGCAAACAAGTTTATTGCCACCTTCTACTGCCCAAAGGCCAGAATCAGAACAGGACAGTGACACTGCCCCTGTCAACAGGAAGAAAAAATGTGTTTTAATTCTGACTTTTAAGAGGCTCTCTACGCACTCTCCCTTCCCATTTACATGTTCTACTCTAAATGTCTCTAGACATTGCTAAATGGCCCCTGGGAGCAAAATCTCCCCCAATGAAGAATCACTGAACTAATGAAAGCTAAAGACCCCCTCCCCCTAAAAATCAACGTCTATATACGCACAATTTTGCCAACAATGTCTGAGGTTCACAGAGAAAAGTAGCCTCCGATCCATGGCCTAAAGTCTAGAACCACCATAGCATCAGGTAAGCCCCTTTGTGAACTCATGTCCACCACTGTTCCAAGCCCTGGCTTACCCACAAAGGCATTGATGTCCGTGCTTTGGCCATAATTGACCCTCATAACAGGAGCAATCATTTCATTGAGGAATTTCTCAGAGAAGCCGGCCTTTTGCAAGGTTTCAAGAAGTGTTCGATTAAGCATTCCAAGGAAGTCATCTCCTCCTAGAGCATGAAGTAATTTTTCAACACTACTGAAGGCATAGTCATGAGATTGGTAGCGGTAGATCCTTTAGAAAAGAGAAATTTCCATTAAATACCAAACAAGATGTGGGGAAGGGGATGTATAAAGAAGGGAAATGGCGTCATAAGATCAAACTGACATCCGAGTGCAGTGGCTCATGCCTGTAATCCCCACACTTTGGGAGGGAGAGGTGGGCAGATCACCTGAGGTCAGAGTTCAAGACCAGCCTGGCCTACATGGCCAAAACCCCATCTTTACTAAAAGTACAAAACTTAACCAGGCATAGTGGTGTGTGCCTGTGGTCCCAGCTACTGGGTAGGCTGAGGCAGGAGGACTGCTTGAGTCCCGGAGTTCAAGGCTGCAGTGAACTGTGATCATGCTGCTGCACACCAGCCTGGGCCAGACAGTGAGACTGTCTCTTAAAAAAAAAAAGAGAAAGAAAGAAAAGAAAAAAAAGGGAGAAGAAACTAAGGAAGAAAGAAAGAAGAAAAAGGAAAAATAAAAAGTAGAAGTAAGGCCAGGCACGGTGGCTCATGCTTGTAATCCCAGCACTTTGGGAGGCCGAGACAGGCAGATCACTAGGTCAGGAGTTCGAGGCCAGCCTGACCAACATGGTGAAACCCAATCTCTACTAAAACTACAAAAATTAGCTGGGCGTGGTGGCGCACGCCTGTAATCGCAGCTATTCAGGAGGCTGAGGCAGGAGAATCGCTTGAACCCAGGAGGCGGAGGTTGCAGTGAGCCAAGATCGCGCCACTGCATTCCAGCCTGTGTGACAGAGCAAGACTCCATCTCGGGGAAAAAAAAAAAAGTTAGAAGTAAAAGACTTTGTCTAAAGGTCACATGGCAAGTATAAGGCTCAATCACAACTTGCCCACTCTGCTCTCAGTCACCCACACATGCACAGTCTCCACTGGAGCACATGTGACCCATTCACTGGTCTCTAAATATCCTTACATGTTGTATCCCCACCAGTGCACAAGCTCTTCTCTCCAACCTGAATACACTTCCCATTCCTAACCATGGAACATCTGTTCTTCCTTAACAGAACATGAATCCCACATTCTCTGAAAAGTCTTGCTCAGCTTCCCAGTCCACAGTTATATCATCTCCAAAAGCCTCTTAAAACAGCACCAGTGCCACTCATTCAACAATTAGATGCTTTCTATTATTTATTTTTTAGAAAACATCACTTGACCAAAAACAAAAAGAAAAATATCACCCAACATTTCTCTGCATTTTATGGATTTAAAACAACATTCACATAAATTAGTACATTCAGTAATTCAAACACAATTTTTCACATTGCAAATGGTACAAAGACAGAAAACGGGCTTAAATTTGGGATAAGTAATAAGGCACATGCAGAGATAAGTATAAGAATATAAGAAATTAAGAGCCAAGGAAAGATACCTATCACTGATCATGGGAGGGAAACTTTCACATCAAGGTTCTTCTCTCAAAATGAACTGTATTTTTTTTACAGAACAAGGGACAGTATTATAACCATTTCAGTATTACCTACTAAAAGCATACTAAAAGTAGTGTAAGTGTAAAAATGTTAAATACATTTTTATTGGAAAAATTGATCAGATATCTATGCCAAAACTGAGAAACTAAAATAACACCTTCTAACCACAGCATTTGGGTCCCAGTCTTTGGAGACTGGAAAAAGTAGGATGGAAACACTGAATTCTTCAGAAAAATAATAGCCTGGATATCTCATATCCAAAGAAGAGTGATCTCTGGCTAATGGTCAACAATGAGAAAACAGCAGTCAATTCAATAAGCTACTAATGATGCTGTAAGAAACATATTCCCCACCTGCTCCTGCCAGAGCTGCAACCTCACTCAAGCAAGTCTCCTTGGAGGGGGGTGAGATGAAACTATACACACAATATAAACAGAGAGCACTCTAATTGTTTCATGATACAACTAATTGTATTAGAATAAATACACTGCTGGGTGTGGTGGCTCATGCCTGTAATCCTAGCACTTTGGGAGGCAAAGTGGGGCGGCATCACTTGAGGTCAGTAGTTGGAGACCACCTAGCCAACATGGTGAAACCCCATCTCTACTAAAAATGCAAAAATTACCCAGGCGTGGTGGTGCATGACTGTAATCCCAGCTACTCAGGAGGCTGAGGCATGAGAATTGCTTGACCCAGGAGACAGAGGTTGCAGTGACTCAAGATCACACCACTGCACTCTACCCTGGGTGACACAGCAAGACTCCATCTCAAAAAAATAACAATAAATGAAAAAATAGAATAAATACTACTAAAAAACAGCACCCAGGTGAGGTAGCATGCACCTGTCGTCACGGCTACTCAAGAGGGTGAGGTGGGAGGATCACTTAAGCCCAGGGGCACAAGGCTGTAGTACATTATGGTTGCACCTGTGAACAGCCAGCCAACACACTTCAGCCTGGGTGACAGAGTAAGACAGGAGAATAGCTTGAGGCCAGGAGTTCAAGACTAGCCTGGGCAACATAGCAAGACTCTGTCTGTACACAAAATGTAAAAATTAGCCAGGCACAGTGGTTCACGCCTGTAATCCCAGCATTTTGGGAGGCTGAGGTGGGCAGATCGCTTGAGGTCAGGAGTTTGAGACCAGCCTGGCCAACATAGCAAAACCCCATCTCTACTAAAAATACAAAAATTAGCTGGGCATGGTGGCGCATGCCTGTAATACCAGCTACTTGGGAGGCTGAGGCAGGAGAATCGCTTGAACCTGGCAGGCAGAGGTTGCAGTGAGCTGAGATCACGCTACTGCACTCTAGCCTGGATGACAGAGTGAAACTCCATCTCAAAAAAATATATGTATTAAAAATTAAAAATTACCCAGGCATGGTGAGGCATGCCTGCAGTCCCAGCTACTCAGGAAGCTGAGGCACGAGGATCACTTCAGCCCTGGTGGTTGAGGCTGCAGTGAGCTGTGATCGCGCCACTGCACTCCATCCAGCCTGGGCAACAGAGTGAGACCTTGTCTTAAAAAAACAAAAACAAAAAAATAGTAATTGTTAAAAATATATAACTGGGCCAGGCACAGTGGCTCACGCCTGTAATTCTAGCACTTTGGGAGGTGAAGGCAGGTGGATCACCTGAGGTCGGGAGTTCGAGACCAGCCTGACCAACATGGAGAAACCCTGTCTCTACTAAAAATACAAAATTAGCCGGGCATGGTGGCGCATGCCTGTAATCCCAGCTACTCAGGAGGCTGAGGCAGGAGAATTGCTTGAACCTGGGAGACGGAGGTTGCAGTGAGTCGAGATCGCACCATTGCACTCCAGCCTGAGCGATAAGAGCAAAACTCTTGCCTCAAAAAATACATATATATAAATATATATATTTTATATATTATATCATAAAATATATATAAAATATATCATAGAATATATAATATATGTAAAATATGTTTATTTTTTTGTATATATTATATATGACATATTTATATATTATATATTATATATAAAATCTTGTAGTTTCTGCTAGTCTGCTGAAACAGCTTTTTTTCATTTCAGATTACACTTGTATAACCCCTGATATTTATTTATTTATTTATTCATTCATTCATTTATTTATTCATTCATTCAATAAATGTTGTGGAGCATCAACTCTCAGTTAGGCACTATTCTAGGTACTGAGAATACAGAGGCCAACACGAGAAAAAAAAATCCTGCGCTCATGCATCTTAGGTTCTAGTTGGGGAAACAGTTAACAGGTTGAAGGATGGAAGTGGTAAGGAGAAAAATAAGGCCAGACACGGTGGATGACGCCTGTAACCCCAGCACTATGGGAGGCTGAGGCAGGTGGATCACCTGGAGGTCAGGAGTTCAAGACCAGCCTGGCCAACATGGTGAAACCCCATCTCTACTAAAAATACAAAAAATTAGCCTGGCGTGGTGGCACACACCTGTAATCCCAGCTACTCAGGAGACTGAGGCATGAGAATCGTTTGAACCCGGGAGGCGGAAGTTGCAGTGAGCCGAGATCGTGCCACTGCACTCCAGCCTGGGCAACAGAGAGAGACTCCGTCTCAAAGGAAAAAAAAAAGGAGAAAATAGGTCTGAAAGGAAGACTAGAAATGCATGGGGTTAGAAGGGTTGAAATTCTAAATAAGATAGTCCAAAAACAAGAGTGGTCAGTAAAAGCCTCACTGAGAAGGTGATATAGAGCAAAGACCTGAAGGAGATGAGGATGCAAACCAGGCAAACACCTGGGGGAAAATATTTCAGGTAGTGGTAAAAGCAACGCAAAGGTCACATGACAGAGGCTTGCCTGGCACATTCAAGAAATAATGAAGCAAGAGTAGCTGAAGCAGAGTGATCTGGGAGAACAGCAGGTGGTACAGCCAGAAATGTTACTGGGGAAAGGAAACTTCCAGAATGGCAGAGGAAGGACCTCTGGAAATCTGCTCCTCCATAAAAGCTATGAGAATACTGCCAAAAATGATCAACATTGACTCTTTCAGAGCTCTGCAGATAAACCAAAGCCTTTCCAAGTCCAAGGAGTATTTATTTAAGAAAAATGTCTGGCCAGGCATGGTGGCTCACGCCTGTAATCCCAGCACTTTGGGAGGCTGAGGCAGGTGGATCACTTGAGGTCAGGAGTTCGAGACCAGCCAGCCCAACATGTTGAAACACCATCTGCACCAAAAATATAAAAAATCAGCCAGGTGTGGTGGTACACTCCTGTAATCCCAGCTATTCAGGAGGCTGAGGCAGGAGAATCACTTGAACCCAGGCGATGGAGGTTGCAGCGAGCCAAGATCGCGCCATTGCACTCCAGCCTGGGCAACAAGAGGGAGACTCCGTCGAAAGAAAGAGAAAGAGAGAGAGAGAAAAAAAAATAAAATAAAAAATAAAACCAGCACACTTCCAACTGCAATGTGAAACCAGCAAGCTAGAAGCCACTGGAAAGAACACAACAAGTTTGTAGCTCCCAAAAAGCACTATCCTCAGAGAACTGTCAATATTTGACCTATCTGGCAGCTCCCAAAAAGCTCTAGCCTGAAGGCTTGTCTTTATTCGACCTGATTCAGAGTTCACTCTATGCAACAACCCCATCCTGAGGGCACGTGTCTATGTGTCAAAAAAAAAAAAAAAAAAAAACTGTGGCAATTGTTTAACATCACAGACGGCGGAGGCTATGATATCAATAGAGGCTAAAAGAGGCTAACCAAAAAAACTTTTAAAAAAAGGCCAGGTGCAGTGGCTCCCCACCTGTAATCTCAGCACACTGGGAGGCACAGGCTGGACGATCACTTGAGGTCAGGAGTTCGAGACCAGCCTGGCCATCATGGCGAAAACCCGTCTCTACTAAAAACACAAAAAATTAGCCAGGTGTGGTGGTGCATGCCTGTAGTCCCAGCTACACAGGAGGCTGAGGCACAAGAATTGCTTGAACCCAGGAGGCAGAGGTTGCAGTCAGCCAATATAGTGCCATTGCACTCCAGCCTGGGCAACAGAGCGAGACTCCATCTCAAAAAACAAAAAACAAAAAAAAATTAGCTGGGTGTGCTAGTGCACATCTGTAGTCCCAGCCACTCAGGGGGCCTGAGGTTGGAGAATTGCTTGAGCCCGGGAGGCAGAGGTTGCTGTAAACGTACTGCACTCCAGCCTGGGCAACAGAGTAAAACCCCATCTGAAAAAAAAAAAAAAAAACAGACATACAGATCCTCGGAACAAATAAGAAAACCCAGAAATAAACCTTCATGAATATGATCAAATGATCTTGACAGAACTGAAATACATAATCCAACAATAATGGAGACTTCAATATCCCATTTTCAATAATGGACAGTTACTGAAAATGACAACAGTGTATTAGTTCGCCAGGACTGCCATAACACAGTACCGGAGACTGGATGGCTTAAACAAAAGCAGCTTTATTTCTTACAGTTCTGTAGGCCAAAATTCCAAGATCAAGGTGTGGGTGCGTTCAGTTTCTTCTGAGGCCTGTTTCCTTGGCTTGCAGATGGCCACCTTCTTGCTGTGTCCTCACATGGTCTGTGTGTGTTTCTTCTGTGTCCTAATCTTTTTTTATTTTTTGAGACAGAGTTTCACTCTTGTTGCCCAGGCTGGAGTGCAACGGCGCAATCCTGGCTCACTGCAACCTCCACCTCCCAGGTTCAAGCGATTATCTTGCCTCAGACTTCCTGAGTAGCTGGGATTACAAGCATGCCCCACCACGCCCGGCTAATTTTTTGTATTTTTAGTAGAGAAGGGGTTTTGCCATATTGGTCAGGCTGGTCTCGAACTCACAACCTCAGGTGATTCGCCCACCTTGGCCTCCCTTCTGTGTCCTAATCTTAAGGACACCCATCAAATTGTTTTAGAGTCTACCCTAATGACCTCATTTTTAACTCAATCACATATTTAAAGGCCCTATCTACATATGCAGTCACATTCTGAGTACTGGATGGCTAGTGTTTCAACCTATGAATTTTGGGGAAAATAAATTTAAAAATAAGGGACGGGAGTACAGAATCCTTCTCAGTCACAAAACAGATTTTGGCTATAAATTTCTATCAGTGAAATAGAGAGCCACTGAAGGTTTCTGAGCAGTGGAGTGATGTAATGAGCCTTAGATTTTAAAGAACTACTTTGGCTGCTAACCCGAGAACAAATGGTAGCAATATAACAGTGATGGCAGATGATTTAGGAGGTGTATTGGTTTTCCACTGCTGCTGTAACAAATTACCACAAACTTAGTGGCTTAAAACAACACAAATTTATAATCTTACGGTTCTGTAAGTTAGAAGACCAAAGTCAGTCTCTCTAGGCTAAAATCAAGGTGTGCACAAGGCTGGTTCCTTCTAGAAGCTCTGAGGGAAGACTGTTTGTCTTTTCCAGCCTCTACAGGCCACCTGCATTCCTTGGCTCGTGGATGCACACCCCTTCCTAGCATCACTCCAATCTCTTCCTTCCTGATCCTCCTCCTGCCTCTCTAAGGACGCTTGTGATTATATTGGGCCCACCTGGATAATCCAGAGTAATCTACCCATCCTTAACCATATCTGCAAAGTCTCTTTTACCTCAAAAGGTAACACATTCCAGGGATTAAGACATGGACATCTTGTGGCAGGGGGCAGGGGAGAGGATTATTCAGCCTATAACAGAAGGCTACTCTAGCAATCTGACAAAAAACAGTGGTGGTGGCTTGGAACAAAGTGGTAGCAGTAATCCTGGAGAGAAGTAGTGGAACTCTGGACATATTTTAAAGGCTGATAGAATTCAAGATAGAGTGGGTATGGGAAATGAAAGAACAAAAACTGACTCAAAATGTTTGGTAGGAGTAACTGGAAGGAAGAAAGGGTGTTTATAAAGCCTTTCCCTGTAAGTCCTATTAGTCTCAGATCAAGAAGTGTTAAGGATCTTACAAGTCCCCAGAAATGCACTAACTTGAGAGAGAAGAATAAGCTTTAACCTAGTCTACAAGCCAAGATATCTCAACAGGAAGCCATCAGTGGACCAGAGATTTCAATTCCACAAACATCTGAGTAAACATCTACTACATTCTAGTTACTGTGCATAGTATAGAACACAAGTACATGCTATGCACCATATAATAAGGGATGTTTGAAAAGAAAGATGAATGTTGATTGAAGTATTAACGAAATGCTTTGTTGAAAAAGTGAGATAAAAGGTTGGATTCGGGAGTAAAGAATGGCGTCTGGCTGAGTGCAGTGGCTCACGCCTGTAATCCTAACACTTTGGGAGGCCAAAGTGAGAGGATCACTTGAGCCCAGGAGTTCAAGATCAGCTTGGGCAACATGGCAACACCCTGTCTCTACAAAAATTTAAAAAATTAGCCAAGCATGATGGCACATGCCTATAGTACCAGCTAAGGCTGGAAGATGACTTAAGACCAGGAAGTCAAAGCTGCAGTGAGTTGTGATTGCACCACTGTACTCCAGCCTGGGTGACAGAGCAAGACTTGGTCTCAAAAAAAAAAAAAAATTTTAGTGAGAATGGCATCCAACTAGAACAACTACATAAATGTATGTGCAGAACTGGAAATTAAGCTAGCTAGTGCCAATGTCAGGGGCTGCAGGATTTCCACCCAAGTACCTCCAACAGCAGAGAATGAATGAATGCATTATTTTCGAGTATTGCCTACCACAAGCTTGAGCCCTCTTTTGAGTGTCATGGTTTACTACTGTTACATAGGTCTTTTTCCACCCTGTGTATACTTTGAAATGGAGGTGCAAAATGAAAATGTGACTCCACAAGGCTGGTCAACAAACCCCCTGAAGGTTTCTGCAGATCACACAAGCTACTTTTGAGAGTACTAACTGTACTCTGATATATATATATATAAGGATCACTTGAGCCCAGGAGATGGGGTTTCACCAAGTTGGCCAGGCTGGTCTCAAACTCCTGACCTCAAGTGGTCCACCCACCTCAGCCTCCCAAAGTGCTGGGATTACAAGCGTGAGCCACCGCGCCCAGCTGAGAACTACTGTTTTAACTGAAATGGAGGGTAACTGGTTCCAAGTTCCTCTTTGGTAATCTCTGTGACTTCTAATCCTGGTTTTTGTGACATTCCAGAATATTTCTAACATGGGGTGATATTAAAAATATTTAAGTGGTACACACGAAACAGAAAGCGCACTGGCTGTGGAAGTGGAACTAAACCAAGGCTTCCTGCTGAGGGAAGGAAAGAGGGGTTCTTTGGGTAGGGGAGATGCCTCCCCACGAAGGGAAGCAACAGTTTCACCACTCCAGCAGTATTTCACTACTGTTTTTTCTTTGATTTTTTTTTTTAGAGACAGGGTCTTTCGCTCTGTTGCCCAGGCTAGAGTACAGTGGCACAATCGTAGTTCACTATAACCTCGAACTCCTAGGCTCAAGCAATCCTCCCACCTCAGCTTCCTGAGTAGCTGGAACCACAGGTACAGCACCATGCCCAGCTAATTTTTTTATGTTTGTTTGTTTGTTTTCTGTGGGGTTTTTTTTGTTTGTTTGTTTTTTGTTTTTGAGACAGAGTTTCACTCTTGTTGCCCAGGCTGGAGTGCAATGGCACATTCTCAGCTCCCTGCAACCTATACCTCTTGGGTTCTACTGATTCTCCTGACTCGGCCTCCCGAGTAGCTGGGATTACAGGCGCCCGCCACCACACTCGGCTAATTTTTTGTATTTTCAGTAGAGACGGGGTTTCACCATGTTGGCCAAGCTGGTCTCGAACTCCGGACCTCAGGTGATCCACCCACCTCGGCCTCCCAAAGTGCTGGGATTACAAGTATGAGCCACCATGCCCAGCCTGTTTTTTGTGTTTTTTTTTTCAGACGGAGTCTCACTCTGTCATCCAGGTTAGAGTGCAGTGGCATGATCATAGCTCACAGCAGCCTCAACCTCCCAGTCTCAAGTGATCCTCCCACCATAGCCTCCCAGGTAGCTGGGACCACAGGCACATGCCACCACACTTGACTAATTTTTTTTTATTTTTTGTAGAGACAAGGTTTGGCCATGTTGTCCAGGCTGGTATCCAACTCCTGGCCTCAAGTGATCTTCCCACTTCAGCCTCCAAAAGTGCTGGGATTACAGGCATGAGCCACAGCACTTGCCCATATTTCACTACTTTTAACAACTGGTACATATTGGCTGAATAGCAACAACCTCTCCAACTATCTCATAGGATTTGATAAAATTATCAAACAAGATTACATAATCTTGATTTATTGAAATAAACAGAAACGTATAATGCAATATTAGCAACATAAAAGTCAGTGCCATATAATCAAATATTTAAAATGGGGGTAATTCTATGAAATTTGTAAATTTTTTTTTTTTTTTTTTTTTTTTTTTTTGAGACGAGTCTCGCCCTGTCACCCAGGCTGGAGTGCAATGACGTGATCTCAGCTCACTGCAAACTCTGCCTCCGGGGTTCAAGTGATTCTCCTGCCTCAACCTCCCAAGTAGCTGGGATTACAGGCACGCACCTCCACGCCCTGCTAATTTTTGTATTTTCCTTTTTTTTTTTTTTTTTTTTTTTTGAGACGGAGTCTCGCTCTGTCGCCCAGGCTGGAGTGCAGTGGCCGGATCTCAGCTCACTGCAAGCTCCGCCTCCCGGGTTCACGCCATTCTCCTGCCTCAGCCTCCCGAGTAGCTGGGACTATAGGCGCCCGCCACCTCGCCCGGCTAGTTTTTTTTTTGTATTTTTTAGTAGAGACGGGGTTTCACCGTGTTAGCCAGGATGGTCTCGATCTCCTGACCTCGTGATCCGCCCGTCTCGGCCTCCCAAAGTGCTGGGATTACAGGCGTGAGCCACCACGCCCGGCCTAATTTTTGTATTTTCAGTAGAGACGGGGTTTCACCATGTTGGCCAAGCTGGTCTCAAACTCCTGACCTTGTGATCTACCTGCCTTGGCCTCCCAAAGCGCTGGGATTACAGGCGTGAGCCACCGTGCCCTGCCCGTAAATTGTTTTTTAAAGTCAAAAACAGTATAACCTATGTATCCCCTCACTGGTTCTTTTTCCCAGTTCTGTAATACCTTGAATTCACTTCAAAAGTGATTTCTTAGGCCAGGTGCGGTGGCTCACGCCTATAATCCCAGCACTTTAGGAGACCAAGACAGGCGGATCAGTTGAGGCCAGGAGTTCAAGACCAGCCTGGCCAACATGGTAAAACCCCGTCTCTACTAAAAATACAAAAATTATCTGGGTATGGTAGCACATGCCTGTAATCCCAGCTACTCAGGAGGCTGAGGCAGGAGAATCACTTGGACCCAGGAGGCAGAGGTTGCAGTGAACCGAGATTGCGCCACTGTACTCCAGCCTGGGCAGCAGAGTGAAACTCATCTCAAAAAAAAAAAAAAAGTAATTCCTTAATTTCTCAAAGGGCAATTCTGTACATGTCAAGCAAGCCACAGATAAGAAAAACGAGGCTGGGAGCAGGAGCTCACGCCCGTAATCCCAACACTTTGGGAAGCCCAGATGAGTGGAACATTCGAGCCCAGGAATTCAAGATCAGCCTGGGTAACATGGCCAAACCTCCTCTCTACAAAAAAAATACAAAAAATTAGCCAGATTTGTTGGCACGTGCCTGTAGTCCCAGCTACACGGAGGCTAAGGTAGAAGGATCACCTGAGCTCAGGAGGTCCAGGCTGCAGTGGACCATGATCACACCACTGCACTCCAGCCTGGGTGACAGAGTGAAACCTGTGTCAAAAAGAAAAAAAAAAGAGGGCCGAGCGTGGTGGCTCACGCCTGCAATCCCAGCACTTTGGGAAGCCGAGACAGGTGGATCATGAGGTCAGGAGTTCAAGACCAGCCTGGCTAATACCGTGAAACCCTGTCTCTATTAAAAATACAAAAAATTAGCTAGGCATGGTGGTATGCGCCTGTAATCCCAGCTACTCAGGAGGCTGAGGCAGGAGAATTGCTTGAACCCGGGAGGCGGAGGTTGCAGTGAGCTGAGATCCCGCCACTGCACTCCAGCCTGTGCAACAAAGCGAGATTCCATCTCAAAAAAAAAAAAAGAAAGAAAAGTAAAACGATACACACAAGCAGGGCTGATGCCATCGGAACTTGATCTGCCTGCTGAGTATGCAGTACCATGCCACCCACCTTCTATAAAGTGACTGGCTGTCTCTACGCAAATTCTATATATTTCCTTAGTTGTATCTTGCCTGTCTCTCCACTAGAATATATATTCTTGAGGACAAGGACATGTTGTAGGTCCTATATTCTCAACATAGAACAATGCCTGGCACCTAACAGGCACTCAATATTGGGTGAATGAATGAATGGCTATTTAAAAACCATACGCACTGTAGCTGGACTTAAGGTACCCACGGGAAAGGCAAATAAGGAACTGACCTAAGAATGATGTTGAGAAAGAAAACCCAAACTACCATAAGTTAGAGAAACCAGAGTATATCCTGCTTAACTCTTTTTTTTTTTTTGAGACAGAGTTTGGCTCTGTCCCCCGAGCTAGAGCGCAATGGCACGATCTCAGCTCACTGCAACCGCAACCTCTGCCTCCCGGGTTCAAGCGATTCTCCTGCCTCAGGTTCACAAGTAGCTGGGATTACAGGCATGCACCACCACACTGGCTAATTTTTTATATTTTTTGTAGAGAGAGGGTTTCACCGTGTTGGTAAGGCTGGTCTCAAACTCCTGACCTCAGGTGATCCACCAGCCTCACCCTCCCAAAGTTCTGGGATTAGAGGCATAAGCCAGTGTGCCCAGCTCCGCTTAACTCATATTTGTCCTGTTCAATACCTGGTCATATGACACATTTTTGGGGTTTTTTTGGTTTTGTTTTTTTTTTGCCCCTCAAGATGGAGTCTTGCTCTGTCACCCAGGCTGGAGTGTAATGGCGCGATACTGGCCTCCAGTACCTAAAACTATAAACCAGCATAAAAATTAGCATGTGCCAGCCGGGCACAGTGGCTCACACCTGTAATCCCAACACTAGGAGGCTGAGGCGGGAGGCTGAGGCTGATCACGAGGTCAGGAGATCGAAACCCCATCTCTATTAAAAATACGAAAAATTAGCCGGGCGCAGTGGCAGGCACCTGTAATCCCAGCTACTGTGGAGTCTGAGGCAGGAGAATCACTTGAACCGGGGAGGCGGAGGTTGCAGTGAGCCAAGATGGCGCCACTGCACTCCAGCCCGGGCAACAGAGCAAAACTGTGTCTCAAAAAAAAAAAAAAAAACTAACACATGCCAACAGCTTTAAAAAAAACAGATTGTACCCTTCAAAATTAGACTGGCTATTTTATGTTACTCTTCCTGATTACCAAAGCGATGCATATTCACACACATAAAAAAATTGTTTAAATATAGAAAAGCATAAGGACGAAAAGGAAGCACCTGAATTTTTACTACCCAGAACAGTGCTAGAATGTAAATTCTTGGAATATGGAACTTTTACTCTACTTCAGGCTGTTGGTTCACTGAAAACATGTCACTATTAAAGCCCATTTAAGTTTTCTGATCCTTTCTACAAGCTCTTACACACATTATCTCATTCATATACACAATGACCAGCATAGCACAGAGATTAAGAGTGAAGACTCTAAAGCCAGACTGCCTGGGTGGCAACTCCAGCTATACCACTTACGATGTGGGTGAACTTGCCTCTTAAAACCTCTCTGCACCACCACCTTCTGCATCTGTTTAAAGAAGCTAAAAACAGTACCTACCTGAGAGAGTTATCATAAGAATTCAAGGCATCTAACAGCATCTGGCAACACTAAAAAAGCATTTGCAAAATACACTTCGGAAGCAAAAATAAACCAACCTTTCAATTTCCAAGCAAACAGTCTGCATGGTTTCTACAAAACATTTTGCCTAACAATGTTATAAACAGGCCTTGCAGTGAGGTAGAAAATGCTTACAAGAAATTATAATTCCTGAAGTTCATCAAGTTTAATTTAACCTAAATTAAAAGATCTTAGGTTAAATGGAAGGAAAAAAATTACCTCATGAACTTGTCTAACACGTCCTCTACCCACATGTGCATACGGAGGGACTGAAATCCATAGCGCCAAACTAATTTAATCACGTTAATTATGAACCAGTTGCTCTCCTCAAATACCAGAGCCTCTCCATTATATATCCCCAGTAGGCCACCAGAGGCCTGAACAGTAGAGAGACCTGCAAAAACATAAAGCGCAGCTAAGTCAGTGGTGTCTATCCTGACCAAATGAAAGAATGTAATCTGAGTGAATTTGGGGCTTCCCTCAGTTCTCAGGAGACACATAAAGGAGCTCTATCTTTGGACAGTGTGAAACACTATACTTTCACTACACTGTCCAAAAGCAGACGTGCTAGGCGATGGGTCAGATGATCATGTAAATATTAATATATCAAAAGTAGATATATTTTTACCTGGCTATTTTTTAGTCTAAAAAAACTGGATAGTCAAAGGAAAAAAGCCAGAGTAGCAATTGAATTCAATTTAAAAACAAAGATGTCAGACATGTATCTTCATGGCATAATTTGTTCTGGGCATACCTTTGCCCTCGTGGAGGAAACTGAAGCAGAGGCAGCATCTACAGAGGATGTGGAAGGCAGCTGAGGGGAAAGAGGCACTTCCATTCCTGTGAGAATCCTATTTTGTAAAACTGGATATTTCACGTAACTGGAGGGAAGCCAAAGTTACGAAATACTCTCTGCCGAAAGGGCCTGCAGTGGCCTGTCAGACTTTCCCCATGACGTATCCAGCTCCTCTGCTGTCAGGGTAGCAGTTGCACGTCCCAAGTTCTAGGCACATGTCTGCATCCACAGCTGTGTGAGTGAGTTTGTTTTGTTTGTGGTGGTTTGTTTTGACAGGGTCTCACTTTGTTGCCCAGGCTGAAGTACAGTGGCACAATCAAGGCTCACTGCAGCTTCTATCTCCCAGGCTCACGGGATCCTCCTGCCTCTGCCTCCCAAGTAGCTGGGACTACAGATTTGTGCCATCACACCAGGCTAATTTTTTTATTTTTAGTAAAGACAGGGTCTCACTATGTTGCCCAGACTGGTTTCTAACTCCTGGGCACAAGTGATCCTCTACCTCGGCCTCCCAAAGTGCTGGGATTACAGGCATGAGCCACTGACCCCGGCCATCGCCATATGTGAGTGACTTTGAGCCAGACATTTCAAGACTCTGGGTCTCATTTACCCATCTGCAAAATGATCACAATGAGGTGACTATCTCCAAACCTTCTCTGATTCTTTAACACAAGTTTAAGAAGTTTAGGAACAGACAACAGAAGCCGGGCACGGTGGCTCACCCCTGTAATCCCAGCACTTTGGGAGGCCAAGGCAGGCAGATCACCTGAGGTCAGGAGTTCAAGACCAGCCGGGCCAACATGGTGAAACCCCATCTCTACTGAAAATACAAAAATTAGCCGGGCATGGTGGCGTGCACCTGTAATCCCAGCTACTGGGGAGGCTGAGGCAGGAGAATCGCTTGAACCCGGGAGGCAGAGGTTGCAGTGAGCCGAGATCGCACCATTGCACTCCAGCCTGGGCGACAAGAGCAAAACTCTGTCTCAAAAGAAAAAAAAAGACAATGGCAGCCATTCCCACCCCCACCCTATGGCTGTAATTCCAGATAACTAGTGATACAGATAACTAGTGTCCCATTACAGCAGAACTGCTCCTAACTAAGGCAGTACCAACTAACAAGAAATTGAGGAAAACAGTTTTACCAACGTCTCTGTAAGGCAATTAACAAGGCAGAAGTTTCAGTTCTCCATCTGATAAAAATATCTGGGGATGTCACACAGTAATCTGGTGAGCTCCAAGACCAAAATTACATACCCAAGTCTTTGACAAAACGCTTCATGTGCAGATTTAAAGGATGGATGACAGAACCTCCTGCCTCATATTCTTGCCCCTGCACCATCATGGTAGCCAGACGGCCCCCGACCTCTTCTCTTTCAAACAGGTCTATCTTCACATCTTTCCCAAATTTCTGCCGCAGGTAATAGGCTGCTGAAGTGCCACCAATTCCGGCTCCAATAATCGCTATGAGGGAAAAAAACAGAAGATTATTTTTTCCCCTTTTACCAGCTCTGTGAGTTCTTTTGTTTTTGAAAGACCACTAATAGCGGAGGTTGTTACTCAAAGCTATTACCAACAATTCGGTGGGGAAGAGTGACACCTGCAGCGAAGGTCTAACTCCCTGAATCTGGACAGACACTGCCCCCAGACAAAAGCAGTAGATTAATTAACATATTGACATTAATTCGATTTTTTTTCCAGATGCTCAAAGATTCTCACAGGTCTTTATGGAGGAATCAAGGGACCTGCACACCCTTCTTGATGCCCAACTCACGGGCACATTAGAGGTCGACCTTTCCAGCACGCATCCAGCACGCATTTTTAATAAAGTGACGGCCATTTATGCCTAGCTTTGTTGTGTCTAAATTCAATGTAGAGAGGTTAATGATATCGAAGAACACGACTTTAAAGGAGGGCGGGAGGGAGACAGGAAGCAAAAAGCCAAGGCTCCTGACACTGGAAAGAGAATACAGATTCTTTCTGTGGTTGTGTTAGTCCTAGGCAGAGAAATTGTGCAAGCCAGGCGCCTCTGAGAGCAGGCCGACCTCAGCAAAGCGGAGCTGGGGGAAGGGGGTTCAGCCTCCCAAGGGGAGCAGACAGGGTCAGCTTGTTTTCACTCCTCCCTGTGCTGTGTCTGCGTGAGCCTGCAATCTGGCCGAGCGCCCCAGGTCGAGCCAGAACACTGGACTCTTCACCCTCAGTGTTCAAAGGGAAGATAGAGGAACCTAGGCCTCCAAGGAGCCCCAGGCCTAAGAGACAGGAGCTACAGGTACGCTAGGCGCCTGCCTGCCCGCCCGCCCGTCCCCGTCCTCTCCCATTCCTCAAGTGGGCACCTCTCCACGCCTGGGAATGCACAGTCCTATTCCAAGCAGAGCTGAAAGCCGCCCTGAGATGTGAATGGGGGAAAGCGCGACCTGCGCGGCTGACTCGGCCTGCACCGCTGGCCTGCGTCGCGGCTGTGGGATCTGGGCGCACTGCGCAGCGGCCGCCCGGCGCGGGGCGCGCTCCAGCTCCCTCCCGCGCCTCCACCTTCTCGCCTACCGATTTTATCTGGCGGGGCACGCAGCTCGGCGCCCTCGGGGCATCCGCAGCTGCACAGCAGCAGCCACAGCCCCAGCAGCGAGGAGACTAGCTCCGCGACGGCGCGCCCCATGGCCTCCACAAGCTCTGCAGCTAGCCTCGAGAGCCCCGCAGTCCTCCCACAGCTGCGCGGCTGCGCGCTCCGCCCAGCCCCGCCCCCAGGCCGCCCAGCCCCTGCGAGCCCCGCCCCGACCCCGCCCAGGCGCCTCGCCCGGCCGGTCCCCTTAGTCCTGCAGGAGCTCCCAGCTCTGGGCTACTCAGTGCCCTAAGCACCCTTCCGCCTCGAAGCCCACCCTCCTTCAGAAGACGTCGAAGGCAGAAGCTGAGGCTCGCCTCAGCTCTCCTCCTCCCTCCCTATTCGGCTGAAGCACCTTGGTTCTTCACTAGTGCCCTCTTCTATCCCCTCCGTCGCTCCTAAGAATGCACACAGCTAATCGCTGCCAGAAACAGACCAAAGGGACAACAGTACTTACTGAGTGATCACCCTGTTGCGAGAACTGTCGGGTACGCAGTGAATGGGTAAATGGTGCTAGTTGAAAAGAAAAATGAGGGAGACTGAAGATAGGGTGGCCCAAGGTGAAGGGGGTGGAATAATAGTAACAGACATGAATAAAAGTAGTGTACCTGTAAGGACACCAGAATGTGCCACCCCAAAATACGCCTCTTTAGCCTAAGGATTATTTCAAGACGAAGACAATTGAGAAGATGTAGATACGTAGAAAGTTCTCCGCCTTCCCCCATTTGCCTAAAAGCAGGACACAAATTTTAAAAGGCAAAGGTATCCCTCTTCCCGCACAGCCTGGAAGGACAAAGGTTAATCACTGAAGACAATTTTACACCTGTTAAATAAAATTTATAGGAAGCCATTGGTTTGGACTGAGCTCCTGCACCAGACTAGGCCCAACAGACTAAACCAAAATGGAGGCACTCATGTCACACATGTTCCACATCACAAGGTCAAAACTAAGTTGTCAATCTGACTTTCTAAGAAATCAGGAGAAAGAAAAATAATAGCCAGATTCCCAAACAGATCAGTTTTAAGTGGCATGATAAGGAAATACCCTCTGCTTTAAACTTTACAAGGAAAGTAACCTCGAAACAACCAATTCACTTTTCTGTTTCTGCTTTCTTCAGCCCTTTCTGAAAGTCAATCTCCTCCACTCAACTCATTCTGTTTTATAGAATGAGGTGTTGCGCAATTCTATCATCGCATAAAAGCCAGTTATGCTCTTTAAATTAGTTGTAATTTTGTCTTTTGACAAACCTTTATCAGCCAGGAATCTACATGACAAACTTTATTAATGAGCCTTTTTCTATTGCTTATTTGCCTTCCCATAATTTGCCACCCCTAGAGACTCAAAATCATTTTCCTTCTCTTAACACTTCTCTTTTTTGTTGTTTTTTTGAGACGAAGTTTCTCTCTTGTTGCCCAGGCTGAAGTGCAATGGTGCAACCTCACGGCAACCTCCGCCTCCTGGGTTCAAGCAATTCTCCTGCCTCAGCCTCCTGAGTAGCTGGGATTACAGGCACGCACCACCACACCTGGCTAATTTTGTATTTTTAGTAGAGATGGGGTTGCTCCATGTTGGTTAGGCTGGTCTTGAACTCGCAACCTCAGGTGATCCGCCCGCCTTGGCCTCCCAAAGTGCTGGAATTACAAGTGTGAGCCACTGCGCCCGGCTCTCTTAACACTTCTCTAAACATATGCTGTTCTAGCTGGGCGCGGTGGCTCAAGACTGTAATCCCAGCACTTTGGGAGGCCGAGACGGGCGGATCACGAGGTCGGGAGATCGAGACCATCCTGGCTAACACGGTGAAACCCCGTCTCTACTAAAAACATACAAAAAACAGGGCGAGGTGGCGGGCGCCTGTAGTCCCAGCTACTCAGGAGGCTGAGGCAGGAGAATGGCGTGAACCCGGGAGGCGGAGCTTGCAGTGAGCTGAGATCCGGCCACTGCACTCCAGCCTGGGCGACAGAGCGAGACTCCGTCTCAAAAAAAAAAAAAAAAAAAAAAACCTTTGCTGTTCTTTTTTGAAGATGCTGTATAATCCTGAATTCAAAGCCACCTCTTAGAGATTTGCTCATTTCCCTGGTCTCTCTTTTGAATACATGACGTACATGTTTTTAAATTTCTGTTTTTCTTTTTTTTTCTTTCTTTCATTTATTTATTTTGAGATGGCTTCGCTCTGTCACCCAGGCTGAAGTGCAATGGCACAATCACGGCTCACTGCAACCTCCTGCTCCTGGGCTCAAGCGATCCACCCACCTCAGCCACCAGAGTAGAGTAGCTGGGACCACAGGCATCCACTACTATGCCCAGCTAATTTTTACACTTTTTATAGAGATGGTTTTTTGCCATATTGCCCAGGCTGGTCTGGAACTCTGGACTCCCAAAGTGTTGGGATTACAGGCATGAGCCACCATGCCTGGTCCTGTTTGTTTTCTTCTTGTTAATCTATCTTTTGTTACAGGGTCTATCACAACCAAAAACTCAGAAGCGTAGAGGAAAACTCTTTTTTCTCCCCTACATACCATACAGTAGAACATTATGCATGCATTAAAAAGAAGCCAGGCACCGTGGCTCACTCCTGTAATCCCAGCACTCTGGGAGACAGAGGCGGGCAGAATATCTGAGGTCAGGAGTTCGAGACCAGCCTGGCCAACAAGGCAAAACCCCGCCTCTACTAAGAATACAAAAATTAGCTGGGCATGGTGGTGCATGCCTGTAATCCCACCTACTTGGGAGGTTGAGACAGGAGAATCACTTGAACTTGGGAGGCTGAGGTTGCAGTGAGCTGAGATCGTGCCACTGCACTCCAACCTGACAGGCTGGTCTCAAAAAATAAAAAGTAAGAAAAAAGAATGCTGGGGCTTGGTGCAGTGGCTCACACCTGTAATACCAGCACTTTGGGAGGCCAGAGCAGGCAGATCATCTGAGGTCAGGAGTTCGAGACCAGGCCTGCCAATATGGTGAAACCCTGTCTCTAATAAAAATATAAAAATTAGCCAGGTGTGGTGGTGCACGCCTGTAATCTCAGCTACTCAGGAGGCTGAGGCAGGAAAATTGCTTGAACCCAGGAGGCAGGGGTTGCAGTGAGCCAAGATTATGCCACTGCACTCCAACCTGGGCGACAGAGTGAGACTCTGCCTCAAAGAAAAAAAAAAAAAAAGGCCGGGCGCGGTGGCTCAAGCCTGTAATCCCAGCACTTTGGGAGGCCGAGACGGGCGGATCACGAGGTCAGGAGATCGAGACCATCCTGGGTAACACAGTGAAACCCCGTATCTACTAAAAATACAAAAACTTAGCCGGGCGAGGTGGCAGGCGCCTGTAGTCCCAGCTACTCGGGAGGCTGAGGCAGGAGAATGGCGTGAACCCGGGAGGCGGAGCTTGCAGTGAGCTGAGATCCGGCCACTGCACTCCAGCCTGGGTGACAGAGCGAGACTCTGTCTCAAAAAAAAAAAAAAAAAAATTGGGTCTATAACTAGTGTCCTAGTATTATCAGTTGAGAAAAGCTTGTGATTGCATGATGGGTATAAAATGATCTCATTTCTGTAATTACAATACTTCACCCAAACAAACAAAAAAGAATAACTAGTACATGAACATGAATAACGACATAGATGAGAGGAAAATAGGTTGGCTACAAAATAAAGTTAAACTTCGAGAAAGAGGCTAGGCTCAGTGGCTCACATCTGTAATCCCAGCACTTTGGGAGGCCAGGGTGGGCGGATGGTTTGAGCCCAGGGTTCAAGACCAGCATGAGCAAAATGGCAAAACCCCATCTATATGAAAAAATATTTAAAAAATTAGCCTGGCATGGTGGTGTGCACCTGTAGTCCTAGCTACTCAGGAGGCTGAGGCAGGAGGATCACCTGAGCCTGGAAGGTAGAGGCTGAGGTGAGTAGTGATCACGGCACTGCATTCCAGACTGGGCACACAGCAAGACTCTGCCCCCCAGTCTCCAAAAAAAAAAAAAAAGATATATGTACCAGGATACAGCTGCAACATTATTTGTAATACAATAGGTTTTTTTGTTTTTTTGTTTTTTTTTTTTGAGACGGAGTCTCGCTCTGTCGCCCAGGCTGGAGTGCAGTGGCCGGATCTCAGCTCACTGCAAGCTCCGCCTCCCGGGTTCACGCCATTCTCCGGCCTCAGCCTCCCGAGTAGCTGGGACTACAGGCACCCACCACCTCGCCCGGCTAGTTTTTTTTTTTTTTTGTATTTCTTAATAGAGACGGGATTTCACCGTGTTAGCCAGGATGGTTTCGATCTCCTGACCTCGTGATCCGCCCGTCTCGGCCTCCCAAAGTGCTGGGATTACAGGCTTGAGCCACCGCGCCCGGCCTGTAATACAATAGGTTTTTTAAAAGTAGTAACCTGAATATCCATCAATGTCACTATGGTAATTTATTCAATTTACCATCCAATACATTGTGGAACTTTCATTTGATGGACGATTTTGCAACTATTAAAAAACTATTAGGCCAGGACTGGGCGCAGTGGCTCACATTTGTAATCCCAGCACTTTGGGAGGCCGAGGCGGGCAGATGACCTGAGGTCAGGAATTCAAGACCAACCTGGCCAATATGGTGAAACCTCATCTCTACTAAAAATACAAAAATTGGCTGGGCGTGGTGGTGGGCACCTGTAATCCCAGCTACTCAGGAGGCTGAGGCAGGAGAATTGCTTGAACCCAGGAGGTGGAGGTTGCAGTGAGCTGGGATCAAGCCATTGCACTCCAGCCTGGGCAACAAGAGTGAAACTCCATCTCAAAAAAAAAAAAATTAGCCAGGCATGGTGGCACGCGCCTGTAGTCCCAGCTACTTAGGAAGCTAAGGTGGCAGAAACACCTGAGCCTAGGAGGCAGAGACTGCAGTGAGCCAAGATCACTGCCACTGCACTCCAGCCTAGGCAACAGAGACCCTGAAGCCCGGCACAGTGGCTCACACCCATAATCCCAGCACTTTGGGAGGCCGAGACAGGTGGATCACGAAGTCAGGAGATCGAGGCCATCCTGGCGAACACGGTGAAACCCCGTCTCTACTAAAAAAATACAAAAAACTAGCCGGGCGAGGTGGCGGGCGCCTGTAGTCCCAGCTGCTCAGGCGGCTGAGGCAGGAGAATGGCGTAAACCCGGGAGGCAGAGCTTGCAGTGAGCTGAGATCGGGCCACTGCACTCCAGCCTGGGCGACAGAGCGAGACTCTGTCTCAAAAAAAACAAAAAATAAAAAACAAAAAACCCCTAAAAATCCAAGTGTATACATGTGCATCTGTATAGAGTAAAATGTGGAACATTACAGATGAATCTATTAATATTATTTACCTCAAGAAGGGGAAGAAGATACATTTTTAATATTTTCCTTATGTATCCATTTCGTTTGTAACACTAAACACGTTTTACTTTTGTAACTTAAAAACTACTCTACTTAAAAAAAAAGTACGGCTGGGAGCAGTGGCTTACACCTGTAATCCTAGCACTTAGGGAGGCTGAGGCGGGCAGATCACCTGAGATCAGGAGTTCGAGACCAGCCTGGCCAACATGGTGAAACCCCATCTCTACTAAAAATACAAAAATTAGCTGGGCATGGTGGTGGGCGCCTGTAATCCCAGCTACTGGGGAGGCTAAGGCAGGAGAATCGCTTGAACCCAGGAGGCAGAGGTTGCGGTGAGCCAAGATTGTGCCATTGCACTCCAGCCTAGGAGACAGAGAAAGACTCTTCTCAAATAAATAAATAAATAAGTACTTGTGCAATATCCATATAATGGAGTTTCATTTGGGAATAAAAAGGAATGAAGTAATGATACATGTTACAATATGGATGACCCTGAAAAGCATAATGTTAAGTGAAATAAGTCAGTCACAAGAAACCATATATTGCATGCTTCCAATTATATGAAATGTCTAGAATAGGCAAATCTATAGAGGCAGAAAGACTAGTGGCTGGGACATGGAATGGGATGAGGGTCAGGGAGTGACTGCTAATTGCTAAGGGTTTCCTTTTTGAGGTGAAGAAAATGTTATAAAATTGATTGTGGTGATTCTTGCACACACACCTCTGTGAATAAACTAAAAACTATTAAACTGAAAAACACTTTATATGGATGTCCCAAAAAGGTGTTTTAAAAATACCATCCACCATTAACATTTGTTTTATTCACCATCAAAAGACTAGTACTTGATATCTTTGAAAATAATCTGAAGAATGTGCCAGAGACTCTAAAGACAATTCCAAAAAATGAAAATCCAGAGTGTATCCAGTCTGAACAAACTACTTTAAAGAGGACATCACGTTTTTGTTTTTTGTTTTTTTTGGTGTTTTGTTTTGTTTTGTTTTGTTTTTGAGGAGTCTTGCTCTGTTGCCCAGGGGCGCACTGCAACCTCTGACTCCCGGCTTCAAGTGGTTCTCCTGCCTCAGCCTCCTGAGTAGCTGGGATTACAGACAGGTGCCACCACACCTGGCTAATTTTTGTATTTTAAAGTAGACACGGGGTTTCTCCATGTTGGCCAGGCTGGTCTTGAACTCCTGGCTCAAGTGATCTGCTCACTTCGGCCTCCCAAAGACTGGGATCACAGGCATGAGTTGCCCCACTCGGCCGACATCACATTTTTCGATGTGTAAATTCTCCTATGTTTAAAAAAGTATTTCTACAACTTAAACTTACATCATAGATATTTTCCAGTTCAACACTACAGATCTGATTAACAGCTTTTCAATAGCTGCAAAATAGTCCATAAAATGAATGTTCTGGCCAGGGGCAGCGGCTCATGGCTGTAATCTCAGCACTTTGGGAGGCTGAGGTAGGCGGATCACCTGAGGTCAGGAGTTCAAGACCAGCCTGGCCAACATGGTGAAACCCTGTCTCTACTAAAATACAAAAATTAGCCAGGCTAATTTAGGTGGTGGCTCACATCTGTAATACCAGCTACTGGGGAGGCTGAAGCAGGAGAATCGCTTGAACCCAGGAGACAGAGGTTGCAGTGAGCCAAGACTGTGCCACTGCACTCCAGTCTAGGAGACAGAGCGAGACTGTCTCAAAAAAAAAAAGAAAAAAAGAAAAAAAGGAAAAAGAAAAAGAAAAGAAAAAGAAAAATTTCCACACATATTCGGTGTAAATTGAATAAATTACCACAAGTGGCATTGATGGATATTCAGGTTACTCCATTTTTTTCTATTACAAATAATGCTGCAGTTGTATCTTGGCACGTAAATCTTTATAATTTAATTCTTTTATTTCTGTAGGATAGATTCCTAGATATCGGATTACTTTAGTGACATATATATAATAAGCAATATGAAATGCATACTGAGTATACTGAACCACATTTCAGAGCTCTAATTTCTCTGCCTCCTAAAGTTGGACCGAAGTTTATGTATCTTTTGACTTGTTTACTTTTAAGATTCTTGTGACCAATTTGCATTAAATAGTGGTTTTTGGTTTTTTTTGTTTTGTTTTGTTTTGTTTTGTTTTTTGAGAAGGATCCTCGCTCTGTTGCCCAGGCTGGAGTGCAATGGCAAGATCTTGGTTCACTGCAATCTCTGCCTCCCGGATTCAAGTGATTCTCCTGCCTCAGCCTCCTGAGTAATTGGGATTACGGGCGCCCACCACCATGCCAGGCTAATTTTTGTATTTTTAGTAGACACAGGTTTTCTCCATGTTGGTCAGGCTGGTCTCGAACTCCTGATTTCAGGTGATCCTCCCGCCTCAGCCTCCCAAAGTGCTGGGATAACAGGCGTGAGCCACTGCCCCCGGCCTAAACAGATATTTCTGAAATACTTTTCAATGTGCATTCAATACACGGAAGAAATGCAAATACAAATAAAAATCTGGCATCTGGAAATATCGTCCCCGCTCTCAAAAATTTGGCTAGCACCAACGAGGCAAATTCTTAATAAAATCTTTACTTTTTAAAGTAAAACTTTTTTTCTTTTTTCTTATTTCTTAAGTAAACATTTTAAATTGAAATTTTTTTTTCTGTACAGAGAAAGTTGAAACATCCATTCCCGTGTTTGGGATGAGAGAAGATAAATTATTTATGTTATTGAAAAACAAGATTATAGACTGTCAATAAACTTTTACTCTTAAATTAATAAATAATACATGACAATTCTTTTCACATGAAAGCCAACGTCTGCTTTTATTTCCTCCTAAAACACTCTGGCGGCAAGCTATACCAACAGCGCCGCTGGTGTAGTGGTATCATGCAAGATTCCCATTCTTGCGACCCGGGTTCGATTCCCGGGCGGCGCAAGCGACTTTTGCTTCTCGCTCTCCAAAAACCAAATAGTTTGAAGAGTCTTTATAAAAACCAGATAGCTTGAAGAGTCTTTATATATCTTTCCTCTTTTGGAAAGATTTAGGCTTTTTACTGTCCCTGAAGGTTTCCACTCCATTATAACTCGCGGTCGAAACACTAGAATCCGCAGCCAGAAGACAAAAAAGTTCACGCAAGCCTTGAAGTAGTTAACCCTTGCGCCTGCGCAGCCTGAGACGTCCCTAGCGTCGGGTGGAAGAGCGGCTGCGCAACAAGTGAACCTATGGATTAAGGTGTAGCCTGGCTGCCGGGAGGTTGAGAGTGCAAGATTATTCTGCGCCTGCGCGGCCCGGGTAACTTCCCTGGCTGCTCCTAGGCGCCCGGCTAGCCGCCATCTTGTATTGGGGCTTCATTGTTCCCGCTGGGCCGGGCGGTTTAGTGTAATTGCCGCGGGAGAAGGAGGCGGAGTAACCTCTGGTCAGCCGAGAAACCCCGCTATCCCGTAGCCATAACCGCTCAAACGATTTGGGAGGTAGTGAAGGGCAGGGAGTTGGACCCGGAGGCGGCGCCGCGACAGCAGCAGCCATGGAGGACGAGATGCCCAAGACTCTGTGAGTCTGGGGCAGCGATGAGGGAGGCGGGATGGTGGTCGTCCCGGAGGGAAGGCCTCGGCCCTGCGCCGCTCCCAGCCTATTGTTCTCCGTGGACACCGCCATATCGTGGTTTTTGTTTCCTTAGCATGCACCTGAATGCTTAGAACCAAGACCCAATCTGTGAGAGGACAAGGTGAAGGGAGACCGGGCTCAACCCTTTCAATTAATCCCTTCACTGTAGCTACACCATTGCTTGACCTTTGCTCTCGCCGCGGGCCCTCTGTGGTCTTAGACCTGGAGAAGACTTTTTCATTCAGATCTCTTTTTAGAACTTGTCGAACCTTCCTTTTGTCCTATGCTTTCTATCCTTCTCTTTTCCCGCTTCTCCCCCTTTTTAATTAACTTCTTCTTATCTTTACAGCCGTCTTCCTTTAATTTTACTTTTGATTTCCTATTGAAATTCTTCCTTTCATTTTCTTCTCGGTGATAAGATTTTTTCCCCCCCTTGAGGCTGCTTGTACTCATTTTCAGTGCGGTAAACTTTATTCTTGCAGTTGACATTGGAAAAAAGCCAAGCATTTTTCTTTAACCTCTGGCTTTCCTTCTGTAGCCCCCCACCGACCAAAAAGCCTAACCAGACACTCCAAGGATTTGGAAATCTCACCCAGAAGGAATGTATCAATTGTGGGGAAATTGATATAATATTATTTTTATAGTCGCTTGCTACTGTTGTGATTGACTTGGTGTTGAACGAGCGGGCCGTTTTTATGAAGCAACAATTGATAAATGCCGTAACATATTTATAGAGAATTTTTAGAGTTAGCGTTAAATTATCGGAGCGTGGATATTTTCTTTGTCGTGTGGTTTCCCCCACTGCGTTCTTTGTTTTTCAAAGTATTATCGGATGAGTTGATCCTGCCTTTGTTGGCATTTCTCGGAAAGAGAAAAGCTCAATGAGTTCTTGACATAGCTTTTTGTTTTTCTTGGATGACATAGCTTTTTGTTTATATTCTTGGAATACTGGCAGTTTGAGAGCTCCATGCATTAAAAATGCAATTTTAGGTTTCTCTTTGCAGCTTTCTAGATAATGAAGTTGCTCTGAAGTACGATGTCGTTTTTTTCACCTCCAAAATTTTTCCACTTTTAAGTTGCTATTTCTTATCTATATTGGAAATGTGGTTGCACTTGTTTTCTTAATAGATTGTCAGTTAATCTGTTAGTAACCTTGAAATTTCTTTTCTCTATTCCTGAGGCTCAAAAAGTATCTTTTCAATAGGACGTAGCAATTAGTGCATGACCTTTGTTTTAGGAAATATTGTATCTGTAGATGAATACTCCCTAAAAAACTAACTAGCCTCACGGTGTTGGTGGAGTCTCTTCCCCCTTGCCTCTTAGCTACGACAGCCATCAGCATTTTGGGTTAAGGCACTGCTCGTGTTTTATAATGTAAACTTAATATTCTTCGTTTGAAAATGTTTAATTTTAAAAACTGCCAGAAGCATCTGACCACGTAACTTTTTGTTTTTACTTTTTAATTTTTTGAGATGGAGTCTCACTTTGTTACCCAGGCTGCAAGGCTAGAGTGCAGTGGTCCGATCTCGGCTCACTGCAACCTCCACCTCCTGGGTTCAAGCCATTCTCCTGCCTCACCCTCCCAAGTAGCTGACATTACAGGCGGGCACCATGCCCGGCTCATTTTTGTATTTTTAGTAGAGACGGGGTTTCACCATGTTGCCAAGCTGGTCTCGAACTTCTGACCTCAGGTGATCTGCCCAGCTCGGCCTCCCAAAGTGCTAGGATTACAGATGTGAGCCACAGCGCCTGGCCTGTCCTCAACTCTTAACTATTACATTTATGACTTATTTTGCCTTGTATCCCTCACTAAAACACCCCATCCAAGAAACACTTCCTCAAAGTAGTCATACTGTAAAAGTCTCTTGTTTCTACCTCCCTCAACCCAAACTCCCATTTTTCCAGTCAGGCAAACCTTGGCTAAACATGAGGGTACTAATCCCTAAGTTTTCCTAGTAGTGCTTTTAATTTTAATGTAAGATTTTTGCTTTAATGACCCTGGAAGTCAGAGGCTTTTAATATATGTTCTTAACACAGTTCTTAGCACATTAAAAACATAGAGCCTCTTAATATATGTTCTTAGTCTGGTCCATGGTAAGTGATCAATAAATTTGTTTAAGAAACTGGTATAATTGGCTGGGCACAGTGGCTCACGCCGGTAATCCTAACACTTTGGGAGGCCGAGGCGGGTGGATCACCTGAGGGCAGGAGTTCAAGACCAGCCTGGCCAACATGGAGAAATCCTGTCTCTACTAAAAATACAAAAATTAGCTGGGCATGGTGGCGCATGCCTGTAATCCCCGCTTCTCAGGAGGCTGAGGAAGGAGAATCACTTGAACCCGGAAGGTGGAGGTTGCAGTGAGCTGAGGTTGCGCCATTGCACTCCAGCCTGGCGACAGGAGGGAGGCTCCATCCCAAAAAAAAAAAAAAAACTGGTAGAATTTCAAGCAGTGAATTAAGATTTTTCTTGAGAATAAAATAGAGTCTTAAGTTTTTATCACCCGCATACCTAAATGGCTCACTGGAAATTACTTCATTTGCTACATCTGAGTGTTCAGCATCTCCATGTTAAGTTAGAGAATACTAGTATTTGATTTCTTGTCACCAATACTTTGAAAACATATTCTGAGACAAACTTCCCTAAAGTTTATACTGCAAGATTATTTTGAGGAGTATTCAAGGTACAATTAATAAGTTCAAACATTTGTAGTGAGCGTATGAGTGATGTATACTACTATTCTCTATTCATGTATAAATTTGAAATTTTCCATAATAAAAAAATAAAAATACATGTATAGTAAGTCTGAATTGGCCTTGGTCACTTTAAAAATATTCAACTTGTGAACTAAAAGCTACACACTAGACTAGAAAAACATTGCTGGTGTTAGTTGATGAAAATTAAGTCCCTCAAATCCAGACACCTTAATATCCTTTGTGTGGTTTACTCTCAAATGCACAAGTGCTCTCTTTTGAGATAACTATACTGTTACTGTGTGGCTTTCACATTTGCTAAGAGTGCAGATCTATAAATTATAGACCATCTTTAAAAGCCTGCAGCTGGCCAGGCATGGTGGCTCACACCTGTAATCCCAGCACTTTGGGAAGCCGAGGTGAGTGGATCACCTTAGGTCAGAAGTTTGAGACCAGCCTGGTCAACATGGCGAAACCCCATCTCTACTAAAAATACAAAAATTAGCTATGTGTGGTGACACATGCCAGTAGCCTCAGCAACTTGGGACTCCAGAGGCTCAGGGAGGAGAATCGCTTGAACCCAGGAGGTGGAGGTTGCAGTGAGCCGAGATCACGCCACTGCACTCCAGCCTGGACGACAGAGCGAGACAGAGCCCAATTAATTGCTATATACTAATGTGAGTCTTGTCTGTCTTCTGCTCCATGGTTATCTTTCATTCTTGTTGTCTACCCCACTCTCCAAATAGTATTGGCCTTTGTAATTTGTATGAAATAAAATCTCTTGGATTGAAATCAGACCTATCTTAAAGATTAGATTGAAGGCAAGGTTGACTAAAATGAGATATTTATTAGATAATACTTATGTTTCCAAATAACTGCTAGTAATTAAGAATATGCTAGAAACATTACATTCACTCAGTAATATTGAGAGCATACTACATGGCTGTCACTCTTCTGGGAACTGGGGATACGGTAGTACATGTAGTAGGCCTTTTAAGAATGTATAGGCCGGGCGCGGTGGCTCAAGCCTGTAATCCCAGCACTTTGGGAGGCCGAGACGGGCGGATCACGAGTTCAGGAGATCGAGACCATCCTGGCTAACACGGTGAAACTCTGTCTCTACTAAAATACAAAAAAAAATTAGCCGGGCGAGGTGGCGGGCGCCTGTACTCCCAGCTACTCGGGAGGCTGAGGCAGGAGAATGGCGTGAACCCGGGAGGCGGGGCTTGCAGTGAACTGAAATCCGGCCATTGCACTCCAGCCTGGGCAACAGAGCTAGACTCGTCTCAAAAAAAAAAAAAAAAAAAGAATTTATGTAAGTGGCTGGGCGCGGTGGCTCAAGCCTGTAATCCCAGCACTTTGGGAGGCTGAGACGGGCGGATCACGAGGTCAGGAGATTGAGACCATCCTGGCTAACACGGTGAAACCCCGTCTCTACTAAAAAAATACAAAAAAACTAGCCGGGCGAGGTGGCGTGGTGGCGGGCGCCTGGAGGCTGAGGCAGGAGAATGGCATAAACCCGGGAGGCGGAGCTTGCAGTGAGCTGAGATCCGGCCACTGCTCTCCAGCCTGGGCCACAGAGCGAGACTCCGTCTCAAAAAAAAAAAAAAGAACTTACATAAGTAATTATGTTAGATCGTAATAAGTGCCATGGAGAAAAATAATGCAGGGTATGCATGGTAAGGAGGAAGGGGTGAATATTTATAGAGAATAATAAAGGAAGGTCATCCTTTGATAAGTGACATTTGAGGAAAAAAGTGAAGGAGATAAGGGAGAGCCATGCTTCTATCTGAAGGAGGAGCACCCTAGAAAGAGCTAGTGCAAGGGGCCCTTGGGGGCAGGGCATGCTGTTTGGTTAGCCTGAGGAGAGTAAATGTAGTAGAGGAGTAGGAAATGAGGTCAGAATGATAAATAGGAATGTTAGGGGAGATAGAAAATACCAGATTATATGGGTCCTTAAGAGGACTGTCTTATCTGAGTAGGAATGGAAGCTGTAAGTGGGTTTCAAGCATAGTAGTGGTATAGCCTATCTTAACCTTGAAACTGGCAGAAGCAAGTAGCCTAGTCAGGAAGCCAATCCAGGTTTGAGAGAAAGCAGTGCCTGTAATTGTAGTTAGTGCTGGTGAAAGTGATGGGAAGTAGTTGAATTACGGATATGTTTTGAAAATAGAGCAACAGGAATTACCAGTGGCTTAGATGTGGCATGTGAGAATGTCGACAATAAATGGATTTATTTTAAAATGTGTAATATCAGTTATCTAAAATGTTACAGTTTGTTGCAAAATATAAGTAAAAATGAAAAGTCTTGAGGATCGATAACCCTTAAGATGTCTGCAGGCATAGTATTGGATACATTTGTTCAAACTGGTTTACCTAGTGAAGGAGGTCCCAACTAATAAGGCAGTTTCAGCCATCTCTTGTAACAGATTATTCTTTGTGATGGGTATACATTTGTTACATAATAATAAGGTTAGGATGCTCATGTATAGTATATACACAAGCACTTACTATTCCACACAGTTTATTTTTGTTTTAATTGAGATAGGGTCTCATCCTGTTGCCCAGGCTCTGGTGCAGCGGTGCAATCGCAGCTCACTGTAGCCTCGACCTCTCAGGCTCAAGGGATGTTCCCACCTCAGCATACTGAATAGCTGGGACTACAGGCATGTACCACCGTGTCTGGCTAGTTTTTAAAAATATTTGTAGAGAAGCGATCTCACTGTGTTGCCCAGGCTGGTCTCGAACTCCTGGGCTCAAGCGATCTTCCCACCTTAGCCTCCCAAAGTGCTGGAATTATAGGTGTGAGCCACCGTGCCTGGTGTCTACATAATTTCTTCATTAGTAAAAGACATAACTAATCTTTTCCCCCTAGGGTAACTTAAGCAAAATGAGAGAATTTTCTAGCAAATTGCAAATGCTCAGAAGTCGTTCTGAGACAGTACATTTAACTCTTTAACAGATATTTATAGAGCAATAAGTATCACTGCAATGATATTGCAGTGTTCCAGGCAGTATTCTAACTAGCAGTCCCCAGCCTTTTTGGCACCGAGACCAGTTTTGTGGAAGACAATTTTTCCATGGGTGGAATGGTTTCAGGGTGAAACTGTTCCACCTCAGAACATCAGACATTAGATAAATTCTCATAAGGAACACACAACCTAGATCCCTTGCATGCCCAGTTCACAAATGCTGCTAATCTGACAGGAGGCAGAGCTCAAGCAGTAATGCTCCCTCCCCCGCTGCTCACCTCCTGCTGTGTGGCCCAATTCCTAACAGGCCATTGACACATAATGGTCCGTGGCCTGAGGGGAGTTGGGGACCTCTGTTCTGGATGGTAGATACCAACTAAGAATAAAAATGAAAACCTCTGGCCGGGCGCGGTGGCTCAAGCCTGTAATCCCAGCACTTTGGGAGGCCGAGACGGGTGGATCACGAGGTCAGGAGATCGAGACCATCCTGGCTAACACGGTGAAACCCCATCTCTACTAAAAAATACAAAAAACTAGCTGGGCGAGGTGGCGGGCGCCTGTAGTCCCAGCTACTCAGGAGGCTGAGGCAGGAGAATGGCGTAAACCCGAGAGGTGGAGCTTGCAGTGAGCTGAGATCCGGCCACTGCACCCCAGCCTGGGTGACAGAGCAAGACTCCGTCTCAAAAAAAAAAAAAAAGAAAAAAAAAGAAAACCTCTTATGGAATTTATTATTAGGTAAAAAACTATTCATACTTTTTACTCAAATTTTCACAGAGACCTTATCAAATTCTGCCTTTTTTTTTTTTTTTTTTTTTTTTGAGATGGAGTCTCTGTCGTCCAGGCTGGAGTGCAGTGGCGTGATCTCGGCTCACTGCAACCTCCACGTCCTGGGTTCAGGTAATTCTCCTGCCTCAGCCTCCTGAGTAGTTGGGATTACAGGCACCCACCACCACACCTGGCTATTTTTTTGTGTTTTTAGTAGAGACGAGTTTCAACATGTTGGCCAGGCTGATCTCGAACTCCTGAACTCAAGTGATCCGTCCACCTCAGCCTCCCAAAGTGCTGGGATTACAGGCATGAGCCATCACTCCCGGCTAATCCTGAAAATTTCTTACAGGCACAAGAGTCAGGTGAGAGTGGACACAGAAGAGATGCAGAGATAGTACAGACTTTTGTTTTTTTTGCGGGGAAGGGTTTTGCGGAAGAATGGCATGATGACCTTCATCTAGCATCCCTTAATGTTACCATCTTATATAACCATGGTATAATTATCAAAATTAAGAAATTAACACTATAGGCTTTATTCCAATTTTTCCACTGATACCTTTTTTATATTCTAGGATCCAACTCAGGAAAATACCACATTGCATTTCATCGTCGTCTCTTTATTCTCCTTGGTTCTGTGAGATGTCTTTCTTGACCTTAACACTTTTTTTCTTTTTTTTAGAGATAAGGTCTCACTCTGTTGCCCAGGCTGGAGTGCAGTGGCACAATCATTGTTCACTTCAGCTTCCCAAGTAGCTGGAACTACAGGTGCACACCACCACACCCAGCTAATTTTTTCTTATTTTTTGTAGAGACGGGGCATATCACTATGTTGCCCTGGCTGGTCTCAAACTACTGGCCTCAAGTGAATCTCTCACCTCGGCCTTCCAAAGCACTGGGATTACAGGTGTGAGCCACTGCACCCCGCCGACACTTTGGAAGGGTACTGTTTCTCCTTTTCTCCAAAATCACCATGACTTATTTTTTCTTAACTTACTCTGTTGGTTAGAAGTAAGTCACCAAGGCTAGCTCACACACTCAGAAGAGGAAGATTAAGTTACACTTCCTGGAGGGAGGTGTATCCAAAGAATTCATAGTCATTTAAAACCATTAGTTCGTTGGTCAAAACCTTTTTTTTTTTTTTTTTGAGACAGTCTCGCTCTGGTGCCAGGCTGAAGTGCGGTGGCATGATCTTGGCACTGCAACCTCTGCCTCCCGGGTTCAAGCGACTCTCCTGCCTTGGCCTCCCTAGTAGCTGAAACTACAGGCCCGCGCCACCATGCCCGGCTAATTTTTTGTATTTTTTAGTAGAGACGGTGTTTCACTGTTGGCCAGGATGGTCTTGATCTCCTGACCTGTGATCTGCCTCGGCTTCCCAAAGTGCTGGAATTATAGCAGGCGTGAGCCACTGCACCTGGGCCAAAACCAGTATTTAATAAATATTTTAGAGGTGGTACTTTGAGGCTATGCAGATACCCTATTTCCCCTTTTAAGGTTTCATCAACTAATGTGAGCTTCCATGGGTGGATCTTCCTATAGAAATTATTACTATGGTATGTTAATGGTGATTTTCTATTTCACTCATTCTTTCTACATTTATTAATTAATTCTGTAAGAAAAAACTATTTTTCCCTTATCCAGGATCCATTTAAACATTATTCATTGTATTTGGTTATCAGTGTTTTTTATGTCCTTTTTTTTTGGTGGGGGGACGGGGAGGGCAGTGTCTTGCTCTGTCACCCTGGCTGGAGTACTGTAGTGCAATCTCAGCTCACTGCAATGTCCACCTCCTGAGTTCAAGTGATTCTTGTGCCTCCCGCTCCCAGGGAGCTGGGATTACAGGCGTGCACCACCATGCCTGGCTAATTTTTGTATTTTTAGTAGAGATGAGGTTTCACCATGTTGGCCAGGCTGGTCTCTAACTCCTGGTCTCAAGTGAACCACCTATCTCAGCCTCCCAAAGTGCTAGGATTTCAGGCTTGAACCACTGTGCCCAACTTTCTGTTTCTTTTACTTATTTGTATCTTAGAAATGAGGTCTTGCTGTGTTGCTCAGGCTGGATTCAAACTTCTGGGTTCAAGGGATCCACCCACCTCAGCCTCTCAAGTAGCTGGGACTGTGGGCTTGTGCCACCGCTCCCTTTTATTCAAGAACAGTCATCTGTTGTGTTTGTTTTAGGACAATAATTTTTTGAAGAGACTGAGTTGTCTTATAAAATGTCCCACATCTGAATTTGTGGAATTGTTTTATATGCCCGATATCCTATAAACTTAAATTTAATTTTCAGCTTGGTTAGATTTAGGTTAGACTTTTTTATGTAAATATTTTATAGGTGATACTGTGTAATTCGTATTACATATATGCAGTGTCTCATTAGTTGTTGCCCATCTATAAAATAATTGAAAATTTTATCACTGGGTTATAGTGGTAACAGCCAAAGCTCTCATTTTTGAGGTAAGGTTTTCCCTTTGCAATGAATTAAGTAATCTATGTGATAACTCTGACACCTTGTGACTATTTCCACACCAACCATTCACGTAGTAATTTAAGCATAGATTAAAGATCCTTCCCTGAATCAGTTGTTTCACTAGGGTTTACACATTGTTAATTTAATACTATCTTTCTACATTTATTAACTAGCATTCTTTTGTAGAGGAGAACTTTTCTAAACTAGAGCTATTAGATTACACTATTTAGGAGTTCCTACTTAATAGGATAAATGCTTAATTCTGTCTCTTTTTCAGAATAGAGACTTGGTGCAGTAATAATTCCCAATACTGGTAAATTGCTGTTGGGTAAATGTTGCTGTTACTTTCTCTTTTGAGTACCATTATTTTACCTGATCTTTAAATGTCATTTGTTATTGACTCAGCATTTCTTCCTTTGCCATCTTAACCTTTTCCGAAGGCTTCATGTTAAGTACTCAGTATGTGTTTGTTGAATGGTAGATGGAAAGAAGAAACTGAATCCGCACTTTTTGAGCATGTATGAATATTTATTTTTCTGAGGAGAAAGTCCGTACCTTGTATCAAATTTTCTGAAGGGTACCTGAGAGACAAATGAGAAACTAACGTTTTGGGGAGACTGCATTCTCTGATTCCAGAACTGGTAAACCTCTAACTCTGTAACATGACTAGAGGTAAACTCATCTCAAAATCTCATTTTAAAAACTTATTTATAAACCCTTTATTGGCCGGGCACGGTGGCTCATGCCTGTAATCTCAACACTTTGGGAGGCCGAGGCAGGCGGATCACGAGGTCAGGAGATCAAGACCTTACTGGCTAACATGGTGAAACCCCATCTCTACTAAAAATACAAAAAATTAGCCGGGCATGGTGGCGGGTGCCTATAGTCCCAGCTCCTCAGGAGGCTGAGGCAGGAGAATGGTGTGAACCTACAAGGCAGAGCTTGCAGTGAGCTGAGATCGTGCCACCGCACTCCAGCGTGGGTGACAGAGCGAGACTCCATCTCAAAAAAAAAAAAACCCTTTATTTTATTTTTAGAGATAGAGTCTTGCTCTGTCACCTGGTGCAGTGGCATCATCATAGCTCATTGCAGCCTCTTAACTCCTGGGTTCAAGTGATCTTCCCACCTCAGTGTCTGAAGTAGCTGGGACCATGCCATGGGACATAGTGCCACCATGTCTGGCTAATTTTTTATCGTTATTTTTATTTTTTGTAGAGACGGGGGTGTCACTGTATTGACTGGGCTGATCTTGAACTCCTGGACTAAAGTGATCTTCCCACCTTAGCCTCCAAAAGTGCTGGGATTACAGGTGTGAGCCACTACCCCTAGCCTAAGCCCTTTAAATGAAGATCATCACAGTCTTCGGCCTTGTAATGCACTATTTATATGTTTATTGATTACCAACTCATAATCTGTGATCTTTCTACTCCCTTTCACCCCTCTTCTACTGATCAGTAATGTTAAATGGAAGGTTTCTCATCCCACTGTGAGCATTCAAAACAACTGATAATTTACCTATAACTTTTTAAAAATGTGTTCATTGCATAACCAAAGTCTACCTAAATTGAACAAATAAGGGAAATAATGTTAATTTAAAAATTGGGGGTGCCAGCCTAGCCTGACCAATATGGTGAAACCCCATCTCTACCAAAAATATAAAAAAATTAGCTGGGCGTGGTGGCAGGTGCCTGTAGTCCCAGCTACTTGGGTGGCTGAGGCAGGAGAATCACTTGAACCTGGGAGGCGGAGGTTGCAGTGATCAGAGATCACGCCACTGCCCTCCAGCCTGGGCAACAGAGCGAGACTTTGTTCAAAAAAAAAAAAATGGGAGAACGTCAGTGTTCTTAGTAATATTAATACCATAGAAGTAGAAATAATTGCAGTGCTTCTTAGGTTTGATTGTATAAATTTTTTTTCCTTTTTTTTTTTTTTGAGACGATATCTCGCTCTGTTGCCCAGGCTGGAGGGCAGTGGCACCATCTTGGCTCACTGCAAGCTCTGCCTCCTGGGTTCATACCACTCTCCTGCCTCAGCCTCCCAAATAGGTGGGACTACAGGCGCCCACCACCACTCCCGGCTAATTTTTTGTATTTTTACAGAGATGGGGTTTCACCGTGTTAGCCAGGATGGTCTCGATCTCCTGACCTCGTGATCTGCCCGCCTCAGCCTCCCACAGTGCTGGGATTACAGGCGTGAGCCACCGTAGCCAGCCTTCTTTTTTCCTTTTTAAGACAGTCTTGCTTCGTTACCCAGGCTGGAGTGCAGTGGCATGATCCAGGCTTGTTGCAACCTCCCCCTCCTGGGTTCCAGCAGTTCTCATGCCTCAGCCACCCCCAAGTAGCTGGGATTACAGGCGGGCACCACCATGCCTAGCTAATTTTTGTGTTTTTAGTAGAGAAGGGGTTTCACCATGTTGGCCAGGCTGGTCTCAAACTCCTGGCCTCAAGTGATCCACCTGTGTCAGCCTCCCAAAGTGCTGGGATTACAGGCGTGAGCCACTGCACCCAGCCATTATTGTATAAGATATTTTATATAACTAATGATGATTCATTTGAGTGTTTTTAAAGTTTATCTTCCTAAGGTAAGCCTGGAAACTTAGAAACAAGCAATAGGTTTAATTTGCAAAACCATGACTAAAACAGACATGCACATACTAGCTTCCCCTTCACTAGCAAGGTGTAACATATTTCTTTTCTTTTTTTTTTTGAAACATAGTCTCACTCTGTTGCCCAGGCTGGTGTACAGTGGTGCAACCTCCGCTCACCCAGCCTCCGCCTCCTGGGTTCAAGTGATTCTCCTGCCTCAGCTTCCCAAGTAGCTGGGACTACAGGCATCCGCCACCATGCCCGGCTAATTTTTTTTTCGTGTTTTAGTAGAGACAGGGTTTCACCGTGTCAGCCAGGGTGGTCTCGATCTCCTGACCTCGTGATCCGCCCGTCTCGGCCTCCCAAAGTGCTGGGATTACAGGCTTGAGCCACTGCGCCCGGCTTCAAAGAGATTTTTAAGTGTTGGCAAACTTTTAAAAGTCACTCCCAAATATTATAGTATAAGGCAAAGATCTGCCTATTTCTCAAGTTTAATTTTTAATAAACAGCTTTAGAAACTGGTGGAGAATAAGCAAATTTAAAATGGTAAATCGAGGGCTGGATACAATGCCTTATGCCTGTAATCTTTAAGATTACACTTTGGGAGGCCGAGGCAGGCAGATCACTCGAACCCAGGAGTTTGAGACCAGCTCAGCAACATGGTGAAACCCCTTCTTTACAGAAAATGTAAAAAAATTAGCCAGATATGATGGCACACGCCTGTGGTCCCAGCTACTTGGGTGGCTGAGGTGGGAGAATCCCTTGAGCCCAGGAGGTGGAAGTTGTAGTGAGCTGAGATTGCTCCGCTACACTCCAGTCTGGGCAACCCAGCAAGACCTTGTCTCAAAAAAAAAATAGATAAATTGAGGTAAATTGAGCTGGATGTGGTGGTTCCTGTAGTCCATTACTCAGGAGGCCGAGGCAGGAGGTTTGCTTGAGGCCAGGAGTTTGAGAGCAGCCTGAGCAATATAGCCAGACCATTTCTCTTAAAAAAAAAAAAAAAAAAAAGCCAAGTGCAGTGGCTCACACCTGTAATCCCAGCACTTTGGGAGGCTGAAGTGGGTGGATCACCTGAGGTCAGGAGTTGGAGACCAGCCTGACCAACATGGAGAAACCCTGTCTCTACTAAAAATATAAAATTAGCTGAGTGTGGTCGCGCATGCCTGTAATCCCAGCTACTCGGGGAGGCTGAGGCAGGAGAATCACTTGAACCCTGGAGGTGGAGGTTGCGGTGAGCCGAGATCGAGATCGCGCCGCTGCACTCTGTCCTGGGCAACAAGAGCGAAACTCCATCTCAAAAAAAAAAAAGGTCAATTGTTTTTCTTTGTGTTTCAGATACGTCGGTAACCTTTCCAGAGATGTGACAGAAGCTCTAATTCTGCAACTCTTTAGCCAGATTGGACCTTGTAAAAACTGCAAAATGATTATGGATGTAAGGGTATTTTACTTAGTTAACTTTATTCTTTTTTTTTTTATTTTTAAGATGTTACTTAAAGCAATTGCTTGGAAGGAATTCTTAATTTACCATAGTCTAAATATAGTATAAATTCTTAGTTTACTGTAGTCTAAATATAGTCTTAGTTTACTATATTCTAAATTAATAGGGATTTGGATTTTAGTGAATTTGTAATGAACTTGTTTTGACAGCTGAATTTAATTTGTTTTACTAAATAATGGAAGATGAGAATAGAACTAGTTATTTGTAGATCAGATGGGAACTCTAAAAATGTGGGCTCTTTCAGGTGCATTGAGGCATCAGAAATATTTATATGTGGTGTCAATTGGTTGGCAATAAATTCAGCTCTTACAATTAAATTGGGAAACAGGTTTAAAAATAATAGGCATTTGATACAGTGAAAGTATTTTTAACTTTATTTTTAAAGGTCATGATTCAAGTTTTTCTTGTATTTAGGCAATTCTTATTTATGAGACCTTAATGTATTAAAAAAACACACACATTGAACTCATTCATCCAATTGGTGTTAACCCTGATTCATAATATGTATAAAAAGACATTTAGGGAACAGTTACCCTATTTCCCTGGAGTCTTTGTCTCCTGGGGAGGAAAAATACTTTTTTTTTTTTTTTTTTGAGACGGAGTTTTGCTCTTGTTGCCCAGGCTGGAGTGCAATGGCATGATCTTGGCTCACTACAACCTCTACCTCCCAGGTTCAAGCAATTCTTCTGTCTCAGCCTCCCAAGTAGCTCGGATTACAGGCATGTGCCGCCACACCTGGCTAATTTTGTATTTTTAGTAGAGATGGGTTTCTCCATGTTGGTCAGGCTGGTCTCAAACTCCCGACTTCAGGTGATCCACCTGTCTTGGCCTCCCAAAGTGCTGGGATTACAGGCATGAGCCACCGCACCCGGCCTAAATTTTTTAATGGGAAAGGCAATGTTAAAGAGAAATCCTTTTGTCCCATGGTCTCTCCTTTCTGTAAACTTTTGGGTTTTTTGTTCGTTTGTTTGTCTTGAAAGACAGGGTCTTGGTAATAGCCACTGCACCCAGCCTGCTATAAACTTTCAGTTTTCTTTTCTCCAGAAAAGACAATGTATATGTGTATCTGTTACCTTCTTTCCTGTTGTATTCCAGCTAAACTTTTTTTTACTTGGTATTTTTAAAAGTAATTATTTAGCCGGGTACAGTGGCTCACACCTGAGACCACATCTCTAAAAAAAAAAATTAAGTGAAAAGTATTAATTGTACTTGAAATAAAATTGTATATTCCTCTATTTTGGTAGCTTTCTAGTCTTTTGAATTAGTTTTTTATTTTAACAAATCTGTTTAGGAGGTTATGGAAAGAATTTTTAAATGGCCTATAATGTCATTTGGTATTTTGCACTATAGATTTAAAAATTGGAATTTTTTTCTGCTACTTTAATTTATAATTAAACATCCAGGTTCTACTTATCACATAGCCTCACCTACCTGGAACACCAGCAGAAAAGGGAAGATACTTTTTTTCTTTCTTTTTGAGATGAAATCTCGCTGTGTGCCCAGACTGGAATCCAGTGGCACAATCTCGGCTCACTGCAACGTCCACCTCCTGGGTTCAAGTGAATCTCCTGCCTTAGCCTCCTGAGTAGCTGGGATTACAAGTGCACGCCACCACACCCAGCTAATTTTTGTATTTTTAGTAGAGGTGAGGTTTCACCATTTTGGCCAGGCTGGTCTTGAACTCCTGACCTCAGGTGATCCGCCTGCCTCATCCTCCCAAAGTGCTGAGGTTACAGGCATGACCTACTGTGCCTGACAAAGGGAAGTTTTTTTTTTTTAGACGGAGTTTCACTCTTGTTGCCCAGGCTAGAGTGCAGTGGCGCCATCTTGGCTCACTGCAGCCTCCAACTCCTGGGTTCAAGCGATTCTCCTGCCTCAGCCTCCCGAGTAGCTGGGATTACAGGCATGCACCACCACGCCCGGCTAATTTTGTATTTTTAGTAGAGACAGGGTTTCTCCATGTTGGTCACGCTGGTCTTGAACTCCTGGACCTCAGGTGATCCACCCACCTTGGCCTCCCAAAGTGCTGGGATCACAGGTGTCAGCCATCACGCCTGGCCAGGAAGATAATTTTTTAAAGACTTCTGAACAAGGAAAAAATTGATGTCAGAAAGTTCACGTTCTAAAACCTATTCTAAAATTTTACTTACCAGAGAATCTCTTCAGTTTTCAGAGCCTATTTACCTGTATTTTAAAACAGGTTTAAGAAGGTTGGCTAAGATTTTCTGCTACTCAGCAAGCTAGTAGCAGCAAGGAGCTATGTGCATTTGTAGCAGTAAAAAGTAACATGTAACAGGGAGGCGATAGAAAATCATAAAAAGCCGAAGTGAGACTTCAGAACCTAGGAGTTCAGTCAAACTTCATCTGTGTAGCTTGAACAAATGGTTTTATGATGACAGGGTATTTATAGCTATATATCCAGTTAGGATACCTAGTCATTAATACTAAATTATAGTACTATAGTATAACCTGTTGAAGAAAATAGCTACATATAAAAGCAGTGTGATTTTAAGTGTTTGCTTTTTTTTTTTTTTTACTTTTTGATTCTTTTAGAGACAGGATCTTGCTGTGTTGCCCAGGCTGGATTCAAACTCCTGGGCTCAAGCATTCCTCCCACCTCAGCCTCCTAAAGTAGCTGTGACTACAGGAGCTCTCCACCAGGCCTAGCTGTTTACTGTTTGTTTTGTTTTGTTTTGTTTTGTTTTGTTTTGTTTTTTTGAGATGGAGTCTTGCTCTGTTGCCCAGGCTGGAGTGCAATGGCGTGGTCTCCGCTCACTGCAACCTCCACCTCCTGGGTTCAAGCAATTCTCCTGCCTCAGCCTCCCAAGTAGGTAGGATTACAGAAGCCTGCCACCACGCCTGGCTAATTTTTGTATTTTTTTTTGATAGAGATGGGGTTTCACCATGTTGGCCAGGGTGGTCTCAAACTGCTGACCTCATGATCTGCCTGCCTTGGCCTCCCAAAGTGCTAGGATTATAGGCGTGAGCCACCTCACCTGGCCTACTTTTTTAAATCTAAAATGTACTTGCGGAATGGACCATTCATTCTCCATGGCCTGATAACTTAGATGTATAAAACTTGGTTTAAGATTTTTTTTTTTTTTAACATAATTTTAAGGTAATGGGTGAATAAAGCTTAAAATTGGCTTTTGTGTTTCTTCTCCCACAGACAGCTGGAAATGATCCCTATTGTTTTGTGGAGTTTCATGAGCATCGTCATGCAGCCGCAGCATTAGCTGCTATGAATGGACGGAAGATAATGGGTAAGGTAAGCTGTCGTAATTAAAGAAGGTGACTTGCACTGACAAAATTTAAGTTACATATGATTTTGTTTACTTTTTGGAAACATTAAACACCTTTTTTTTTTTTTTTTTTTGAAACAGAAGTTTGCCCTTGTTGCCCAATCTGGAGTGCAGTGGCACAATCTCAGCTCACTGCAACCTCTGCCTCCCAGGTTCAAGTGATTCTCCTGCCTCAGCCTCCCTAGTAGTTGAGATTACAGGCGCGCACCAACACACCTGGCTAATTTTTTGTATTTTTAGTAAAAGCGGGGTTTCACCTTGTTAGCCAGACTGGTCTCAAACTGCTCACCTCAGGTGATCTGCCTGCTTTGGCCTCCCAAAGTATTGGGATTACAGGTGTGAGCCACCGCGCCTGGCTGAAACATTAAACACTTTATAGCAAAAGGTCAGTTATTCACATATAATATTAAAAAGGTGAGATAAAGCTTTTAGAGGCCAGAGGCCTGTGTTTATGTTAGTATTTTCTTTTTTTTCTTTTTTTTTTTTTTTTTGAGGCAGAGTCTCACTCTGTTGCCCAGGCTGGAGTGCAGTGGCACCATTTCGGCTCACTGCAAGCTCTGCCTCCTGGGTTCACGCCATTCTGCTTTGGCCTCCCGAATAGCTGGGACTACAGGCACCTGCCACCACGCCCGGCTAATTTTTTGTATTTTTAGTAGAGACGGGGTTTCATCTTGTTGGCCAAGATGGTCTTAATCGCCTGACCGCATGATCTGCCTGTCTCGGCCTCACGGTGGCGTAAGCTACTGTGCCTGGCTTTTTTTTGAGATAGAATCTGGCTCTGTCACCCAGGCTGGAGTGCAGTGGCACAATCTTGGCTTACTGTAACCTCCGCCTCCTGGGTTCAAGCAGTTCTTCTGCTTTAGCCTCCTCCTGGATAGCTGGGATTACAGGCACCCACCATCACGCCCAGCTAATTTTTGTATTTTTGTAGAGATAGGGTTTCACTATGATGACCAGGTTGGTCTTGAACTCCTTACCTCAGGTGATCCACCTGTCTTGGCCTCCCAAAGTGCTGAGATTACGGGCATGAGCCAGCAGCCTATATTAGTATTTTCCATGGTGGCTTGTACATGGTAAATATCAAAATATTTGCTGAATAACTCAAGCTTGGATGCTAATGGAAAAGAATGAAAGGGAAAAAAATGTGTGTACTTTAGGTAAGAAAGGTTAATTGAATGTTAACAGACATACAAAGATTAGGATTTGTCAACATTATTTCCCTAAATATAGGTCAGAAGATTAAGTATTGAAACTTGACCAGAGCTGGTATCTCCTTCAGTGTTTCATCTTAAACAGATATCTTCCTATCTTTTTATAGATGTAAATGTGATTTTGGGTTTTATTTTTGTGAAGTATAAATGTAGAAATTTTTTTTTAGGAAGTCAAAGTGAATTGGGCAACAACCCCCAGCAGTCAAAAGAAAGATACAAGCAGTAAGTATATTTTATGCTCTTTGAGCATTTGTTTTTATTATACCCAGTAGTTTTATTGTAAAGCCTATAAACATCATACATGTTTGCAGTAATGTTTTGATCGTTATCCTAAGATATGATTGAATGTGTTTGTGTTAATAAATTTAAGAACAAATCTAATCTTTGTCATCAGGTAGTACCGTTGTCAGCACACAGCGTTCACAAGGTAATTGTATCTTCTTAAACATAAAATGAAATCTCTTGAAAGGGTATTCACTAACCACCTGAGGTTTTTTTGTTTGATATTTGGGGGAGGGGGGGTGGGAGGAGATATTATTTCTATTTGTCTCTCTAGCAATATTTTTCTCCTTTCTCGGTGTTGACCAAGTATAGCTTGTCTGCTACTTTGGTGCTAGTTCAAGCTTTCTGATCCCTTTGGTGGCAGCTGATGCCTTAGAACTACTTTCACCAACTAAGGGGCAAAATATACCCTCCTTTCTTGAGGTCGCCATCTGGGCTTCATACCCAGATCTTCCAAATGCTTGAGTTGCTCCTCAAATTTTGTTTCCCAAAGAGTATTCCAAAATGTTGTTTAAGGCCTGTCAAATATGGGTAATTTTTCTTTCCAAATATGCTTTGTCAAATTGATGTATGTGTCCATTTTAAAGTGTTGGTCCAACAATTTTGCATTTTTAAAGTGTTTCTTTTTTTGATAATTGTCTTTTTTAAAAACTTCAGATATGGGATGGTTATTTCTCTCCAATGCTTTTTTAATGGTTCTGATATAAAGTGAAGGGATTACTGTTTTCATTCTGTTGCCTTCAGTCTTAGTTCACTTGCACATGGATTCACATAAACTGAATGGTGTAATGTCTGGGCAACCAAAACTGTTGGCTTTTGAGAAAACTGTCAAATACTTTAACATCAAACTGTTGCAATGCAAGGTATTTCTTTGATTGTTCTTCACAAAATATGGTTAAACCAAGTATATATCATGTAGCTAGCTTCAGTAAATTGTGTTAACTGAGGCAAATCTAGTCTACATAATTCACAGTACCACTATTTTGTTTTAATTTGTAAAGCCTTAATATAGTGGTAAACTGAATAAAAGTAAATAATTATTATTAGAATGGTAACTAAGTCATTAAATTTTTTTGCAGAACTGAAACTTGTATATTATTAGTTTATTTTCTTAGACCAGTATAATTGACTGTAAATAGAAATATAAATGTCACTTTACAGTTAGATGTATCACAGTCGTTTCAGAATTTTTCCTATATTGTTACCTTGATTCATTGTTTAAAATTGATAGGATTTGTATAGATATAGGATAGTGTTTTATTTATACTTTATCATAAGTCATAATCATTTTAAGAATACTTTATTGGATAGATTTTAGTACTTTTTAAATTCTAAAGTTCTATTTTTCTTTTCACTTCCCCTTCCTTCCCCTTATAAGATCATTTCCATGTCTTTGTTGGTGATCTCAGTCCAGAAATTACAACTGAAGATATAAAAGCTGCTTTTGCACCATTTGGAAGAATATCGTAAGTAACAGAAGATAAATAAAATCCTTTTAATTAGAAACAATTATATGTAGACATAACTTGAAAATAATTGTGAATTTTGATAAAAGTGATAAAACATTAATTTTATCACTTGAATATAATGTATTACATTGTTTAGAGATCATTCAAGAAGTTAACAGCCAAAGATTGTTTTCCCATTGATGAATAAACCTTTGGTTTTCAATTATCTTAAAATCCTTTTTCAGTTAGCATAGCTCTTAAGAGACAAATATGCCATTGTACATTTTATAGTTTATTATATAGGTATCAAGCTAGCTTCGTGACAGTCTTTAATAAAATTGTGCTGTAACTAGGAATTTAGATGTGTTGGGCACTTCTATGATACCATGCATTTTGTGTTAATATATTTTAACAAAAAGAAGCCTTAACAATTCAACTTAAAAAGCAGTTGTTGAATATTATTTCCTAGATATTTATACCCTTTTAAAAAAACTGCTAACAATAATAGTGCCTTAATAATATTTTATGAAGCACTGCCTTGCCTGCACTTGTTATTAATCACACATTTTAGGCCCTTATGAATAAATACCTTACTTAAGATAGCATTCATCATAGAAGAACTTTAAAATTTTGAAAAGCATGCCATATTAGAGTAAGAATAACAAGTTGTTTATAGTACTTTAGAGTAAATAGTTTAGAAAACTTCTTCAGGATTTCTGGTTGCTTTATTATTTTCCACCTAGAAGAATAGTAAAAAGGCAATGCTAGCTGTGGTTTGGTTTGAATAGACCAACAGCAGAGATGAGATGAGGAGACTGGAAAGTAAATGCCAGTAGTATTGGTGATTAATTTTGGGAGCTTTCATTTCAAGTGTTACACTTCGTTGATTAGGGGATGACAGTGCATGTAACCAAGGGATTACCAACTTTAAAGGTGGTCACAGAATTAGGGCTTGTAAATGGACTTCTTTCAGATGAAATTTTTCTTTGTGAGACCTGATGAGGAAAATAAGTACAGCTTTCATTTCTTGATTGTCCCTCCTAATAATATCTTAGAGTTTCAATAATAATTAGCTTGCTTTTGAATATCTGGACTTAGACAGCCTTAGCCTTTGGCCTCTCAAGAGCTCTAAATCTCTACGCAAAATTTGGTGTTTTCATTTTGGTGTGGAAAATCTTTGTAAATTTTATCCTATTGTCAGAGTAGTCACAGGACCATAAAAGGATAAAGAAGCCTGATCTAGATCTTTGTTGCTGCTTCTCTAGAGAATCTTTTCAGAGAGAAATAAATATGAGTTGAATATTTTTCAAGGTTAACATTTTCTGAAACTTTAACAAGAAAAAATTTTCTGACATTGTGAACAGATTAAGTAGCTATTTTATTAAATGCTTTGATTTTGATTGAGGTAGTTTTTTTGAAAACATGGGAATTTTAGTTTGGAATTAGGCAAAGCTTGTTTAACAGTTGGTGAGTTTAAGTGACCTTCAAATTTTAGCAATTTCATGATTTACAAATCATGGGTTATAATTTTTTCTCTTAAATATATTTCTGTATCATATATTTAGTTTGTAGATTTTCTTATGGTCCCATGATTATTGGTGTATGCTTTTTTTTTTTTCTTGGTAAGACCTTTAAGTTTCATGATTTTCAATTGAGATAATGTATAATGTTTGAGTTTTAGGCTATATAAGGAGTTAGCTTTCCTACATTTAAAGGAATCATTTGGCAGTCAGTAGCATATTTTCCTGATTTTTTGTTTTTAAAGGAGATAAGTTGATAACTATATATTGAAGGGTTCTCATGATATTCTCTAAAAAGTGCAAGTATCAGTGCTTGATTTATAGATGTGTAATAAACAGTGGTCTGTAAAAGCATTTAGTATAAAAAATATGGTGCTTTCCCTTATATACAGCCTATAAACTCTTCCTGTTCCTTGAGTTTAAGGGTAGACTAACAAATTACAGTGTAGAAGAGAGTCAGCTACCAAATTAAATGCATGCGTACCATACAGATAATTTATTAAGTATTTTTACTTATTGAGCATTGACTTACATTAGTTTTCCCTTTTCACCACCACGTCTTTGTCATTTTGACCCTGAACACTTAATAAATCACTCAGATTGATCTAAAATATGCTTATGTATACTTTAATAGAAAATTACATTGCATGGCTTTCTGACTTGGGTTTTTGTTATAAAAGTGCCTGTTTTGTTCATGTGTCCTGAGAGAGCAAGCATTGTGACATACCTGACTAACTTAAAAGCAGATTGCCTGTGAAGCACAATTTGAGTCCAATTTTTTGAGGTATGGAGTTTTAGCTATCATGGCTGGGTTTTTACTCAATCTCAAATAATAGGGCTCTGGTTATTTTGCAGAGTGTCTCTGAAGAATGGACAGAATTGCCCTGGCTAACTACAAGCTACGGTTCACAGTGGATAAATGTTGGCGTGCTTTTTTACTTTCTGACTTTTTAAAATTTTGCTTTTATATCTTGTAGTTCCAATCAATTTTATATGAATGCTATTTTAAAATTCAGTGTAAAATCTTTTCTTGTGTAGCTTAAAACGTGTGTGTGTCTAGTATTTTTCTTCAATGATTTAACATTTCTGAAAATGTCAAGTTCTCAAAATTTAGACAAAAAGGGGGGTATAAATTTATCTGAAAAAATGAAATAGTTTAATTAGTTTAGGGAATATACAACTTTTTCATTCTTTTGGTTTCCAGTTTTCTTTTTTTTTTTTTAATGATTAGGTAGAATATAGTGTCAAATAAGTTATAAATTGCATGGTTAAAGAAAGCCATTCATCTAATGTCCTGTGAACTTATAAGTGGTTAAGTAGTTCATGTGAGTAGCTGCTTTCACCATGCTTAATATTTAAAAGTTTAAAAAGTGTTTTGAAGAGAGAGGCAATTTCTGTACAATATAAATAAACATATATACTTAAGTTATTGATTTGCATGTCTATAAAATTAAGCCTCATTTCCTAATACATGATAAATTTTGTAGAATAAAAGGTGAATTTGCATTAAAGGTTCACTTTAATGAAGGCGAAACATGAGAATGAGATGTGTGTGAAATTCTCATTTGATATCCAGAGGACAGTTTGCAAACCTAAACTTCTGATTGTTTCTGATTTCAGAGATGCCCGAGTGGTAAAAGACATGGCAACAGGAAAGTCTAAGGGATATGGCTTTGTCTCCTTTTTCAACAAATGGGTGAGCTCAATCAGAAGTGCATGGACAATGCTTAAAGAGTAAAGAATGGAAGCGCTCAGTTTTAATTATTAATCTTTTTAATCTGTTGTTTATTTACCCTTACTAGAAGATATCTTCTTCTGTTTTGTCTATTTAACATTTATTGGCACCTGAGTACTGGCATGCAGAGTACTGATGTTTTCAGAATGTAGACAGTAAAGTTGTTTAAATTATCAGCCAAAGGTAGATGTTGAAAATCTCATTTATGGATTTAATTCATTATCTCCCTAGTTTATATTCCCATGGTAGCTTAGAAGTAGCTAATAAAATACTGTGAGGAGGCCAGGCGCAGTGGCTCACACCTGTAATCCCAGCACTTTGGGAGACAGAGGTGGGTGGATCACCTGAGGTCAGGACTTTGAGACCAGCCTGGTCAATATGGTAAAACTCTGCCTCTACTAAAAATACAAAAATTATCCGGGTGTGGTAGCAGGCGCCTGTAGTCCCAGCTACTCAGGAAGCTGAGGCTGGAGGATCACTTGAACCCAGGAGGCAGAGGTTGCAGTGAGCTGAGATCATGCCACAGCACAGCCTGGGTGACAGAGTGAGACCCTGTCTCAAAAAATAAGTAAATAAAATAAAATACTGTGATGGGTAGGAACTTTTTAAAAAATTATATATTACCCAGGTACAGTGGTTTATGCCTATAACCTCAGCACTATTGGGAGGCTGAGGAGTTTGAGATAGACCCTGGCAATATAGTGAGACCCTATCTCTACAAAATATATATATATTTTTATTTTACTTTATTTAATTTATTTATTATTATTATTATTTTTTTTTCGGAAATTCCGAAAATTCAGCCGAGCCCAGTGGCTCACGCCTATAATCCCAGCACTTTGGGAGGCCAAGGTGGGTGGATCATTTGAGGTCAGGAGTTCAAGACCAACCTGGACAACATGGCAAAACCCCATCTCTACAAAAAATTAGCCAGGCATGGCGACGCATGCCTGTAGTCCCAGCTACTTGCGGGGCTGAGGCGGGAGGATTACTTAAACCCAGGAGGTCAAAGCTGCAGTGAGTCGTGATGAAGCCACTGCACTCCAGCCTGGGTGATAAAGTGAGACCCTGTCTCAAGAAAAAAAAAAACAGTTGAAAATGGTAAAGTATATTGAGAGGTGAAAACAATACAAGGTCAATCATGTACATGTCCCATCTACCAAAGATTTTTTTTTTTTTTTCCTGTAGGATGAGAAAATAAAAATTAAAGAGAATTTATTTGGTTCTGAAAATTGTACTATTAATCATAGCATAATATTTTAGAAAGGTAGAAAAATACTTTCTATAATGGATTAATAGCCATGATTAATTTGAGTTCCTTAGAGGATTGATTCATAGGTTTTAGGATGTTTTAGTGCAACTTAGGGAAATAAATTGGGGGTTTGGTGGGCTAGGAACTCGTTTTTCACATTTTCAAGATTGTGGACTATAGGATTCTGCTATATAAAAATCACTATTGAATGTGTATGTTGTATGAACTAGAGTCAAATAGCAAAGGATGTCTATTGATACCTGTGTATGACCTCTGGAGTTAGCCAGAGGTGTATACAAATTCTGACAACCATTTTAAAACAGATGTAACTTTGAGTAAATAATATAATCTTCTATAAAATCTTCTATAAATTTCAACTTACGTAAAATTTGTGATATGTGCTTGGCTGTGTTATGCAGTGCTACAGCCCTGATTGCAGTTACCCCCAGCCTCTCATCCTGTGTTCTACGTGCTAGGAAAACCACAATACTGATTGAGCTTAGCTTCTCTGCCTACCCCAAAATAACTGAATGTTGCTGGAAAAAAACTGAGTTCAAGTGGTTTTGCTCCTAATTTAATGGTCACACACTTTAGATGAGTACAGAGTACTGTCTTGGCAAACATGTTTCTCATCTTTCAACCACCAAATTTACATAAAATTCATCCACCTTCCCATTCTTCCTCCTATTATAGTACAGGAAAGGTCCTTCCTGTCAAAGGCAAAATCACTTATGATTGTGTCCCCACCTCTCTTGCCTTTTCAAGGACTTTGAGCTTATGCTGCCACTGCCTCATTTTTTTTTTTTTTTTTTTAAACAGCAGCTTTATTGAGATATAATTCAAGTATACAGTGTGGTTGGGTGCAGTGGCTCACACCTGTAATCCCAGTACTTTGGGAGACTAAGGCAGGCAGATTACTTGAGCCCAAGAGTTTGAGAGCAGCCTAGGCAAAATGGCAAAACCCCTTCTCTATAAAAAATGAGCCAGACATGGTGGTGCACACCTGTAGTCCCAGTTACTTGAGAAGCATAGGTGGGGGATCACCTGACCCCAGGAAGTTGAGGATCCAGTGAGCTGAGATTGCGCCACTGTCTCAAAAAAAAAAAAAAAATTTTTTTTTTAATTATACAATTCAGTGGTTTCTAGGTAATTCACAGAACTGTGCAACTATCACCAAAATAAATTTTAGAATATTTTTACCACCCCAAAAAGAAGCTACATGACTCATTAGCAGTCACTATCCTTTTCCTTTCATGCCCCTCCTGCCAGCCGTGAACAATTGTCAGTCTACTTTGTGTCTCTAGATTTTCCTGTTCTCAACATTTCCTATAAATGGAATCATAATATGTGCTGTTCTTGTTGTTACTACTATCCTGTGTCATCACTCTATTCCTTCTCTACTGGATCATTCTCGTCAACCAAAAAACACCTAGGATCTCTCTCTCTCTTTTTTTTTTTTTGGACAGAGTCTCACTCTGTCATTCAGGCTGGAGTGCAGTGGTGTGATCATAGCTCACTGCATTTTTGAACTCTTGGGTGCAAGCCATCCTCCTGCCTCAGCCTCTGGAGTAGCTGGGAACACAGGTGTACACCACCATGCCCAGCTAATTTTTTTTTAAAAAAAAAGGCCTGGCTCAATGGCTCACACCTGTAATCCCAGCACTTTGGGAGGCCGAGGTGAGCAACTCATGAGGTCCGGAGTTCAAGACCAGCCTGACCAACACGGTGAAACCCTATCTCTACTAAAAACAGAAAAATTAGCCAGGCATGTTGGCATGTGCCTGTAATCCCAGCTGCTTAGGAGGCTGAGGCAGGAGAATCGCTTGAACCCAAGAGGCAGAGGTTGCAGTGAGCCGAGATTATGCCACAGCACTCCAGCCCAGGCGACAGAGCGAGACTCCATCTCAAAAAAAAAAAAAATTTTTTTTTTTGTAGTAACAGTCTCCCTTTGTCGCCCAGGCTGTCCTCGAACTCCTGGCTTCTACCAGTCCCCCCACCTCGGCCTCCCAAAGTGGTGGGGTTATAGGCATGAGGCACCGTTCCCGGCCATCTAGGATCTCTTAATCAAAACCACTGTTTATCTTCACATCCCTTCCCTACCTATATCCCCATTTCTCAGCTATAATTCTCAAGAGTTGTTTGCATATGCTTCCCTTTTATCTCCCATTCACAACCATCAACATAGATACATCTATGTTTTTTCTCCACTTTTTTGAGTGAGTAGTTTTATTTTTTTCCTGAGGAGCTGTATCAAAGTATCATAAACTGGATGACTTAGAGCAACAAAAATTTATTTTCTCAATGTTTTGGAGGCATGAAATTCACAATTAAGGTGTCAGCATGTCCATGCTCTCTTGAAGGCTCTGTGGAAGAATCCTTTGTTGCTTCTTCCAAGCTTCTGGTGGTTGCTGGTAATCTTTGGCATTCATTGGCTTGTAGCTGTATAACTCCAATCTCTGCCTTCATCTTCACATGACCATCTTCTCTTGTGTATCCATATAATATCTTTTTTTTTTTTTTCTTTTGAGACAGGGCCTCACTCTGTCTGTCACCCAGGCTGGAGTGTGGTGGCACAATCACAACTCACTGCAGCCTCAACCTCCCAGGCTTAGGTGATCTTCCCATCTCAACCTCCTAAGTAGCTGGGACTGCAGGTGTGCACCACCATGCCCAGCTGATTTTTCTATTTTTTGTAGAGACAGGATTTCGTCATGTTGTCCAGGCTGGTCTTGAACTCCTGGGCTCAAGTGATCCACCTGCCTCAGCCTCCCAAAGTGCTGGGATTATAGGTGTGAGCCACCGTGCCCAATCTAATCTTTACTTTTTATAAGGACTTGGATTTGGGGCCCACCTTAATCCAATATAACCTCATCTTAATTACTTCTGCAAAGACCCTGTTTCCAAATAAGGCCACATTTCACAGATACCAGGGTGTAGGACTTCATATCATTTTGAGGGACACAATTCAACACATAACGTTAGTTAAGCATCTCATGGAGTTCGGACAGGTTAGTATGATAATTGTTTCTTTTTAAGAATGTACATTTCCTGCCAGGCACAGTGGCTCATGCCTGTAATAACAGAACTTTGGGAGGCCAAGGCAGGAGGACTGCTTGATCCCAGGAGTTAAGAGACCAACCAGCCTGGGCAACATAGCAATACCCTGTCTCCATTAAATTTAAAAAAAAAAATGCCTGGTAACCTAGTATGTGGACACCGAATCCCCTACCATTGCCTGTTGCAACCAGTAAAGGCCGTTCTTACCATAGTAAAAAAAAAAAAAGCCAGCTGTGTCGGTGCATGCTTATAGTCCTAGCTACTAGGAGGCTAAGGTGGGAGTATCACTTGAGCCCAAGGAGTTCAAGGCTACAATAAGCTATGGTCATGCCTGGATGACAGAATAAGACCCTGTTTAATTTTTTTTTAAAGAGTTTCCTTTTCGTATCTCAAGAAAGGCCTTGAATTTGCCTGTTCCTTCAGTAGTAGATTAAACTTACCTTTGATGTGTGCACACAAAAGTTGTACCCCATTTACTTTTTAGTCTACTCTATCACTCTCATTTTCTACCAATGCTACTGTATTTTCAAGGTCACCTCTTAACCTCTGTTTTCTTGGCTCCCTTGACCATACACGTTTGTGGCTTCTTCCTTCATCACTGGCTACTCCTCCCTAGTCACCTTAGCTAGTGATTATTCCTTTACCCATTTTTCAAGTTTTGCTGTTTTTTGTTTTGTTTTGTTTTGTTTTTTTTGAGACGGAGTCTCACGCTGTTGCCCAGGCTGGAGTGCAGTGGCGCGATCTCGGCTCACTGCAAGCTCCGCCTCTCGGGTTCCCGCCATTCTCCTGCCTCAGCCTCCTGAGTAGCTGGGACTACAGGCGCCCGCCACCGCGCCCGGCTAATTTTTTGTATTTTTAGTAGAGACAGGGTTTCACTGTGGTCTCGATCTCCTGACCTTGTGATCCGCCCGCCTCGGCCTCCCAAAGTGCTGGGATTACAGGCTTGAGCCACCGCGCCCGGCCTCAAGTTTTGCTGTTTTTAAGGGCTCTATCCTAGGCTCTTTCTCTAGTCTGCATGAATTTTGTGTCTTCAGTCTACTTCTCTATGTTCCACACTTACTAACAAATGGTCTTCATTTATATGTCTCACAGGCATCTCAAAGTTTTTTTTTGTTTGTTTGTTTGTTTGTTTGTTTGTTTTGAGACGGAGTCTCGCTCTGTAGCCCAGGCTGGAGTGCAGTGGCCGGATCTCAGCTCACTGCACCCGAGTAGCTGGGACTACAGGCGCCCGCCACCTCGCCCGGCTAGTTTTTTGTATTTCTTAGTAGAGACGGGGTTTCACCGTGTTATCCAGGATGGTCTCGATCTCCTGACCTCGTGATCCACCCGTCTCGGCCTCCCAAAGTGCTGGGATTACAGGCTTGAGCCACCGTGCCCGGCCTCAAAGTTTTTTCTTTTTTTTTTTTTTTTTTTTTTTTTTGAGACGGGGTCTTGCTCTGTCACCCAGGCTGGAGTGCAGTGGCCGGATCTCAGCTCACTGCAAGCTCCGCCTCCCGGGTTCACGCCATTCTCCTGCCTCAGCCTCCCGAGTAGCTGGGACTACAGGCACCCGCCACCTCGCCCGGCTAGTTTTTTGTATTTTTTAGTAGAGATGGGGTTTCACCGTGTTAGCCAGGATGGTCTCGATCTCCTGACCTTGTGATCCGCCCGTCTCGGCCTCCCAAAGTGCTGGGATTACAGGCTTGAGCCACCGCGCCCGGCCTCAAAGTTTTTTCTTAATGGAGCTTTTTGATTCTTCCTCAGACCTGTTCCCCTTTTCTTTACTAGTCTTTCTCCCCATTTCAATAAATGCTGTCTTTCCAATTTCTCTAGAGGAACCTAAGAGTTATCTTCGATTTCTCTCCTTTTGCTTGTGGCATCTCCTCCAGCCCCCATTATTTTGGCCCTGAGTTTAGGTTACATTCACTGTTACTGCAATGCTGCTGGCCACCAACACTTTTTAAAAATCTAGAATATTGCACAAGTTTCATAAAATATCTTTATCCTCTTACTACCCATTACCCGAAGCCATTCTCCTCTTAGCACTAAGAGTGGCCTTCTTAAAACATAGGTCATGATGATTCCTTGCTTAAAATCTTTCCGTTTCATTCTCTGACATTCTGTTTTGCTCACTAGATTCCACTGAAACTAGTCTTTCACATGCTTCTTTCAGATGCATACCAAACTCCTCAAGCCTTAACACACTTTGCAATAGTTTTCTCTCCACTGGGGCTTTCTTCTCCATTGTTTTGACTTGGCTATCTCCTATTGCTCTCAGGCTCAATTTAAATGTCATTTCAGAAAGACCTTTCCTATTTATCCTGTCTGTAGTAGATCCTTGTGCCCATATTCTCGTATCTCAGCCTTTTGTTTCTGTCATAGGTCTTAGCACAATTTGTAATTGCTTTATTTGTTCCCCACAAAAGAATGTAAGAGACCATATATGCTTGTTTACCAGTGTGTCCCTAGCTCTTAACTGTGTGCCTGGAACATAACTGTTCAATATTTATTTGTTGGATGAATGAGAAACCAAATATTGTTAACAAGCTTGTTAGATTGTTTAAAGTAAGATTTTCTTCTATAATAGTCTGAGTTGCATGAACTTTATGATATCTACCTCATTAGGGCTTTTGGACTCAGGACCTTTTCAGATGATTAACGTTCCCACAGTTTAATATTCAAATAAGAGAAGAATAATTTAAAAGCACCATTGGGTTGAGCACGCTGGCTTATGCCTGTAATCCTAGCACTTTGGGAAGCTGAGGTGGACGGATCACTTGAGATCAGAAGTTCGAGACCAGGGCCGGGCGCAGTGGCTCACTCCTATAATCCCAGCACTTTGGGAGGCCAAGGTGGGAGGATCACGAGGTCAGGAGATTGAGACCATCCTGGCTAACACGGTGAAACCCCATCTCTACTAAAAATACAAAAAATTAGCTGGGCATGGTGGCGGGCGCCTGTAGTCCCAGCTACTTGGGAGACTGAGACAGGAGAATGGCATGAACCCGGGAGGCGAAGTTTGCAGTGAGCCGAGATTGTACCACTGCCCTCCAGCCTGGGCCACAGAGCGAGACTTTAAAAAAAAAAAAAGAAGAAGAAGTTCAAGACCAGCCTGGCCAATATGGCAAAACCCCATCTCTACTACAAATACAAAAATTAGCCAGGCATGGTGGCGGATGCCTGTAATCCCAGCTACTCAGGAGGCTGAGGCAGGAGAATCACTTGAACCCAGTTGGCAGAGGTTGCAGTGAGCCAAGATCAGCCTGGGTGAGAGAGTGAGACTCCATCTCAAAAAGTAAATAAAATAAATAATTTAAAAATATGAAAAACACCACTGCATTTTAGGAAAGCTATCATATATTGTGTATTTTGTAAAGCATTTTCACTTAAACATTTGTGGAAAGCACCAAGTTTTCTCTACTGCTAAAAGTTGTTTAACATCAACTAATAGTGACTTCTTTATTGTTTCTAATGTGCGGAACAGGATGCTGAAAACGCCATTCAACAGATGGGTGGCCAGTGGCTTGGTGGAAGACAAATCAGAACTAACTGGGCAACCCGAAAGCCTCCCGCTCCAAAGAGTACATATGAGTGTAGGTGTATTGGAGAAGAAAAGGAAATGTGGAATTTTGGAGAAAAATACACTAGATTTTAAATGTTAGAGCTGTTCCCGGAGACTTGTTGCAGAAATAGATGAGAAGCAAATCAAGACTACTGTTCAAAAATGTACTTAGTTTTCATTTTTGTAATTATAAATGATATTATTTCTAATGTCAAGTCTCCTATTAAGTAGAAAATACTGGGTAATTTTTTAGACATTCGTGGGGGAGGTTTAATCCTGAACTGAAGTATAATATGTATAATATAAGCATTTTGATCAAGGTTAATGTTACCTTTACAGTAGTGTAGTGAATATTGCTTTTCTCTTTCTGTACATTTTATTTAATGAATTAAAGACATAAACCTTTTCTCTCACCAGCAAATACCAAACAGCTATCATATGATGAGGTTGTAAATCAGTCTAGTCCAAGCAACTGTACTGTATACTGTGGAGGTGTTACTTCTGGGCTAACAGGTATGGGAGCCTTCCCTGGGTGGCATTAATTTTTAAAGTGCAAAGCTTAATATTTGTAGGATTTTTATATAACTTAGTGTGATTTTTGTTTTTTTGTCTAACAGAACAACTGATGCGTCAGACTTTTTCACCATTTGGACAAATAATGGAAATTCGAGTCTTTCCAGATAAAGGATATTCGTTTGTTCGGTAGGGATGGTTTTTTAAAAAAAACTTTTTTCTTGGTAATGTAACTGGAAAACCAGAAAATAAATAAAAATAAAAAATAAACTTTTTCCTCTGAAATATTTTTTGGATATTTACCTTGTTTTCTTAAAAATTTACCTTGGTTATAAAGAAGTTGAAATTTTGGCCAGGTGCGGTGGCTCATGCCTGTATTCCCAGCACTTTGGGAGGCCGAGACGGGTGGATCACCGTCATGAGTTTGAGACCAGCCTGGCCAACATAGTGAAACCCCTTCTCTACTAAAAATACAGAAATACAAAAATTAGCCGGGCGTGGTGGCACATGCCTGTAATCACAGCTACTCGGGAGGCTGAGGCAGGAGAATCATTTGAACCCAGGAGGTGGAGGTTGCAGTGAGCCGAGATCACAATCACTGCACTCCAGCATGGGCAACAGAGCCAGACTCCATCTCAAAAAAAAAAAAAAAAAAATTGAAATTTCTCTAGCATCTAGCATATTTGCCTCTGTGATTTTATAGCCCCCTCCCTAACACAAGGCCAGTGAAACACACATTCTCGATTAACACAAGTTTCCCCAGAACTACAAGATCTTTGAAAAAAATAGCAAAGAAAATACACGTTATGCAAACTTTTACCTCAGACTCACCTTGATTTTAAAAAATTGGCTTTATTCATAAATATTTAAAAGAATTTGTATTGGTGATTCTTAATATTGTTTTCAATAGGTTCAATTCCCATGAAAGTGCAGCACATGCAATTGTTTCTGTTAATGGTACTACCATTGAAGGTCATGTTGTGAAATGCTATTGGGGCAAAGAAACTCTTGATATGATAAATCCCGTGCAACAGGTGAGAGGGTTCTTAACTTTGAGAAGTAATTGTTGGGCTAATAATGTTATTTTAAAGTGAAGATTGTTGATAATCCTTGTTAATAAGTTTCTAGCTAAAATGATAGTATATAAGGGCTCTTCCTACATGTATTATAGTTCCAGAATGGTGTTTCATGGATTGCAGTGGTGACATGATGAATGTGACCGCCTCAGTTGACTCATGCTCATACAGTGGATTTTAAAATGCTCCGAGAAACCTAAAAGGGTATTAAATCTTTTTTTAATACTTGGTAGATTTATTCACATACTATTTGGAGAACTCACAAGCATGCTTGACTCAACTGAAACAAAAATAAAGCTGTAAATATAGTTAGGGCCTTGGCATTTTTCTTCCAGATTTTGCTGCCTTTTTTTTTTTTCCAGGCAGCTTTAGTGGTTCAGACTTGATTCCACAAAGATTTCTATGAGGAAACTGTAAATGGAGCACAGAGATGGGAGTAAGCAAATCCTAAACTATATAAGTTTCTTAAGTAAGCTGAATATAGAAATAACTAATCACATCTTCCCTATCTAAAGGAAACAATCATGTGGATAGTATACCAAACACTTAAACATTCTACTATGTTTAACATTTATTACTAGGATATCAACTGATGCCTTCCAAAAACTATGCCATTCAGAGTATCATGTAGAGTTACAGCAGTATAACCTCAGTTTTTTTTGTTTTGTTTTTTGTTTTGTTTTTTAGCCGTCAACTCTTGTTTATCCTGTCATTTTAATTGTAATGATGGCCCTGTGTGTTTTTGCTAAGAATTTGTGGTATCAACATATTAGGATTGTATATTTACAGTTAACTTCAAGTAATACTAAATTTTATTTAATAGCAGAATCAAATTGGATATCCACAACCTTATGGCCAGTGGGGTCAGTGGTATGGAAATGCACAACAAATTGGCCAGTATATGCCTAATGGTTGGCAAGTTCCTGCATATGGAATGTATGGCCAGGCATGGAACCAGCAAGGATTTAAGTAAGCATATCTGATCTCTTCCTTTACTAACCTTTGAAAATGTCTAAAAATATTTTAAGTAGGAAGAAATTTTAAGAATTAGTGGATAATAGGGCCTCTTACATAAAGCGTAACTATAGCCTTCAAAGAACTTAATTGTTTTTTAGTAAGAAAATAAGAGCTTAATAGTTGTTAAGGTTTTCACATGACTAATGGTCACTTAGTCATTCTTATATACACTGACTTTGATGCTAGTTGTTGTATTCATTATGCTTTTTTCTGTGCAAAGGGTTTTTTCATGCATTGTTATATTGCAAGCTTCCTTATACACCCTAAATTACATTATTTTACTTACATTTCTGAAAAACACACTGAAAATAAAAATACTTGGGAGGTTAAAAAGGAATGTAGTGGGCCGGGCGTGGTGGTTCATGCCTGCAATTCCAGCATTTTGGGAGGCTGAAGTAGGCAGATCACTTGAGGCTAGGAGTTTGAGACCAGCCTGGCCAGCATGGTGAAACCCCACTTCTGCTAAAAATACAAAAATTAGCCAGGTGTAGTGGTGCACACTACCAATAGGTTCCAGCTATTTGGGAGGCTGAGGCAGGAGAATCACTTCAACCTGGGAGGTGGAGGTTGCAGTGAGCTGAGACCATGCCACTGCACTCCAGCCTGGGCAACAGAGCAAGACTGTGTCTCCAAAAGAAAAGAATTTTGTGGTGGGAATTTTGTGGTTGGGCACGGTGGCTCATGCCTGTAATCCTAGCACTTTGGAAGGCCAGGGCAGGTGGATTGAGTCCAGGAGTTTAAGATCAGCCTGGGCAACATGGCGAAATCTCGTCTCTACAAAAAGTACAAAAAAAAATTAGCCAGGCATGGTGGTGCATGCCTATAATCCCAGCTGTTCAGGAGACTGAGGTGGGAGAATCGCTTGAGCCTGGGGAGATATAGGTTGCAGTGAGCTGAGATCATATCACTGTACTCCAGCCTGGGTGACAGAATGAAAACCTGTTTCAAAAAAGAAAAAAAAAGAAAAAATCTTGTAATGTTATGAATTTTTATGAGCTTATATTTGTTAATAATTGTTTTGATTTCTTCTTTGAGTAGTATAATGTTAGCTCTTTTTTCATTGTGGGGAACCTACCTGACTCTTTCAGGTAGTGGCTTCCTCAGCAAATATGTTCAACCAAGATACAGAGATGAGATGGACAGTTTTCTTTTCCGAGAATGGGGTTAAGATTTTCTGTGTTCAGGGGAGATGAGTGTTGATAAGTTCAGGGTATTTTCTTAGCTTTAATTTCTAACAAAAGTAAACTGTCCAAAAAAAACATACAGGGATGCTTGTTTTTAAGAGAAAAAAAACTTTAGTAGAAGCTTTCGTTTTCCCTGGCGTAAGTTATTCTATTTGGGTTTAAGAAAAAGTATGTTTCCCATTTCCCATATTTGTTATTTGTTCTTGCCAATACTTTATTTTAATCAGTGGATTTCCTCTCCCCTCTGCTTCTTTCACATTCTCCACCAGTCAGACACAGTCTTCTGCACCATGGATGGGACCAAATTATGGAGTGCAACCGCCTCAAGGGCAAAATGGCAGCATGTTGCCCAGTCAGCCTTCTGGGTATCGAGTGGCAGGGTATGAAACCCAGTGAAAAAGGACTCCAGAATCTAAAGCCAGTGGCTTGAGGCTACAGGGAGTGTAGTAAAGCCGTTGTTTACTTAAAGATTTATCAAATCAGTCAGTGCAAATGTCAGATACAATGTATTTATTTAAAAGATTCATTTTTAATCATGAAATTACTTATCATCCACATTGTTTTAAAAAGAAACAAGATGCTGGATGTCTGCCAATTTTTGCCTTCATTACCTTTTTTGATAAAGTTTCTCAGATCCTTGTTTCAAACACAAATGCAGGGATTGCTGCCACTTTTTAACTATTAAGAGGCAGAAAATTGCACAATATTGAACTTTTTTCCACTAAAGTAGTGTGCAGTTATAGTTTGCATTCCTGATATGATTTAAAACATGTAATATAAAGATGTTAAAAAAAAAAAAAACTGTGCAGAGTCTAGAAGTTCTCTGTCATCTTCAGCTTGTGCACAATTCTGTTTTAGGTTAAAAAAAAAAAAGGCATTGTTTGAGCTGTCCCATCTCCACTGTTATCCCTTTGTGGTTTTTTAATATAAATTATTAGTTTATGTCATTTTTGTATCTACATCTTTTTTCACAAATTTGTCTTGCCTTATTAAAGTTCTGTAAAATATACTTAAATGGAAAAAATGATGTTCATTTAGATTGAAAATTTTTCTCAGATGGATTGATAATTGCATTCATCTTGTGTTTTATATGAGAAGGTGCCTCAAGAATTCCCTGTTGGATTTGTTTAAAAGAATTTTTATCTTCTGTGATAAACTTTGCTGTGTACCAGGAACTATAAAAACAAAAACTTGTTACTAAAGAAAATATCTGAAATGTGATAAGTTCTTATGCCATGTTAATTTCATGTGTCAACTTCAACATTTACATGTATTATTTCATTATGTAAAATGTTTTAGCAATTTAATATTTTGCACAGTTAGCAAACTTTGTATGTCATTTCCTTCAAGGTATCATGCAGAGTTTACATGAAATTTATAAGGTTTTAAGTTGTTTGCATGTGAAAATCAAATACATACTTTGGTAGTCTTTGAATACAAAGTCATCTGCTCTTGTTTTTCAAGAATTTTGAGACACAAAGTTGTATGTAAAGGAATATATTTGCCGTTTTATAGGTAGATTTGCTCAAAAAGAGTAAATCAACTTAACATGTACAAATGATAGCTGTGAAACTGTAGAATATCTATGTGTCAGGCTTGGAGTTCATTGTGACCTCCAAATTTTGCCTGAAGGACCAGCTGGGCAAAGCATTTTTTAAATGTTCAGAGGCCAAAAGATAAACAAACAAAAAAAAAAAACTTAAAATCCTACCTCTTTAAACAGCCTTCAAATAAGAATCCTCAGTGCAATCATTATTTTGATTCTTTTGGTACCTGTTTTCCTGGAGTTCCCAATTTTATTATTTTGGAGTGGCTCCAAGCATTAAGAGGTTTAATCTTTGATGGCATTGTTCTAGTTTTGAAATTTCTATTGTATTTCAGAGTCTCTTAGAAAACTTGTGTGGGAAGTTTCATTTTGTTTTTGGTGAAGGTCACAAACCTCCTTCTTCCTTGACTCAGAGAGGAAAGGTCCCAGTATATATATTTGAATGGTCAGTGGTTTTCAAGACCTTCAGAGAGCTCCCTGCATTTTACCTAGAAACAGAAAAGGCCTGCAAAATCTTAAGTTTCCTGGCCTGCATTTTCCAGGTAGGGGCAAATGACTCCAAGCTGGTCTCTAAGCCAATACCCTTGTAAACCAGAGTCCAGGAAAGATAGCTCAAGTGTGTAATTCTCTGGAGCTCAATTCTATGCAGTTGTGCTATTTCATTAAGTCACTGTGTGTTTTTAAGTGTTGATACATTAAAAGTCGCTTTATGGAAGATGAGTACATTTTTTAAATACTTGGAAATTTTATTTCCTTATTAACTTCTACAGATCAGGGCATGCAACCAAAAGCAGCTTAAATGAAATATTTAAAAAAATAAAATATCAGGAAGCTATTTTTAGATTTCTTCTGGCTTATGTTTCTATTTTAGGACCCTCATTTTTCTCTTATTAAAAAAAATTATTTCCTGTACATCTCATGGACTGCAGGGTAAATTATTTGGGCATAAATAATTTAAATAGTTTTCTTTCATTTTGACTATCTCCAGTAACAACAATTTTTATTAGCCAGCATATTGGCTTATTGCACAAATCTTAAAATGTACATTGACTACTTTTTGAGAAGAAAGTGGTATCAGTACTCGCGATGAAAAGGTTACTACTGAACAAATTCACATTTCAGGAACACCTATCTATCTTTGGTTTAAATCTTACTCTTAGTTTTTCAGTCTAAAAATCATACTGGTATTAGTATCAGGTAAGGAAATTAAAAGTTTTTTAAATGGTTTCATTCTCTGCAATATGCAAAATTTAGATTTACTTTCTGGTACTGTAAAGAACCTGAAGTGATTCACACTTAATGGGTCATTAATCCAGTATTCTTTACCCTGAATGTTTGGATATTAAAGTTCCTTTATGTTTTCTATAACCTGTGGGATCTTCTTGCAGTGATTATTGTGTGTGAGATTTTTTTTCATTTTGGTCTAGCCATATTGTTATATTCACTCAGGTATTTGTTAATTTTTTTTAAGTCTTATTCCAGAATCAGTGGTTTACATTGGGTTACTGTTTAACACCAAACGGAATTGACATTCTGCAGATTTAATTAATTATGAAACCAGGGTCTCATTTTCCTTGCTGATACTTGTTGAAAATGAGATTCACATTCTAGTCTTTATTTTCCTCCTGTTTGTCCTTGTGCTTGCTCATCTTCCTTTTATTTGTGTGTTATAGTTCTATTCCATTTGAGAAGGCAGTTGGTAAGAACTAGAGTCCATGTACAAAGACAGGTTTACTAAGTGCTGTACAGTGGTCCTGAGGTTACAGTTGAATTAGAAAAACAAAATGTACTTATAGGAAATAAGAAAGCAAACCTTTCAAATGAGAGTGATGATTTCTTTTAAAAAAAAAAAACAAAAATCTTTTTTTCTCTCTTAAATAATGTTCTTTATTTCACGAAATCTTTTTTGTTTTTTTTGTTTTTTGTTTTTTTTTTGAGATGGAGTCTCACTTTGTCGCCCAGGCTGGAGTGCAGTGGTGCCATGTTGGCTCACTGCAAGCTCTGCCTCCCAGGTTCACACCGTTCTCCTGCCTCAGCCTCTGGAGTACCTGGGACTACAGGCGTCCACCACCACGCCCGGCTAATTTTTTGCATTTTCAGTAGAGACGGGGTTTCACTGTGTTAGCCAGGATGGTCTCAATCTCCTGACCTCGTGATCCACCCATCTCAGCCTCCCGAAGTGCTGGGATTACAGGCCGGAGCCACTGCGCCCAGCGAAATCATCAATCTTAAGCATGAATAGGGATAAACAACTCCTAGAAGGAACTCAATTCATTCTTCCTGGATTTTCACTGTGTTATTAAATCACAAAAATGATAGTCCCCAATTGTTTCTTTATAGGAGGTTATTATATTTTATTACAGTCACTGCATTGTGACTGTTGTGTTTAGAATTTGAATGTACATCCAAAATGATGAGTTTCAATTTAAGAGCCTTAATAAAATGTGTGTGTCTCAATAGGTTTTTCTACCTTCATTTGGAGACCTTAATTCGTATGAATTAATTCATATGAATAAGAATATGAATTAAGGTATTAGCCAAACAGGAAAACAACAGGTGTCAATGGTAGCGGGATTTTTTTAACTCTTTTTTTTTTTTGAGATGATGTCTCACTCTCGTCCCCTAGGCTGGAGTGCAATGGCGCAATCTCGGCTCACTGCATCCTCCACCTCCTGGGTTCAAGACATTATCTTGCCTCAGCCTCCTGAGTAGCTGGGATTACAGGCGCCTGTCACCATGCCTGGTTAATTTTTGTAATTTTAGCAGAGACGGGGTTTCACCATATTGGCCAGGCTGGTCTCGAACTCCTGACCTCAGGTGATCCACCCGCCTTGACCTCCCAAAGTGCTGGGATTACAGGTGTGAGCCACTGTGCCGAGCTTTTTTTTAAAAAAAAAAAAAAAAAAAAAAAAAAAACAGGATTAATTCACTTTATTTTTCTTGTATAAAACCCCCCCCCTTTTTTTTTTTTTTTTTTTTTTTTTTTTGAGACGAAGTATTTCTCTGTTGCCCAGGCTGGAGTGTGGTGGCACAATCTCAGCTCACTGCAGCCTCTGCCTCCTGGGTTCAAGTGATTGTCTTGCCTCAGCCTCCTGAATAGCTAGGACTACAGGTATGTGCCACCTCACCCAGCCGAATTTTTGTATTTTTAGTAGAGATAGGGTTTTGCCATGTTGGATAGGCTGGTCTCAAACTCCTGACCTCAGGTGATTCCCCCTGCCTCAGCCTCCTAAAGTGCTGGGATTACAGGAGTGAGCCACAGCGCCCAGTCACTGGTAGCATTTCTTTTTTTTTTTTTTTTTTCCTTGGGACAGAGTCTCGCTCTGTCGCCCAGGCTGGAGTGCAGTGGCCGGACCTCAGCTCACTGCAAGCTCCGCCTCCGCCTTCGGGGTTCACGCCATTCTCCTGCCTCAGTCCCCCGAGTAGCTGGGACCACAGGCGCCTGCCACCTCACCCGTCTAGTTTTTTGTAGTTTTTAGTAGAGATGGGGTTTCACCGTGTTAGCCAGGATGGTCTTGATCTTGTGACCTCGTGATCCATGTGATCCGCCCGTCTCGGCCTCCCAAAGTGCTGGGATTACAGGCTTGAGCCACCGCGCCCGGCCAATGGTAGCATTTCTTAAGTGTCTTACAGTTATTTGAAATGTCTGCTCAGTCAAATGGCTGTTTGCAGCACTAGCTTCAGAGATGAGATATTCCCAAGATTGACCAGTAATTAATTACACTGTGGCTCCTAAAGTTGGAGGGTGAAGTTACTGAGAGAGTAAATTCAACTTTAAAAAGGAAAACACAAACTTCTTTACTAGGTGATGGTGTTCAGAAAATAGAGATTAAGCACAATTTTGTATACTGGATAAATGAGATCCTTTGCTATTTATCCTTGTTGAGCTCTAGAATGCCAAAAGCCAGACATGCCCACCAGGCAGGATGTTAGAGGATCCTTCTGTGGTAAAACTAAGTGACTCTTGAGAGACAACAGTTACTGACGTTTAAGAGCACCCACCAAAAACGCCAACTGGCCACCATTCCCTCTACAGCCAGTCAATGGCCTGCCAATGTACACAAATCTTCCAGACAGGTTTTTAGTGCTTCACTTTTACATAGGGATGGGAAAGTACCACTAGAAATTTGAGGAAAACTTTGATTGTGAAAGGTAGCTCCAAACATAAAGCAACTCTCAATCAGAAAATTTCCAGGAACTGGAATATCCCCAGATAAGAGAAGATGCTGTACTCAAGAAATTACGGCCGGGCTCGGTGATTCACGCATGTGATCGCAGCACTTTGGGTGGCTGAGGCGGGCGGATCACCTGAGGTCAGGAGTTCAAGACCAACCTGGCCAACATGGTAAAACCCCATCTCTACTAAAAATACAAAACTAGGTGGGGCACAGTGGCTCACGCCTGTAATCCTAGCACTTTGGGAGGCCAAGGTGGGCGGGTCACCTGAGGTCAGGAGTTTGAGACCAGCCTGGCCAACATGGTGAAATCCCATCTCTACTAAAAATACAAAATTGAGGTGGGCAGATCACGATGTCAGGAGATTGAGACCATCCTGGCTAACACGGTGAAACCCCGTCTCTACTAAAAATGTAAAATATTAGCCAGACATGGTGGCGGGCGCCTGTAGTCCCAGCTACTTGGGAGGCCGAGGCAGGAGAATGGCATGAATCCAGGAGAAGGAGATTGCAGTAAGCCGTGATCCCGCCACTGCACTCCAGCCTGGGCGACAGAGCGAGATTTCGTCTCAAAAAAAAAAAAAGAATTAGCCAAGCATGGTGGCATATGTCTGTAATCCCAGCTACTCAGGAGGCTGAGGCAGGAGAATCACTTGAACCTAGGAGGTGCAGGTTGCAGGGAGCCAAGATCGCACCACTGCATTCCAGCCTAGGCAACAAGAGCGAAACTCCATCTCAAACAAACAAAATACAAAATTTGCTGTGCGTGGTGGCACAAGTCTGTAATTGCAGCTACTCAAGAGGCTGAGGCAGGAGAATCACTTGAACCTAGGAGGCAGTGGTTGCAGTGAGCCAAGACTGTGCCACTGCACTCCAGTCTGGGAGACAGAGTGAGACTATCTCAAAAAACAAACCAACAAACAAAAAGAAATTAGAAGGCAAGACACAGTGCCTCGGTCCTGTAATCCCAACAATTTGGGAGGCCAAGGTGGGAGGATTGCTTGAGCCCAGGTGTTTGAGACCATTCTGGGCAACATAGCAAGACCTCATGTCTACAAAAAATAAAATTAGGGCCTGGGTGCAGTGGCTCACACCTGTAATCCCAGCATTTTGGGAGAGCGAGGTGGGTAGATCACCTGAGGTCAGAAGTTCGAGACTAACCTGGTCAACATGGCAAAACTCCATTTCTACTAAAAATACAAAAATTATCTAGGCATGGTGGCACGTTCCTGTAATCCTAGCTACTCAGAGGCTGAGGCACAAGGATCCCTTTAACTCAGGAGGCTGAGGGTGCCAAGAGCAGAGATCATCCCAGTGCATTCTAACCTGGGCAACAGAGTGAGGCTCTGTCTCAAAAAAAATAAATAAATAAAATAATGGCAGGGCACTGTGGCTCACTCCTGTTATCTCAGCACTTTGGGAGGCTGAGGCGGGTGGATCACCCGCTTGAGGCCAGGAGTCCAAGACCAGCCTGGCCAACATGGGGAAATCCTGTCTCTACTAAAAATACAAAAATTAGCCAGGTGTGGTGGCCTGTGCCTGTAATCGCAGCTATTCAGGAGGCTGAGGCATGAGAATCACTTGAACCCAGGAGGCGGAGGTTGCAGTGAGCTAAGATCGTGCTACTGTGCTCCAGCCTCAAAAAACAAACAAAAAACAATTAGAGCAGGATAGTAGTAAAATATCAGAAAAAGAAATTTAAAATATGAATGCATTCAGTGAGAATATTAAAAGACAAGGAAGAGTTTTAGAACAGAAATTAAAAGTGAAGGGAAAAAATAAAGTTGGCTCAATACAGGAGGTTTAATAAGCAACCAACAGGAATCCCAGGAAAAGAACTGAGAAAATAGAGCGGGTAGAATTTATTTTTTTGAGACAGAGTCTTGCTCTTGCTCTGTTGCCCAGGCTGGAGTGCAGTGGCGCGATATCGGTTCACTGCACCCTCCGCCTCCTGGGTTCAAGCGATTCTCCTGCCTCAGCCTCCTGAGTAGTTGGGACTACAGGTGCCTGCCACCACGCCCTACTAATTTTTGTATTTTTCATAGAGACTGGTTTTCACCACGTTGGCCAGGCTGGTCTAGAACTCTTGACTTCAGGTGATTTGCCTGCCTTGGCTTCCCAAAGGGCCTGGATTACAAGTGTGAGTCACCATTCCTGGCCTAGAATTTATTTTATTTTATTTTATTTTTATTTATTTATTTATTTTTGAGACACAGTCTTGCTCTGTCGCCCAGGCTGGAGTGTAGTGGCACAATCTCGGTTCACTGCAAGCTCCACCCCTCGGGTTCACGCCATTCCCCTGCCTCAGCCTCCCGAGTAGCTGGGACTGCCGGTGCCTGCCACCACGCCCAGCTGATTTTTTTTTTTTTTTCGTATTTTTAGTAGAGACAGGGTTTCACTGTGTTAGCCAGGATGGTCTCGATCTCCTGACCTCGTGATCCGCCCGCCTCGGCCTCCCAAAGTGCTGGGATTACAGGCATGAGCCACCACACCCGGCCTAGAGTTTATTTTAAAATATAAGAAAATGATGAGCTTTGGCCGGGCGCGGTGGCTCAAGCCTGTAATCCCAGCACTTTGGGAGGCCGAGACGGGCGGATCAGGAAGTCAGGAGATTGAGACCATCCTGGCTAACACGGTGAAACCCCATCTCTACTAAAAAATACAAAAAACTAGCCAGGCGAGGTGGCGGGCACCTGTAGTCCCAGCTACTCGGGAGGCTGAGGCAGGAGAATGGCGTGAACCCGGGAGGCAGAGCTTGCAGTGAGCTGAGATCCGGCCACTGCACTCCAGCCTGGGCGACAGAGCGAGACTCCGTCTCAAAAAAAAAAAAAAGAAAATGATGAGCTTCAAGACTGGAAAATGGCTATTACTGAGTTAGCACAATAATAAAAAGACCCATACAAAGTTATACCACCATGAAATTTTAGGACACCAGACAATATTCTAAAAGTTACCAAACAAAAGGATTGAAATTAATATTAGCCTTAGATTCTCAACATCAGCCAGGTGCAGTGGCTCAGGCCTGTAACTCCCATACTTTAGAAGGCCAAGGCAGGAAGTTTAAATGGCGCCCCTAGTCAATCACTTGTAGGGTCTGTTCTCATTGAATAGCCTCCATGGCTGCCAGAAGGGCTGTCTTAGCCTTATCATCCCAATCCCACGTAGCCCCCTTTTACATCGACCAGTACAACAGTTTTGTCATTTGAGCCAAATGGGGCATGAACGCCTGCCAATACCCCAGGAGGCCCACAAAGGTCTGCAGCTGCCTCACCATAGTGGGCTAGGATATGCCTGAACTTTGTCTATGACGACCTCTGGTATGGCTTTTGTCTTACCCGACCAGATAACTCCCAAGAATTTGGCAGACAGTCCAGGTCCTTGGACCTTGGTTTCATTGACAGCCCAACCTCATGCTGCCAAATGTTGCAAGAGGGGCACCACCACTTCTAAATCTGCAAGAGAATCAGAGGTTAACATAATATCAATGTAATGGAGTAGGCGGATCCCCTTTGGACATTTCCAGGCGGCTAAATCCATAGCAATGAGACCATGACACGTGGTAGAACTACGCACATAGCCCTGTGGCAACACTGTGAAAGTCCATTGTCGCCCTTCCCATGTGAAACCAAACTGTTCCTGGCTCTCTGGAGCAATATCATTTGAAAAGAATGCATTAGCCAAGTCCACTGCATAATGCTACTGTCCCAATTCCATTGTCAGGTGGTCTGTCAAATCCGTGATTGACAGGACAGCTGCATGTAAAGGGGGTGTTACTTTATTTAGTTCTTGATAGTCCACTGTCATCTGCCACGTCCCAACAGGCCTTCTGACTGGCCATACCAGAGAACTGTAGGTGCTGTGGGTGCCATGCACTATCTGCACCTCCTGTAGCTTTTTTTTTTTTTTTTTTTTTTTTTTTTTGAGACGGAGTCTGGCTCTGTCGCCCAGGCTGGAGTGCAGTGATGCGATCTCGGCTCACTGCAAGCTCCGCCTCCTGGGTTCACGCTATTCTCCTGCCTCAAGCTCCTGAGTAACTGGGACTGCAGGCGCCTGCCACCACGCCCGGCTAATTTTTTGTATTTTTAGTAGAGACGGGGTTGCACCGTGTTAGCCAGGATGGTCTCAATCTCCTGACCTCGTGATCCGCCCGCCTTGGCCTCCCAAAGTGCTGGGATTACAGGCATGAACCACCACACCTGGCCCTCCTCTAGCTTCTTAATAGTCTCGTTTATCTCCGTATGCCCTCCTGGCAAGCAGTATTGAAAAGTGGAGGTAACCTGTCGGGGTTGTGGCAGAACCTGGGCAGGTGATGCGTATGTCCCAATAGTACCGGCTTTCCTACATGTACTCGGAGTCTGAATTCTCTGGCTGTGGTGTGTAAGTTAAGACCGTGCAAAATATCCATCCCCAGAGTGTATTCCAGTATGGGAGACATATACACAGTGTATAAACGGGGAGCCAAGCAGCCAATGCCGAGGTGCAAAGATACAGGTTTTATTTTCACTGACTGGCCTCCGTAACCACCTATGTATGCAGCCTTGCCTAAACACTTATCCCGGTTCCCATAGATGAGGCTACAATTTGCGCCAGTATCTACCAGCACCAACACCTTCTGTACATTGGTGGGGTACCAGTGGATTGCCAATTCCACATGTGGCCTCCAATCTCTGGTGTCCTGCCAAGCCAGGCACCTTGGCCAGTTCCCTAATCAAACACAAAAAGCTTTATTCCTCCATCCATCTGCAAGTAATCTTTGAGCTGGAGTGTCCAGCAGGACTGGGTTGAGCAGCATCATCCTGCCCCCTCTTGGGCATTTTCCAGAATTGCTGCTCCAGGGACAATTGCTTCCACAAAGTTAACAGCACTTCATTGGGTTGCCTGTCAATTTTGTCTCAGGCAACCCCAGCCAATAACAAATCAATTCACATCTGCCTGGGGGTCACCCGCTGGGGCCACTTTTTGTCCTGTGGGGTGGCTCCCTATGGGAGGGATACCTTCCCCTTCTTTATGGCACAGACTCCCTGCTCACACTGCTGGCTTTCTGCTTCCCCAAGAGCTGCCATGGCAGTATCACCTTAGGTATGGTGGTCACCTTATGCCCCATGTACAGAGAAGGACAACAGCCAGAGAGCTAAAACCACTCAGGGATGCAGAGCCCAACACAAGGTCCTTCATGTGGGAGGTAAAGCATTCATCATCTGGCCCTTTGGGTATTCAAATCAAACATAGCCTGCCACATACCCATCTTCCAAATTACCTCTACCAGCTCTGCATGTGATTGCCATTTACTCACAGTTTTTGATATTTCTCTGGCATCGTTCCACCCTGTCCATATGGCTGCCATCAGCCATTCAATCAGGATGCGGTCACCTTTCCCGTGTGCCAACTGCCTGCTCACCTGCAACCACTGACGGAGGGAGGGGTGAGCTGTGACAGAAGCCAACTTTTCCATCTCAGCAGTGGAACTGGAAATACCGTCAGCTCCTTTGTCCCAGAGGCGGAGCATCCAGGCAGGCAGGGGCTCCTGCTACTTGCCTAACTCCTGCAACTCAGTGGGGGTGTAGGCACTATATGAAGTGTGCTCCACCACTGTAGGGGGGCCCTGAGCCCGCCCTTGGGGCCCAAGGGGCTGTTCATGCTCTATTTTCTGGCAGACCACAGGGTCAGCCTGCAGCAGGGGTTCTTCCTCCTCGGTATCAGATCGAATGGGAGTTTCTGGCCGGGAAGGCAGGCTCAAGCCTGCACTTATGGCAGTTCCCAATTCTTGTTCCAAGCTGTGTATCTGGGCCTCCAGGCACTCAGCTAGCACCTGGAGGTTCCTTACCTGTGCTGCATCCCACGGGGACTGGGCATGCACTTTCCACAGCATAGTCAAAAATGCCCATCCAACTCTGCCGGCAAAGGCACGCTTCTTCTTGGTGCTGTGTGCTTCCAGGTGCTTCAGCGCCTTCTCCATGCTCCCGGGGGACATGTCCACCTCCGCCCCTGTTTCTACCAGGGCCCATCTGAGCAACACAGCTGCCACTAGGTACCACAACCCATGTTGGAGCCACATGGCCAACCAGGGATCGTCAGGTGCTGAGAACTCACTCACTTCAGTATCCTGCCAGTTACACCAATTGTCAGGGTCCAACCCGAGCTGGGGTTCGAGGGGAGTTGGTGGACGGGTGGCAAGTAGTTGAAAGAACACTTGGGGGTCCGGAGGCAGGTGGGACATGGCTTTATTATGTGCCCCCTCTCACAGTGTCAATGATACATTTATGCACCTCAGAGCCAGGTGATGAGCTCACTTATAACATGGTTACATAACTGTGATTATACAATGCACAGGATTGTGCACCTGCACTCCAATCCCGCTGTGTCATGCTGCACCAGATGTTTACCTCAGCCTACTCTTGACTGCCCTGCAGCCATTTTCCTTGCATATATATATACCATGGAATACTATGCAGCCATAAAAAAGAATGAAATCATGTCCTTTGCAGCAACATGGATGAAGCTGGAGGTCACTATCTGAAGTGAATTAATGTAGGAACAGAAAACCAAACACTCCATGTTCTCACTTATAAGTGGGAGCGAAACATTGGGTACTCATGGAAATAATGACGGCAACAATAGAAACTGGGAACTACTGGGGGGAAGGTTGAGAGACTAACCATTAGGTACTATGCTCAGTACCTGGATGATGGAATCATTCATACCCCAAACCTCAGCAATGTGCAATATACCAGGTAACAAAGCTGCATATGTACACCCAATCTAAAATAAAAGTTGAGAAAAAAAGAAAATTTGATTTTGTGCATTCTATCTTATGCTCAGTTTTGGTCTGAGTTTTGTTGTTGTTGTTGTTGTTGAATTTTTTTTTTTTTTTTTTTTTTTGAGACAGGGTCTCTAAAAAAGGCCCAAGCTGGTTTCAAACTCCTGGGTTCAAGCAATCCTGCCTCACCCTCCCAACATGCTGGGATTACAGGTGTGAGCCACCGCCCCCAGCCAAGTTGTTTTTTATATGAGACAATTTGGTAAGGGATCAAAAGATGAAAATACAGAAATAAATGGCATATAAATTTTGCATAACAGAGAGAAGCTTCTAGTACTGATGATGGCAGCTCAAGAAATGGACTTTGCTTTGGAAGGAACAGAGTAGTCCACAGCTTTCCTTCCTATGCTTGCAGGAAACTGCTACTTGAAAAAGATGAAACATCTTTAGATAGGTTTCTCAAAAAGTAGTCAAGTGCCCTTAAGTAAGTACTTCCATTAATCTCAAGATGCCTTTGAAAATTACCGAAAGAAGTTCTGATTTCTATGGCTTCAGTGCTTTCTCACCTGATTTGTTGCAATACAAATAATACAAGGGTTAAAAAGTAGGGACTTTGCACCTTTCTGAATTCCAGAGTAAATAAGTGGTCTTTGAAGAGGTTTTCAAATACAGGTAGGTTAACTACCATTTAAGGCAAAGTCTTTAGTTACATTGCAAAGATAAATTAAATACTTAGGAGGGTAATGTTTTGGATTCTTCCTGGCTATCACTCATCAGTTAATTAGGGTCTTTTAGAGTTTGGTTTGGCTGGGTGTGGTGGCTCACACCTATAATCTGAGCACACTGGGAGGCCAAGGTGGTAGGATCGCTTGAACCTAGGAGTTCGAGAGACCAACCTGAGCAACATAGTGAGACTTCATCTCTACAACATAAAAAATTAAAATAAATAAATTAGCCAAGCATGTTGGCATGCACCTGTAGTCCCAGCTACTTGGGAGGCTGAGGTAGGAAGATGATTTGACCCCAGGGAGTTGAGGCTGCAGTGAGCCATGATCATGCCACTGCACTCCAGCCTGGGCAACAGAGCGAGACCCTGTCTCAAAAAATAAAAAAAAATAAAAAATACAGGCCGGGCGCGGTGGCTCAAGCCTGTAATCCCAGCACTTTGGGAGGCCGAGACGGGTGGATCACGAGGTCAGGAGATCGAGACCATCCTGGCTAACACGGTGAAACCCCGTCTCTACTAAAAAATACAAAACACTAGCCGGGCGAGGTGGCGGGCGCCTGTAGTCCCAGCTACTCGGGAGTCTGAGGCAGGAGAATGGCCTAAACCCGGGAGGCGGAGCTTGCAGTGAGCTGAGATCCGGCCACTGCACCCCAGCCTGGGTGACAGAGCGAAATTCTGTCTCAAAAAAAAAAAAAAAAGGCCGGGCGTGGTGGCTCACGCCTGTAATCCCAGCACTTTGGGAGGCCGAGGTGGGCGGATCACAAGGTCAGGAGATCGAGACCATGGTGAAACCCCGTCTCTACTAAAAATAGAAAAAATTAGCCGGGCGCAGGGGCGGGCGCCTGTAGTCCCAGCTACTCGGGAGTCTGAGGCAGGAGAATGGCGTGAACCCGGGAGGCGGAGCTTGCAGTGAGCCGAGATTGCGCCACTGCACCCCAGCCTGGGCGACAGAGCGAGACTCCGTCTCAAAAAAAAAAAAAAAAAAAAAAAAAAAATACAATGCCAAATGTTGCATGGGACACACTTATACTAAAATAAATAAATAAATAAATAAATTGTTTAGCTCAAATTCAAATGTAATGGAGTGTCCTGTATATTTTTTCTGTCGATTCTAGAGACAGTTGCGGGGTGGTGCAGCCAAAGCTGCCTTGGAGGCAGCTGCAGGTGGGACACATGAGGGGCAGCTGGGGCAGGTCCTGGGGACCACTGAGGTGAGCGCTGCTAGGGCTTCTGTACACTGATCCATTGGCTCCCACACTGAGTATGAGAAGAGAACCAGAGCCCATGAAGGAAGTGCCTTCTTTCCACTATCACTGCATTGTTCCCCAAGTGCCCTCTACTGACAAAGCCTAACACTGAGCCAACAAAGGAAAAATGTTTCACAAAAAAAGGTGAATTGGGAGCTGAGAGACTCCCTTCTCAGGGTCTTGCACAAGAACAGTTTTTCCCTATTTTGTGCTTTCAAGTCTCCACTTAAGTCACTTCCTCGGCTTTCCTTTCTTCACCCCACAATCTAAATCACTAACTTCTCACTCCATCTTATACTTCTCCTTTATAGCATTTGTCATAATTTTTAATTCTATTTAATTATACATGTAGTCGTTTATTTAAAACCTGTCCTGCCCACTAAACTAAAGTACTGATGACTATTTACTTTTTTCTTCTTCTTCTTCTTTGAGACAGAATCCTGCTCTGTCTCCCAGGCTTCCCAAAGTGCTGGGATTACAAGCGTGAGCCACCACGTCCGGCAACTCAGGCCATTTTCGCATCGATTATCAGCGAAAGTCTATTCAGAAATAGGACTCTCTCAGGCCAGAAACAGTCAAGACCAGCACTGGAACTGTGTCAGCAGTAAGATCTGCCAGAATCACTCGAGCCCCAAGGCAGAGCCTGAGTTTTACAGCCGCTAGGTCGGCGTAGGTTCTACCACCGCATTCCCCTAGAGTCTCAGCGGTCTCTGAAGGAGAAAACTACAACTCCCATAAGACAACGCGAGCTCGGGTGGGCGGCTACTTGCCGCTCGTGGGCGGCTCTGACCAATAATGATTGTCGTTACAGAGAACAATTTGGCCCCGTTTGTAAAAGGCCGCGGCAGGCGAAGAGAGAAGAGGTGAGGGCGGTCGTCAGCGAAGTGCCCCGGGACTCGTGGGGGGGGGCGCAGGGCAGGTAAGGGGGTCGTGTTGGAGCGAGGACCGGGGCTGCGGTGGGGCAGGGGTGTAGAGCTGGGGTTCCCAGCGGAGAGCAAGTCCAAGGAGCAGCTGCCGGCGAGGTGATGCTTCTGCCTGGGCCTACTTGGGACCGGAAGTGAGCGCTCGCGCGGGGAGGATGCCGGGAAGCAGGTCCCAGGGGATATGTGTGTGTCGCCGCAGGCCCATCCCGGAAGCCGGCCGTGAGGTGAGCGTCCAGGAGGTCGGGCGGCCGCTCCGTGACTGCAGGGCCCCGACGGCCTTCCTCCGCTGTTCCGAGGCCGTTCAGGGCTGATGTGCCCCAGCCTCCCAGTTGTGGTTTGGCAAGCCATCCAGCAGACTACAAACCCACGTTTGTGAGTTACCTGCTGGCTGTGACACTTCCGTCAAATCTGAGTAACAGTTTCCTCATCTCTAAGATGGGTAACATAGTATCTACCTCACAGGGTCGTGTGGGCAGTACACGAGTAAATGCATAGAAAGGGTTTAACACGCAGTGTACTCAGCTAGTTTTATTATTTATCCGTGATGATCATTCGTTCTCTTCCCCTAACTGTGCCTCACAAGCATGAAACAGCATCCACCAAACATTTAGGTCTGGGTAGTGGTTGGATGGAAACCCACCGCGGGTTAATGCTTCCAACACCAGTCCCTTAACACTCCCGCCAAGGAGGCTGATTTGTAAACTTGCCGAGAAGAGACTACCCAGGAGATCTTTCAGGTTTCAAATACAAGTTCTTTACAAGTTGTGTTAATTGTTAGTATATGCTTTCGATATAGAGTCTCTAGGAAGTAATACTAGTACATGTTTTAAAATTCAAATACTGCCAAACAGTGAAATGTAAGTCTTCCTCCTAACTTCTATTTCCCAAATCCCATGTCATTTCTTCTGAGGCAACAGACATTGAATGTGTGTGTGTATAGATAGCTACATATGTGTGTCTCTGGTCGTTTTTTTTTTTTCTTTTAAAAGGAAGAGTAAAACCAAGAATAGCATATTACAAAGTGCTGCACTTTTTTCACTCCACACTGTATCTTTTTTTTTTTTAAGAGACAGGGTCTCACTATGTTGCCCAGGCTGGTCTTGAACTCCTGAGCTCAGTGATCCTCCTGCCTCAGCCTCCCAAAGTGCTGGGATTACAGGCGTGAGCCACTACATCCAGCTACTCAGGCCATTTTTTTTTTTTTTTTTTTTTTTTTTTTTTTGAGATAGAGTTTCTCTCTGTTGCCCAGGCTGGAGTGCAATGGCACAATCTTGGCTCATCGCAACGTCTGCCTCCCAGGTTCAAGCGATCCTCCTGCCTCAGCCTCCGGAGTAGCTGAGATTACAGGCGCCCTCCTCCACGCCCGGCTAATATTGTAGTTTTAGTAGAGACAGGGTTTATCCATGTTGGTCAGGCTGGTCGGGAACTCCCGACCTTGGGTGATCTGCCCGCCTCGGCTCCCAAAGTGCTGGGATTACAGACGTGAGCCACTGTGCTAGGCCATGCCATTTTTTAAAAAATAGCTGTAAAAATATTTTATTTTCTGGAAAGTATTCCATTATATAGGTATACCATAATTAATTACACCAGTATCTTCTTGAGGGACATCAGGTTGTTTCTTATATTTTGCTGCTACAAAGATGCTTCATTGAGTTGCCTTATAATTTCCCTCATTTCACACACATGGGAATCTGTAAAATAAATTCTTAGTGTAATTGCTGGGTCAGAATATCAGATCAAAATATACTGATTCCAAATACGCAAGGAAGATACCAGACAAGCCCAAATTGAGGGACATTTTATAAAATATTGGACTCTTCAAAACTATCAAGATTAGGAAAAAGAAAGACAAACTCATGGCCTCGAGGAGACTAAGGAGACATGTGGTATCTTGGATTGGATCCAGAAACAGAAAAAAGGGACAAAGTCTAGAGTTTAGTTAATAATAATGTGGCAATGTTGGTTCTTTGGTTTTGACAAATGTCCCATGTTAATATATGATGTTAACATCGGGAAATTGGGTGAGGGGTGTTTGGGAACTGTGTTCTATCTGCCACTTTTCTGAAGATCTAAAATTATTCTAAAAGGTTTCTTCTTTTTTAAAAGGGAGATTGAGGCCGGGCGTGGTGGCTCATGCCTGTAATCCCAGCACTTCGGGAGGCCGAGACAGGCAGATCACTTGAGGTCAGGAGTTCAAGACCAGCCTGGCCAACATGGCGAAATCCTGTCTCAACTGAAAATACAAAAAAATTAACAAGGCTTGGTGATGGATGCCCATAATTCCAGCTACTTAGAAGGCTGAGGCAGGAGAATTGCTTGAACCTGGGAGGCGGAGGTTGCAGTGAGCCAAGATCACGCCACTGCACTCCAGCCTGGGCGACAGAGCAAGACTCTTTCAAAAAATAAATAAATAAAATAAAAAGGAGCATTAGTGGACAACTGGTAAAATCTGAATAAAGCCTGTAGTAGAGTTAATAGTGTACCAATGTTAAGACCTTATTTTTGACAAATGCCCCACAGTTATGTGAGATGTTAACATTTGGGGAATCTGTGTGAAGGGTAGGTAGGAAGTCTGTGTACTGTCTTTAGCTTTCCCATAAAAGCTAAAATTTAGCCAGGCACGGTGGCTCATGCCTGTAATCCCAGAGCTTTGGGAGGCCAGGGCGGGTGGATCATCTGAGGTCAGGAGTTCGAGACCAGCCTGGCCAACATGGTGAAACCCCATCTCTACTGAAAATACAAAAATTAGCCAGGTGTGTTGGCACACCCCTGTAGTCCCAGCTAATCGGGAGGCTGAGGCAGGAGAACTGCTTGAACCTGGGAGGCGGAGGTTGCAGTGAGCCAAGATCATGCCACTGCACTCCAGCCTGGGTGACAAAGTGAGACTCTGTCTCAATTTTTAAAAAAAGCTAAAATGTAATAAATGTGTTGAAATAAATTTTCTTTTTTTTTTTTCTTTTTTTGAGATGGAGTCTCGTTCTGTTGCCCAGGCTGGAGTGCAGTGGTGCAATCTCGGCTCACTGCAAGCTCCGCCTCCCGGGTTCACGCCATTCTCCTGCCTCAGCCTCCCGAGTAGCTGGGAGTACAGGCGCCCGCCACCTCGTCCAGCTAGTTTTTTGTATTTTTTAGTAGAAACAGGGTTTCACCGCATTAGCCAGGATGGTCTCAATCTCCTGACCTCGTGATCCGCCTGTCTCGGCCTCCCAAAGTGCTGGGATTACAGGCTTGAGCCACCGCGCCCGGCCTGAAATAAATTTTCTAAAATTATTCCAAAATTGAAAGCATTTTTAAGAAAGAAATATGCATATATAATGTTAAAGATAATCACAAATCGCCCTCTGAAGGGCATAATCAAAAAGTAAAAGAAAAGACTGGGCGCGGTGGCTCACTCCTGTAATCCCAGCACTTTGAGAGGCTGAGGCAGGTGGATCACTTGAGATCAGGAGTTTGACACCAGCCTGGACAACATGGTGAAACCCTGTTGCTACTAAAAATACAAAAAAGTTAGCTGGGCATGGTGGCCCGTGCCTGTAATCCCAGCTACTTGGGAGGCTGGGGCAGGAGAATCACTTGAACCCTGGAGGCGGAGGTTGCAGTGAGCTGAGATCGCTTCATTGCACTCCAGCCTGGACAACAAGAGCGAAAAAAAGTAAAAGAAAAGATAAAAGAGTGGAATTCCTATGTTGATGCTACAGCTATTCCTATGCTAAAGCTACAGCACCAACAGCTGGCACACCACCTCCTCCCTTAACGACAGACTTTTTTTCCACTTTGATGATATGTTAAATCATCATTAGCAACATAATTTTTAAATTAATTTTTTAAGCTCTTTCATATATTATAAATTATGTGTGTATGTGTGTGTGTATATATATACATATACATACATATATATACACACACACACATATATACATATGTCATGTCATTTTGCAAATGAAAAAATCCTGAAGCCCAGAAGTTAAAGGACTTGGTCACAGAGATAATTCATGGTTAAGAGCAAACTGATCCTTCGTGTTTTGACTTTGGAACAATATTCTAAGAATCCCTGTGGGACTGAATGAGAATACCTACTAAAGAAGTTCATTGAGCTGGGAAGGAATGCTGTGTGAACAGGCTAATGACTCTACATCAGTGGCTTTTAACTGGGGCAGTTTTGCCTCCAGGGGACATTTTGCATTATCTGGAGACTTTTTCTTTTTCTTTTTTCTTTTTTTTTACAATTAGGGATGGGACTTGCTACTGGGATCTAGTGGGTAGAAACCAGGGATACTGTTCAACATTCTACAATGCATAGGATAGCCCCCGCAACAAAGAATTATCCAGCCCTAAATGTCAGCAGTGCCAAGGTGGAGAAACCGTGCTATGCATCTTATTTCACAAAGCACTTATTTTCTTTAAATTGTGTGTGTGTGTGTGTGTGTGTGTGTGTGTGTGTGTGTGTGTGTGTGACAAAGTCTCACTCTTTTGCCCAGGCTGGAGTGCAGTGGTGCAATCTTGGCTCACTGCAACCTCTGCCTCCTGCATTCAAGCAATTCTCATGCCTCAGCCCCCTGAGTAGCTGGGGTTATAGACAAGTGCCACCATGCCTGCCTAATTTTTGTATTTTTAGTAGACACAGGGTTTCATCATATTGGCTACACTGGTCTCGAACTCCTGGCCTCAAGTATCCCTCCTGCCTCGGCCTCCCAAAGTGTTGGCAATTACAGGTGTGAGCCACTGTGCCTAGTCTTCTTTTTAAAACTTTTTTTGTGAGACGGAGTTTCACTCTTGTCGCCCGCGCTGGAGTGCAACAGCATGATCTCAGCTCACAGCAATCTCTGCCTCCCAGGTTCGGGCGATTCCCCTGCCTCAGCCTCTGGAGTAGCTGAGATTACAGACGTGGTGCACCACCACGCCCAGATAATTTTTTTTTTTTTGTATTATTAGTAGAGACGGGGTTTTACCATGTTAGCCAGGCTAGTCTGGAAATCCTGACCTCAGGTGTTCCACCTGCCTCAGCCTCCCAAAGTTGTGGGATTACAGGCATGAGCCACTGCGCCCAGCCTAGAACATTTTTTAAGAAGAATAGAGACCACTGGGCATAGTGGCTCACACCTGTAGTCCCAGACTTTGGAGGCCGAGGCAGGAGGATTGCTTGAGCCCAGGAGTTCAAAGCCAGCCTGGGCAACATAGTGAGACCCCATCTCTGTAAAAAATTAATAATTAGCTGATTGTAGTGGCACAAACCTGTGGTCTCAGCTATTTGAGAGGCCGAGGCAGGAGGATTGCTTGACCTTGGAAGGTCAAGGCTGCAGTGAGCCTACTCCATCTTTTTTTTTTTTTTTTTTTTTGAGACGGAGTCTCGCTCTGTTGCCCAGGCTGGAGTGCAGTGGCCGGATCTCAGCTCACTGCAAGCTCCGCCTCCCAGATTTACGCCATTCTCCTGCCTCAGCCTCCCAAGTAGCTGGGACTACAGGCGCCCGCCACCTCGCCCGGCTAGTTTTTTGTATTTTTTAGTAGACACGGGGTTTCACCGTGTTAGCCAGGATGGTCTCGATCTCCTGACCCCGTGATCCACCCGTCTCGGCTTCCCAAAGTGCTGGGATTACAGGCTTGAGCCACCGCGCCTGGCCATTCTACTCCATCTTTGACAACAGAGTGAGACTCTGTCTCAAAAAAAAAAAAAAAGAATAGGGCCAGGCACAGTGGTTCAAACCTGTAATCCCAGCACTTTGGGAGGCAAAGGCGGGCAGATCACTGGAGGGCAGGAGTTTGAAACCAGCCTGGCCAACATGGTAAAACTGCATCTCTACTAAAAATACAAAAATTAACCAGAGAATTGCTTGAGCCCGGGAGGCAGAGGTTGCAGTGAGTCGAGATCACATCACTGCACTCCATCCTGGGTGACAGAGCAAGACTCTGTCTCAAAAAAAATTTTTTTCTCTCTACATCTTCTATAGTCCACTGATTAACAAATTGGAAAGTACAAATAAGAATAGTTTTAAAATGTCCACGTTTTCACTGGTGCTATAAACTCGTCCCCGACTGTAATTTTTACTGAGTAAATGAAGCTTTGTGAGGCTGGGCACAGTGGCTCACACCTGTAATCCCAACACTTTAAGAGGACAAGGCAGGAGGAGCGCTTGAGGCCAGGAGTTTGAGACCAGTCTGGGCAACAAAGTGAGACCCCTGTCTCTACCAAAAAATTTTTTAAAAATTAGCCAGGCATGGCAATACCTACCTACAGGTTCAGCTACTTGGGAGGCTGAGGCAAGCAGATCACTTGAGCCCAGGAGGTTGAGTCTGCAGTGAGCCGTGATTGCACCACTGCACTCCAGCCTGGGTAACAGAGCAGAAAAAAACATAAAGCACTCTAAAAATGTGATGTATTACTATTAGGAAGGATGAGTGATTGACCAATTATATAACATGGCTCTAGGTGTTTTGTTTTTTTTTTTTAAAGAGATGGGGTCGGCCAGGTGCTGTGGCTCACGCCTGTAATCCCAGCACTTTGGGAGTCTGAGGCGGGCAGATCACGAGGTCAGGAGATGGAAACACAGTGAAACCTCGTCTCTACTAAAAATACAAAAAATTAGCCAGGTGTGGTGGCATGTGCCTGTAGTCCCAGCTACTGGGGAGGCTGAGGCAGGAGAATCACTTGAATCTGGGAGGTGGCGGTTGCAGTGAGCCGAGATTGCGCCCTGCACTCCAGCCTGGGTGAGCAGATTGAGACTCTGTCTCAAAAAAAAAAAAAAAAGAGATGGGGTCCTGCTCTGTCGCCAAGGCTGGGGTATAATGGCACAATGTGCAGCCTTGCTCTCCTGGACTCAGGTGATCCTCCCACTTCTGCCTCCAACATAGCTGGAACTACAGGTGCACACCACCATGCCCAGCTAATTTTTAAATTTTTTTTATAGAAATGAGATCTCACTATGTTGTCCAGGCTGGTCTTGAACTCCTGGGCTCAAGTATCCTCCACCTCAGCCTCCCAAATCTCTGGTATTACAGGAGTGAGCCACCATGTCAGGCCTCTAAAGTGTTCTTGACAACCCCCTTTGTAATGACATTAGCACCTTTTTACCTTCTTACAGTTGGAAGTACAAAACACTTAACCATTTCCATAATAATTTCTGTCAAATACTTCTCAAGTAATTGTGAAAGACTTTGATTCCTATTCTGTTTGATTTCCAAGGAAAGAATCATCCTGTCTTTGTATAACTTTGATATTTTTTCTTGTTTTACTTGCAGACTATCAAGACCTTCACTTAGGGAAGTGGGAATCTTATTTGCGGAACATTGGGCAGAAGCTTTGCCATTGGCTGGTGAAGAAGGAGGAGGCAGAATGTCTGCATTGTTACACCATACAGCTCAAACTTCAGAAGACTTTGGGTTAAGCATTTATCGTTAGTCTGCAAATGATCGTGTTTTCGCCTGATTATTAGAAACTAATGAATCACCTTTTAGGTCTTATTAATTCAGGTTACACTGTTTTCCAGATGCCTTGGCAGCTGGTACAGGTAGGATTGGGCTGGGTTTTGTGGGAAATGATGGAAGGGAAAAAACTCATCTTTCATGTTCTCTAGTTTTTGCTGAAGTTAAACATCTGGGATGTAAAGATTGGGTTAACTAACCTCCATTGTTATATAAAACAGAGTTAAACCTGGAGAAATGCTTTGATTATTAGGATTTTAAAAAATAGGTATGAAAGGCAGTTTCCTTTACTTTCATTTTGTTTGTAGGTTTAAATTTATGTTGTTTTGTGGTACAGTTTAAAAATAGTGGATAGCAGCCGGGTGCGGTGGCTCACGCCTGTAATCCCAGCACTTTGGGAAGCCTAGGCAGGTCGATCACAAGGTCAGGAGTTTGAGGCCAGCCTGGCCAACATGGTCAAATCCCATGTCTACTAAAAATACAAAAATTAGCTGGGCGTGGTGGCGGGCGCCTGTAGTCCCAGCTATTCAGGAGGCTGAGGCAGGAGAATCGGTTGAACCCAGGAGGCGGAGGCTGCAGTGAGCCGAGATTGCGCCGCAGCACTCCAACGTGGGTGACAGAGCGAGACTCCGTCTCAAAAAAAAAAAAAAATAGTGGATAGCTTTTTTATATTTTGCTTTCTGTACTAAATATTACAAGTGACTTTAACTTTTGCGTGTGAAGGTATACTCATGCTATTGGGTATATTATCTTTTGTAGGGCCTGTGAAAAATGGAACCAAATTCTCTGAGGACTAAAGTCCCAGCTTTCTTATCTGATTTGGGGAAGGCCACATTGAGGGGAATCAGAAAGTGTCCCCGATGTGGCACATACAATGGAACCCGGGGACTGAGCTGTAAGAACAAGACATGTGGAACCATATTCCGCTATGGTGCACGCAAGCAGCCTAGTGTTGAAGCTGTCAAAATCATTACAGGCTCTGATCTTCAGGTCTACTCAGTGCGGCAAAGAGACCGGGGCCCTGATTACCGATGCTTTGTGGAGCTCGGGGTTTCAGAGACAACAATCCAGACAGTGGATGGGACAATCATCACTCAGCTGAGCTCTGGACGGTGTTATGTCCCCTCATGCCTGAAAGCTGCCACTCAAGGCGTTGTGGAAAACCAGTGCCAGCACATCAAGCTGGCGGTGAACTGCCAGGCAGAGGCCACCCCTCTGACCCTGAAGAGCTCGGTCCTGAATGCAATGCAGGCCTCCCCGGAAACCAAACAGACCATCTGGCAGTTGGCCACGGAACCCACAGGTCCTCTGGTGCAGAGAATTACTAAAAACATCTTGGTGGTGAAATGCAAGGCAAGCCAGAAGCACAGTTTGGGGTATTTGCATACATCTTTTGTGCAGAAAATCAGTGCCAAAAGCTTGCCTGAGCGCCGTTTCTTCTGCTCCTGTCAGACTCTGAAATCGCACAAGTCAAATGCCTCCAAGGATGAGGCAGCCCAGAGATGCATTCATTTCTTTGCTTGCATCTGTGCCTTTGCCAGTGACGAGACATTGGCTCAGGAATTCTCAGACTTCCTAAATTTTGATTCCAGCGGTAGGTGGTATGGTTGACCTGGTTATTATGTTTTTCTAAAATTGCAATGAAAGAGTTCCATTGATACATTTGGAGATTGTCTTAGCAACCTTCAGAAACAGTTGCTAGATAATTAAAAGTGTCCCTTCTTTTTTTTTTGAGACAGGGTCTCACTTTGTTACCCAGGCTAGAGTGCAGTGGCATGATCACAGTTCACAGCAGCCTTGACCTCCCAGGCTCGAGATCCTCCCATCTCAGTCCCTGCAGATAGCTAGGACCACAGGCACGTGCCACCATGCCTGGCTAATTTTTAAAATTTTTTGCAGAGATGGGGGTCTTACTTTGTTGCCCAGGCTGGTCTTGAACTCCTGGGCTGAAGCAGTCCTCCTGCCTCAACCTCCCAAAGTGCTGGGATTACAGGTGTGAGCCACCGTGCCTGGTTGCATTCCTTCTTTCAGTCCCAGTCAGCATACTTGCATAAAGGTTGGTTGGTTGGTTGAAATTAATGATGAAGAGACTTGATCATTTTTTACTGAGACAATCTAGCAAAGTTAGTTTGCTGTTTACTCTTCCACAGATGCCCTGTGTTAATTATAACAAAGAATGAACAAAAAAAAATGTTTTTTTTTTTAGACAGAATCTGCTCCATTGCCCAGGCTGGAGTGCAGCAGCACAACCTTGGCTCACTGCAACCTCTGCATCCCGGGTTCAAGGAATCCTCATGCCTCAGCCTCCCAAGTAGCTGGGATTACAGGCACCTGCCACCATGCCTGACCAATTTTTGTATTTTTAGTAGAGACGGGGTTTCTCCCTGTTGGCCACTCTGGTGTCAAACTCCTGGCGTCGGGTGATCTGCCTGCCTCAGCCTCCCAAAGTGCTGGGATTACAGGCGTAAGCCATTGTGCCCAGTCTAAAGGAATTTATTTATGTATGTATTTATTTATTGAGATGGAGTCTCACTCTGTCACCCAGGCTGGAGTGCAATGGCATAATCTCGGCTCACTACAATCTCCACCTCCTGGGTTCAAGCAATTCTCCTGCCTCAGTCTCCTGAGTAGCTGGGACTGCAGGCATGTGCCACCATGCCCAGCTAATTTTTGTATTTTTATTAGAGATGGGGTTTCACCATGTTGGCCAGGCTGGTCTCGAACTCCTGACCTCAGGTGATCCACCCACCTTGGCCTCCCAAAGTGCTGGGATTACAGACGTGAGCCACCACACCCGGCCCAAGGAACTTATTTTAAAGCAAGCAATCACTCCATAATTTTTTTTGGTTTTTGTTTTTGGTTCGTTTTTTGAAACAGGGCCTGGCTCTGTCACCTAGGCTGGCATGCAGTGACGTAATCACGACTCATTACAGCCTTGACCCTCCTGGGCTCAAGTGATCCTCCCACTTCAGCCTCTCAAGTAACTGGGACCACAGATGTGCTAATTTTTTATTTTTTGTAGAGATGGGGTCTGCCTATGTTGCCCACACTGGGATAATTCGTTTGGGGGATTTTTAAAAAGAAATTAACTTTTTGCTAGATAGAGGCCCATACTCATACTTACCCTTGGATAGGATTAACAATTCAGAAATCTTCTATTTTTTAGGTCTTAAAGAGATTATTGTACCCCAGTTAGGTTGCCATTCAGAATCAACAGTATCAGCTTGTGAGTCTACTGCCTCTAAGTCAAAGAAGAGGAGAAAGGATGAAGTATCTGGTAAGAGTCTGGTTGGTTGGTTTGGTGGTATCGTCTTTAGAGATTGTTTTACTATGTTTTATGTCTTTTACTGAACCTCAACAATTATAAGAAAATATTATATTTTATTTTATTTTTATTAAAGAGACAGGGGTCTTACCATGTTGCCCAGGCTGGCCTCAAACTCCAGGCCTTAAGTGATTCTCCCATCTTGGCCTCCCAGAGTGCTGGAATTATAGGTGTGAGCTACCACACCTGGCCAAGAAATATGTTTTTGTTCTTACGGATTTTTTCCTGAGAAACGTTTTACTCTCCATTGATGATTCTTTTTCAAGTTAAGCTGAAAGTTTGATCCCTTAGCCAAAAATAAGATCCAACCAAATTCTGCTTTTACTGTATATGTGTGTACATCCCTTAAACAGATTAATCTTATACCTTAATCTGCCTTAGGATAGTATTATGAAGTTTTCATCCGTAGAGTGTTTAAAAAATTTTTGTGACAGGCCGGGCACGGTGGCTCACGCCTGTAATCCCAGCACTTTGGGAGGCCGAGGTGGGCAGATCATGAGGTCAGGAGATCAAGACCATCCTGGTGAACACGGTGAAACCCCGTCTCTACTGAAAATACAAAAAAAATTAGCCGGGCGTGGTGGTGGGTGCCTGTAGTCCCAGCTTCTAGGGAGGCTGAGGCAGGAGAATGGCGTTAACCCGGGAGGCAGTGGAGCTTGCAGAGAGCGGAGATTGCACCACTGCACTCCAGCCTGGGCGACAGAGCGAGACTCTGTCTCAAAAAAAAAAAAAAAAAAAAAATTTGTGACAGTGGTTATATTCCCCATACTAATTTAGAAATATAGTTTATTGTCCTCATTTTCAGTATATGGAGAAACACACACATATACACACCCACACACACATTTTTTCCTTTTTATCTTTTTTTTTTTTTTTTTTTTAGACGGAGTCTCGCTCTGTAGCCCGGGCTGGAGTGCAGTGGCCGGATCTCAGCTCACTGCAAGCTCCGCCTCCCAGGTTTACGCCATTCTCCTGCCTCAGCCTCCCGAGTAGCTGGGACTACAGGCGCCTGCCACCTCGCCCGGCTAGTTTTTTGTATTTTTTAGTAGAGACGGGGTTTCATGGTGTTCGCCAGGATGGTCTCGATCTCCTGACCTCGTGATCCACCCGTCTCGGCCTCCCAAAGTGCTGGGATTACAGGCTTGAGCCACCGCGCCCGGCCCTTTTTTTTTTTTTTTATGAGACGGAGTCTTGCTCTGTCGCCCAGGCTGGAATGCAGTGGTGCGATCTCGGCTCACTGCAACCTCTTCCTCCCGGGTTCAAGCAATTCGCATATCAGCCTCCTGAGTAGCTGGGACTACAGGTGCATACCCAGTTAATTTTTGTATTTTTAGTAGAGATGGGGTTTCACCATATTAGTCAGGCTGGTCTCGAACTCCTGACCTCAGGTGATCCATCCGCTTTGGCTTCCCAAAGTGCTGGGATTACAGGTGCGAGCCACTGCACCCAGCCTTATTTATTTATTTATTTATTGAGAGATGGAGTCTCGCTCTGTTGCCAAGGCTGGAGTGCACTGATGTGATCTCGGCTCACTGCAACCTCCACTGCCCAGGTTCAAGCAATTCTCCTGCCTCAGCCTCTCGAGTAGCTGGGATTACAGGCGCCCACCACCATGCCCGGCTAATTTTTGTATTTTTAGTAGAGATGGGGTTTCACCCTGTTGGCCCGACTGGTCTTGAACTCCTGACCTCAGGTGATCCACCCGCATTGGCCTCCCAAAGTGCTGGGATTATAGGCGTGAGCCACCATGCCCGGCCAGGCCACATTTTTAAATTCAAATGCTTAATACTAGTGTCAGTTAAGGACTCTGATAAATCAATATGAAAATGGTGAAGTATCCTAGTAGGTAAGCATCAAGAGACCTAGAGTCTAAACAAAATGAAAATATTACTTGGTCCCTACCTGTGGACCAAACTCCAAACTTACTAGTAAACAGAAAAGTGCAAACATTTTAGAAATGCAAAATTAAAACAAGATACCTTTTGCTACCAAATTAGCAAAGTTTCATGTGTTTTTTTGTTTGTTTGTTTTTTTCTTTTGAGACATAGTCTCACTCTGTTGCCCAGGCTGTAGTGCAGTGGCGCATCTCGGCTCATTGCAAGCTCCGCCTCCTGGGTTCACGCTATTCTCCTGCCTCAGCCTTGCGAGTAGCTGGGACTATAGGGGCCTGCCACCATGCCCAGCTAATTTTTTGTATTTTTAGTAGAGATGGGGTTTCACCGTGTTAGCCAGGATGGTCTTGATCTCCTGACCTTGTGATCTGTCCACCTCGGCCTCCCAAAGTGCTGGGATTACAGGCGTGAACCACCGCGTCTGGGCTGTTTGTTTTTTAGGAGATGAGTTCTCACTCTGTTGCCCAAGCTGGAGTGCAGGGGCATGCTCGCTGCAGCCTGGACCTCCTAGGCTCAAGAGATCCTCCTGCCTCAGCCTCCCAAGTAGCTGGAACTACAGGCACAAGATACCATGCCCGGCTAAGTTTTTGGTTTGTTTTTTGTAGAGACAGGGTTTCACTGGTTGACCAGGCTGGTCTCAAACTCCTGACCTCAAGTGATCCTCCTGCCCTAGCCTCCCAAAGTGTTGGAATTACAATGTGAGCCACCATGCCCAGCTGGCAAAGTTTTTTAAAATGATAAGACCACAGGCAAAAGTAAAATCCAGGCTCTCTGGCATGGCTAGTGTAGTGCACATTGCTATAATCATTGGTATATAGCTTGTCTGTTAAGATCCTTAAAATGGTCCTACCTATAGGGAATATTGCTAGGGATGGATCAGGTGGTCATGCATAAGAGTTTTGGCGCTGGGAAGTTGAAGAAAGATGGAGAAACAAAGTGACATGGTCATTTGTGCATTTTAGAGAGGCAGTTCTGGCAGGAATATAGAGCAGAAATTGTTGTTAAATGTTTACTTATTAGTCTTTGCCCGTTTTTTTGGAAACGGAGTCTTGCTCTGGATCGTGCAATGATGTGATCTCGGCTCACTGCATCCTCCGCCTCCTGGGTTCAAGCAATTCTCCTGCCTTAGCCTCCCAAGTAGGTGGGATTACAGGCGTGTGCCACCATGCTTGGCTGTTTTTTTTTTTTTTTTTTGAGATGGAGTTTGGCTCTTGTCACCCAGGCTGGAGTGTGATGGCGCAATCTCAGCTCACTGCAACCTCCACCTCCCGGGTTCAAGTGATTCTCCTGCCTCGGTCTCCTCAGTAGCTGGGATTATAGGTGCTTGCTACCATGCCCAGCTAATTTTTGTTTTTTTAGAGATGAGGTTTCATTATGTTGGCCAGACTGGTCTCGAACGTCTGACTTGAGGTGATCCACCTGTCTTGGCCTCCCAAAGTGCTGGGATTACAGGTGTGAGCCACCATGCCCGGCCCCACTTCTAAATCATCTTTTTTAAGGAAATAATTATTGGTATAGGAAAAACATTTTGTCTGGAGATATTGATTTTATGATTATTTAGAGTATTAAAAAATTAGAAACAACTAAGGGTTAACCACTGGGGATAGTTAAATGAACCATGGTAAAGCCACTTTACCATGGAATATCAGGCAGGCATAAAAATGAGTATAGTCTGGGTGCAGTGGGGCATGCCTGTAGTCCCAGCTACTCAGGAAACTGAGGCAGGAGGATCCCTTGAGCCCAGAAGCTCAAGGCTCTAGCCCACTGTGATTGGACCTGCGAATAGCCACTGCATTCCAGCCTGGGCAACATAGCAAGACCTCATCTCTAAAAAATAAAAATAAAAAATAAATTGTAATAAAGAAAATGCTCAGATCACTTGGGTAGCCAGATAAAGTATAGAATACTCAGTTAAACTTGAATTTCGGCAGGGCGCAGTGGCTCATGCCTGTAATCCCAGCACTTTGGGAGGCCGAGGCGGGTGGATCACGAGGTCAGGAGACCGAGACCGTCCTGGCTAACACGGTGAAACCCTGTCTCTACTAAAAATACAAAAAATTAGCCGGGCATGGTGGCGGGCGCCTGTAGTCCCAGCTACTCAGGAGGCTGAGGCAGGAGAATGGTATGAACCCGGGAGGTGGAGGTTGCAGTGAGCTGAGATCGTGCCACTGCACTCCAGCCTGGGCGACACAGCCAGACTTTGTCTCAAAGAAAAAAAAAAAAAATAAAATACAAAAAGTTAGCCGGGCATGTTGGCGGGTGCCTGTGGTCCCAGCTACTCAGGAGGCTGAGACAGGAGAATGGCATGAACCTGGGAGGCGGAGCTTGCAGTGAGCCGAGATCATGCCACTGCACTCCAGTCTGGGCGACAGAGCAAGACTCTTATCTCAAAAAAAAAAAAAAAAAAAAAAAAAAAAAAATCACAAAACCAGCAGTACATTCACAGGGAAGAAAATGGAAGACAGTTCACTAGAAAATTCATCGTAATTGTCTGACAGGTGGGAGCAATAAGTGAATGTTTTTCTTCCTTTCATTTCTGTTTATTCATCCAATTTCCTATAAAGAGCATAAGAAAACTAAAATTTTATGTGTAAAGGCTAATGCTAACTCCTTCTAGAAACTGTGAAGCTAACCTAGAAATTAGCAAAGACTGTTTATATGTTTTAGACTCTAAAAATTAACATCAAATCAATTTATATTTAGCAGATACATTGTTAAACCTGTAATGATTTGTGGTTTAGGTGCACAGAGGAACAGTTCACCACTGCCTCAAGATGCAGTGAGCAGTAATCTAAGGAAAAGTGGCCTGAAAAAGCCTGTGGTTGCTTCCTCGTTAAAAAGGCAGGGTAAGTTTCCCCTCCCTAGAATAGGCTACCATGGTGGAAAGTCATCCTAAAGAAGCCAGAAGCAGTGTAATCAAAAGAAATGTTGCACATTGTCACCCAAAGAGTCCCAACATAAACACTAACAGAGGCACTGAGGCTGAGGTCTTTCCTGTCCCACCAGTTTCAAATCATGCTCAAAGCTAAATTATGCTGGAGGCCATTATCCTTAGCAAACTAATGCAGGAACAGAAAGCCAAATACAGCATGTTCTCACTTATAAGTGGGAACTAAATGATGAGAACACATGGACACATAGAGGGGAGCAACACACCGGGGGTTATTGGAGGGTGAAACGTGGGAGGAGGGAGGAAAGGTGGAAGCGGGTGAGAGAATCAGGAAAAATAACTAATGGATACTAGGCTTAATAATTTGGGTGATGTGGCTGGGTGTGGTGGCACATGCCTGTAATCCCAGCACTTTGGGAGGCCAAGCCAGGTGGATTACTTGAGGCCAGCAGTTTGAGGTCAGCCTGGCCAATGTGGCAAAACCCTGTCTCTACTTAAAAAAACAAACAGCCGGGCACAGGGGCTCAAGCCTATAATCCCAGCACTTTGGGAGGCCGAGACGGGCGGATCACAAGGTCAGGAAATCGAGACCATCCTGGCTAACACGGTGAAACCCCGTCGCTACTAAAAAATACAAAAAACTAGCTGGGCGAGGTGGCGGGCACCTGTAGTCCTAGCTACTCGGGAGGCTGAGGCAGGAGAATGGAGTAAACCTGGGAGGCGGAGCTTGCAGTGAGCTGAGATCCGGCCACTGTACTCCAGCCTGGGCGACAGAGCGAGACTCCGTCTCAAAAACAAACAAACAAACACAACAAATGTATAATTAAATTTAAAAAATACCTGGGTGATGAAATAATATTTTTTAATTTTAAAAAATAATTTTTTTGGCCGGGCGTGGTGGCTCAAGCCCGTAATCCCAGCACTTTGGGAGGCCGAGATGGGCAGATCACGAGGTCAGGAGATCGAAACCATCCTGGCTAACACAGTGAAACCCCGTCTCTACTAAAAAATACAAAAACCTAGCTGGGCAAGGTGGCGGGCACCTGTAGTCCCAGCTACTCGGGAGGCTGAGGCAGGAGAATAGCATGAACCCGGGAGGCGGAGCTTGCATTAAGCTGAGATCCGGCCACTGCACTCCAGCCTGGGCAAAAGAGCGAGACTCCATCTCAAAAATAATAATAATAATAATAATTTTTTTAAAAAGCTCAATTATGTCTAAAACCATAGAGTTGGAGAATAGTAGTTGCCAAGATTTAAAGGGGGGTTGGGGCTGGGCACAGTGCTCACACTTGTAATCCCAGCACTTTGAGAGACTGAGGCAGGCAGATCACCTTAGGTCAGGAGTTCGAGACCAGTCTGGCCAACATGGTAAAACCCTGTCTCTACTAAAAATAGAAAAAATTAGCCGTACGTGGTGGCAGACATCTGTAATCCCAGCTACTCAAGAGGCTGAGGCAGGAGAATCACTTAAACCCGGGAGGCGGAGGTTGCAATGAGCCAAGATTGCACCATTATACTTCAGCCTGGGCAATAAGAGCAAGACTTAGTCTCAAAAAAAAGGAAAGAGGGAGTTGGGAGGGTTGTAACAGCAGCAATAGAAGAGTAGCACAGGGCGTCTTGTTGTGGACTGTTTTGTGTCTTGACTGTGGTGTTGGTCACACAAGTCTACACATGCCCTAAAATTACGTGGAACTATATGTATGCATACCACACACAAGTACATAAAGCTGGTGAGATGTGAATAAGGTCACTAGGTTGTAGCCATGTAATTTTCCTCACTGTGATGTACTATAGTTTTAAAAACTGCTACTCTTGGGTGAATCTGGATAAAGGGTATACAAGCCTTATATTTCTTACAACCACGTGTGAATGTACAATTATCTCAAAAAGTAATTTATGTATTTATTTTTATTTCCTTTTTTTTTTTTGGAGACAGAGTCTCACTCTGTTGCCCAGGCTGGAGTACAATGATGTGATCTCGGCTCCCTGCAACCTCTGCCTCTGGGCTCAAGCAGTTCTCCTGTTTCAGCCTCCCAAGTAGCTGGAATTACAGGTGCATGCCACCATGCCTGGCTAATTTTTGTATTTTTAGTAGAGACGGGGTTTCACCGTATTGTCCAGGCTGGTCTCCAACTCCTGAACCCAAGTGATCTGCTCACCTTAGCCTCACAAAGTACTGAGATTACAGGCGTGAGCCACCACGCCTGGCCTAAATTATGTCTTTAAACAAAAAATTCTGACATGTTTAGCAGCAGGTGTCTTGCAGGATGTGTTCATCTTATTGCTTATTACTCATGTGCAGTTGGTATAGAGATTCAAAGTTGAAGGAAAACGGTGTTTTATGTGACTGGGTGTGGTGGCTCACGCCTATAATCCCAGCACTTTGGGAGGCCAAGGTGGGAGTAGTGAGACTCCATCTCTGCCAAAACAACAACAAAAAATTAGCCAGGTGTGGTGTCACATGCCTGTAGACCCAGCTACTTAGGAGGCTGAGGTGGGAAGATTGCTTGAGCCTGGGATGTTGAGGCTTCTGTGAGTCATGATTGCACCACTGCATGGGTAACAGGATGAGATAAAGAAAAAACAGAATAATATAAAACAGTACTAATTAAGTAATTCATTAAGAACTTATGACCAGGTACGGTGGCTCACGCCTGTGATCCCAGCACTTTGGGAAGCTGAGGTGGGCAGATACTTGAGGTCAGGAGTTGAAACCAGCCTGGCCAACATGGTGAAACCCTGTCTCTACTAAAAAGTATAAAAAAATTATCCGCAATCCCAGCACTTTGGGAGGCTGAGATGGGCGGATCACGAGGTCAGGAGATTGAGACCATCCTGGCTAACACGGTGAAACCCCGTCTCTACTAAAAAATACAAAAAACTAGCCGGGCGAGGTGGCGGGCGCCTGTAGTCCCAGCTACTTGGGAGGCTGAGGCAGGAGAATGGCGTGAACCCGGGAGGCAGAGCTTGCAGTGAGCCGAGATCCGGCCACTGCACTCCAGCCTGGGCGACAGAGCAAGACTCCGTCTCAAAAAAAAAAAAAAAAAAAAAAAAAATTAGCCAAGTGTGGTGGCATGTGCTTGTAATCCCAGCTACTTGGGAGGCTGAGGCAGGAGAATCGCTTAAACCTGGGAGGCGAAGGTTGCAGTGAGCGAGATCATGCTACTGTACTCTAGCCTGGGTGACAGAGCAAGACTGCCTCAAAAAAAAAAAAAAAAAAAGAAAAATTATGCATTCTAGGCATAAGTGTTTAAGGAAGGTCACAAAGTAAGCAGATCAAGAGTATCACATAGATTTTTTAATTATTTATATACATATATTTTTTTGAGACTGAGTCTTGCTCTGTCACCCAGGCTGGAGTGCAATGGCGTGATCTCAGCTCACTGCAACCTTCGCCTCTCAGGTTCAAGCAATTCTTGTGCCTCAGTCTCCCAAGTAGCTGGGATTGCGAGCATTTGCCACTATGCTCTTCTAATTTTTGTATTTTTGGTAGAGATGGGGTTTTGCTATGTTGGCCAGGCTGCTCTCAAACTCCTGGCCTCAAGTGATCTGCCTGCCTTGGCCTCCCAAAGTGCTGGGATTATAGCCATTAGCCACTGTGCCTGACTGATTTTTAATAATTTTTTGTCACTTCCTTTGGTGCAAGGAAAAAGGAAGATGGCTTCAATCTAAATTACAGCTCACTGCAGCCTCCTGGGCTCAAGTTATCCTCCCACCTTAGCCTCCCAAGTAGCTGGGACTACAGGCACATGCCACCACATTTGGTTATTTATTTGTATTTTTAGTAGAGATGGAGTTTCGTCATGTTGCCCAATCTGGTCTCAAACTCCTGGGCTCAAGAGATCCACCCACCTCAGCCTCCCAAAGTGGTAGGATTATAGGCATGAGCCACCATGCCCGGACTAAAGATATTTTAAGAGAAGAAAGAATTTGGAGATCATCCAGATGCATATCTTCATCTTAGAAGAGAGGAACTTGAGACATGGACCCTGGTCACTCAGTGGGTAGGGGTCCTAGGTTCCATAGCCATTTTTTTTTTTTTTTTTTTTTGTGAGACTCTGTCTCACTCTGTCACCCAGGCTGGAGTATAGTGGCATAATCTCAGCTCACTGCAACCTCCGCCTCCTGGGCTCAAGTGATTCTCCTGCCTCAACCTCCCGAGTAGCTTATAGGTGCACACCACCACGCCTGGCTAATTTTTTGTATTTTTAGTAGACACAGGGTTTCACCATGTTGGCCAGGCTGGTCTCGAACTCCTGACCTCAGGTGATCCACCCGCCTTGGCCTCCCAAAGTGCTGGGATTACAGGCATGAGCCACCACATCCAGCCTCCCATAGCCTTTTGACTCCTAACTCTAAACTGGCTCCATTAAATTCCATCACTCGTTACTGTATTTTCCAGTTATTTACTCCAGGGCTGCACGATTTCACTCTTTCACTTATATTTAAAAGTGAATGCCAGGCACGGTGGCTCACGCCTGTAATCCCAGCACTTTGGGAGGCCGAGGCAAGCGGATCACGAGGTCAGGAGATCAAGACCGTCCTGGCTAACACGGTGAAACCCCGTCTACTGAAAATAGAAAAATTTAGCTGAGCATGGTGGCGGGCACCTGTAGTCCCAGCTACTTGGGAGGCTGAGGCAGGAGAATGGTGTGAACCCGGGAGGCAGACCTTGCAGTGAGCCGAGATCATACCACTGCATTCCAGCCTGGGTGACAGAGCGAGACTCCGCCTCAAAAAAAAAAGCAAAACAAAAAAAAAGTGAATTTGGCCAGGCATGGTGGCTCATGCCTGTAATGCCAGCACTTTGGGAGGCCGAGGTGGTTGGATCACAAGGTCAGGAGTTCAAGATCAGTCTGGCCAAGATGTTAAAACCCCATCTCTGCTAAAAATACAAAAATTAGCCAGGCACAGTAGCAGGCACCTGTAATCCCAGCTACTCAGGAGGCTGAGGCAGGAGAATCTCTTGAACCCGGGAGGCAGAGGTTGCAGTGAGCCGAGATCGTGCCACTGCACTCTAGCCTGGGCAACAGAGCAAGACTCTGTCTCAAAAAAAAAAAAAAAAAAAGTGAATTAATTCATTTTACATTTCTGAATACAAGGTTTTAGGTTTTAAGTCTGAAGGTATCATTGCAACCCACAGTGTGTTCATCACTCAGTCTTAATCTATTTGTGCTCAACCTTGGCATGAAACAATACGTTCATCATTGAGAGGGTCTGGGGCATATGGATACATATTCATCAGGAATAGAACTAATTTATAAATCTCTAAAACAGCCATTATTTTTACTTATTTATTTATTTTTACTTGAGATGGGGTCTCACTCTATCACCCAGTCTGGAGTGTGGAGGCGTGATCTCGGCTCACTGCAGCCTCTGCCTCCTGGGCTTAAGCAATCCTCCCAGAGGTAGTTGGGACCACAGTCATGCACCACCACGCCTGGGAAATTTTTTTTTTTTTTTTGAGACGGAGTCTTGCTCTGTCACCAAGGCTGGAGTACAGTGGCGCGATCTCGGCTTACTGTAAGCTCCGCCTCCTGGGTTCACGCCATTCTTCTGCCTCAGCCTCCTGAGTAGCTGGGACCACAGGTGCCCGCCACCTCACCTCGCTAATTTTTTGTATTTTTAGTTTCACCGTATTAGCCAGGCTGGTCTCGATCTCCTGACCTCGTGCTCTGCCCGCCTTGGCCTCCTAAAGAGCTGGGATTACAGGCGGGGGTCACTGCACCCGGCCTCACCTGGTTAATTTTTTGTATTTTTGGTGGAGACAAGCTTTCGCCATGTTACCCAGGCTGGTCTCAAACTTGTGAGCTCAAGTGATCCTCCTGCCTCAGCCTCCCGAAGTGCTGGGATTACAGGCATGAGCAACCAAGCCCATCCTAAAACAGTCATTATATAGGACCATTCTTTAATATGCAGTTTAGTGTTGCTTCTCATTTCGTATTTTCTTTTTTTTTTTTTTTTTTGAGACAGAGTCTCACTCTTTTCCAGGCTGGAGTGCTGTGGCGCGATCTCAGTTCACTGCAACCTCCGCCTCCCAGGTTCAAGTAATTCTCCCACCTCAGCCTCCAGAGTAGCTGTGATTACAGGCGCATGCCACCACACCCAGCTAATTTTTGTATTTTTAGTAGAGACGGGGTTTCACCATGTTGGCCAGGCTGGTCTTGAATTCCTGACCTCAGGTGACTCATGCCTGTAATCCAGCACTTTGGGAGGCCAAGGTGGGCAGATCACTTGAGGCCAGAGTTTGAGACCAGCCTGGGCAACATGGCAAAAACCCTGTCTCTATTAAAAAGAAAACAAAATTGGCTGGGCATGGTGACGCACCTGTAGTCCCAGCTCCTTAGGAGGCTGAGGCATGAGAATCGCTTAAACCCTGGAGGCGGAGGGTGCAGTGAGCCAAGATCATGCCACTTCACCCCAGCCAGAGTGACAGAGTGAGACTCTGTCTGAAAAAGAAAAAATCCCAGAATATCTTATTTCATTTAGTTTATTGGCTTTCTTTGAAGTTCAGCTTCAAGTTTTTTTTTTTTTTTCTGGACAAACTTATTAACACTTCTCCCAGCACTTCAGGAGGCTGAGGCAGGTGGATTGCTTGAACCCAGGAGTTCGAAGCCCGCTGGGCAACATGACAAAGCCTTGTCAACAAATAAAAAACAGGTGGGGGCTGGGCACGGTGGCTCACGTCTGTAATCCCTACACTTTGGGAGGCCGAGGTGGGTGGATCACCTGACGTCAGGAGTTGGAGACCAGCCTGGCCAACATGATGAAACCCCATCTCTACTAAAAATACAACAATTAGCCAGGTGTGGTGGAGGGTGCCTGTAATCCCAGCTACTCAGGAGTCTGAGGCAGGAAAATCGCTTGAACCCGGGAGGCGGAGAATGCAGTGAGCTGAGATCACGCCACTGCACTCCAGCCTGGGCGACAAGGGTGAAACTCCGTCTCAAAAAAATAAAAATAAAAAACTTCTTAACTTTTTCAAACTTCAGTTAGCTGTTTATTTTGTAAGAAAAGTTACTAAAGAAGTGTGTATGTGTGTGTGTGTGTTTTTTTTTTTTTTCCTAGCCTGTGGTCAGCTGTTAGATGAGGCACAAGTGACTTTATCCTTCCAAGACTGGCTGGCCAGTGTCACAGAACGCATCCATCAGACCATGCACTATCAGTTTGATGGTAAGTACTGTTCATCTAACTGGGCTCTTACTGAAAGTAGGAGAAATTAAGGTAATTGTGCTGTAATTCTACTCTTATAGGAAAAGTAATTGGACTTCAGTCCAGAGAGCACTGGGCCACAAGAAAGTAGAAATCTAATTGAAACAAAAGAACAATCACATAATTAAAATTCAGGAACAGCAAAATTATTATAATTTAGAGACAGAAGAGAAAAAACATAGCAAATAATAAGTAAAGGCAGATAGTCTGCTCGCACAAGTTCGTGTGTGTGTGTGTGCGTGTGTGTGTGTGTTTGGTGAGGGAGATACCGAAGCTTTATAAAACTATTCTAACTCTCAAACTTAAAATCAAAGCAAGGGGAAAAAAAGATGAACATCTAAGCCTGCACAACATAGCGAACCCCATCTCTACAAAAAATAGTGCCACTGCACTCCAGCCTGGGTGACAAAGCGAGACCCTGTATGGAAAAAAGAAAAAATGAAAATCTAATACATGAGACTAAGATAGTTATAGAGAATTACTAAACATGCTGGCCGGGCGTGGTGGCTCACATTTGTAATCCCAGCACTTTGGGAGGCCGAGGCGGGCGGATCACTTGAGGTCAGGAGTTTAAGACCAGCCTGGCCAACATGGTGAAACCCCGTCTCTACTAAAAATAGAAAACAATTAGCCAGGCACAATAGCGGGTGCCTATAGTCCCAACTACCTGGGAGGCTGAGGTGGGAGAATTGCTTGAACCCGGGAGGCGGAGGTTGAAGTGAGCCGAGATTGCACCATTGCACTCCAGCCTGGGCAACAGGGCGAGACTCCATCTAAAAAAAAAAAAAAAAAGGCCGGGCGCGGTGGCTCAAGCCTGTAATCCCAGCACTTTGGGAGGCCGAGGCGGGTGGATCACGAGGTCAGGAGATCGAGACTATCCTGGCTAACATGGTGAAACCCCGTCTCTACTAAAAATACAAAAAACTAGCCGGGCGTGGTGGCGGGCGCCTGTAGTCTCAGCTACTTGGGAGGCTGAGGCGGGAGAATGGCGTGAACCCGGGAGGCGGAGCTTGCAGTGAGCCGAGATCACGCCACTGCACTCCAGCCTGGGAGACACAGCGAGACTCCGTCTCAAAAAAAAAAAAAAAAAAAAAAAAAAAAAAAAAAAGACATAAACACGCTGAGGAAGATTGGAGAACACAGGCTGTATTTGGATGTGATTTCTAATAGCCTTGTGGAACATCAGCATTTTCAGATCTAACCGGTCTCTGCTTGTTGCCTTAAAAGTATTCTATTAGCTGGGCATGGTGGCACAGGCCTGTAGTCCCAGCTACTCAGGAGGCTGAGGCAGGAGAATCACTTGTCGCCCAGGCTGGAGTGCAGTGGCGTGATCTTGGCTCACTATTACCTCCACCTCCCGGGTTCAAGTGATTCTCCTGCCTCAGCCTCCCAGGTAGCTGGGATTACAGGTGTGCACCACCATGCCCGGCCAATTTTTTGTATTTTTAGTAGAGATGAGATTTCGCCATGTTAGCCAGGCTGGTCTTGAACTCCTGACCTCAGGTGATCCACCTGCCTCGGCCTCCCAAAGTGCTGGGATTACAGGCGTGAGCCACCATGCCGAGCCCAGAAAACAGAATATTGATAATATTATAAGCTAAACACTTATCGTCCTCTTCCATCCCATCCCATTCCCTCTTCCATCCCATTCTTCCACCCCATTCCTGTACCACCCTCTACTCTGTCTCACCATCTCCATTACTACCACCTTTGTCCAAGTTTCCATCAGCTCACTCCTGGACTATGAGTGTGTATGTTTTATGAAGTCTTCTTTTTTTTTTTTTTTTTTTTTTTTTTTTGAGACGAAGTCTCGCTCTGTCGCCCAGGCTGGAGTGCAGTAGCCGGATCTCAGCTCACTGCAAGCTCCGCCTCCCGGGTCCACGCCATTCTCCTGCCTCAGCCTCCCGAGTAGCTGGGACTACAGGCGCCCGCCATCTTGCCCGGCTATTTTTTTGTATTTTTTAGTAGAGACGGGGTTTCACCGGGTTAGCCAGGATGGGAAGTCTTCTTTAAGTTAATTCTTTTTTATTTTTTGAGACAGTCTTGCTTTGTCACACAGGCTGGAGTGCAGTGGCACAGTCTTGGCTCACTACAACCTCCACCTCCCAGGCTCAAGAGATTCTCGTGTTTCAGCCTCCTGAGTAGCTGGGATTATAGGCATGCATCACCACTCCTGGCTAATTTTTGTATTTTTAGTAGAAACAGGGTTTCACCATGTTGGCCAGGCTGGTCTGGAACTTCTGACCTCAAGTGATCTGCCCACCTAGGCCTCCCAAAGTGTTGGAATTACAGTTGTGAGCCACCGCACCTGGTTTGGAAAGAATTTTTAAGGAAGACTCTGAACTCACTAGACCCCCTCCCCTTAACTCTCTTTTTTTTTTTTTTGAGATGGAGTCTCGCTCTGTCACCCAGGCTGGAGTACAGTGACGCGATCTCGGCTCACTGCAAGCTCCGCCTCCAAGGTTCACGCCATTCTTCTGCCTCAGCCTCCCAAGTAGCTGGGACTACAGGCGCCTGCCACCACGCCTTGCTAATTTTTTGTATTTTTAGTAGAGATGGGGTTTCACTTTGTTAGTCAGGATGGTCTCGATCTCCTGACCTCTCGATCCACCCGCCTCAACCTCCCAAAGTGCTGGGATTACAGGCTTGTGCCACCGCACCCAGCCCTTAACTCTCTTTTTGTTGACCTAATGCCTGGCAAGTTTCTTTTTTTTTTCTTTTTGAGACCAAGTCTTGCTCTGTTGCCCAGGCTGGAGTGCAGTGGTGTGATCTTGGCTCACTGCAACCTCTGCCTCCCGAGTTCAAGCGATTCTCCTGCCTCAGCCTCCCAAGTAGCTGGGACTACAGGTGCATGCCACCATGCCTGGCTAATTTTTTGTATTTTTAGTAGAGATGGGGTTTCACCATGTTAGCCAGAATGGTCTCAATCTCCTGACCTGGTGATCCACCCACCTCGTCCTCCCAAAGTGCTGGGATTACAGGTATGAGCCACCATGCCTGGCCGCAAGTTTCTTTAAAAGGTTTGTTAAGCACTTTCAAGTATTTTGCCTGCCTTGAGGTTATATTCAGGGAGAAAGACAGATGCTTGCTGGGTAAGCAGTGTCCTAACTTGTAGTCCCTCAGCATTCATGGTGCTGACCATCGGGTGAGAGAGCATGTCGTTAGTTTGCTTAGACATGAATGCAAATAGCAAGAACCTGGGGATTGCGAGCAAGAGGGAATCAAGTGGAGGCAGTCCACCTTAGCCTTGCTGTTCTCATCCCATCTTACTTCGCATACCCTTTAAGGAGGAAAGTCTGTGCTGTGTTGGTCTTTTTAAAATTGCGGATTTGAAATGTATACCTGGTGAGTGACAAGGGTCTACTCTGTTGGTTTGTTTTTTCATTTTCTTTTTTTTTTTCAATGGAGTCTCACTCTGTTGCCCAGGCTGGAGTGCAGTGGCGTGATCTTGGCTCACTGCAACCTCTGCCTCCTGGGTTCAAGCGATTCTCCTGCCTCAACCTGCCGAGTAGCTGGAATTACAGGCACACACCACCATGCCCAGCTAATTTGTGTGTGTGTGTGTATTTTTAGTAGAGATGGGGTTTCACCATGTTGGCCAAGCTGATCTCAGGTAATTTGCTCACCTTGGCCTCCCAAAGTGCTAGAATTACAGGTGTGAGTCACCATGCCTGGCCTTTCTTTTCTTTTTTTTTCCTTTTTGAGGGAGGGTCTCACTCTGTTGACCAGGCTGGAGTGCAGTAGCATGACCATGGCTTACTGCAGCCTTAACCTCCTCGACTCAGTTGATCCTCCCACCTCAGCCTCCCAAGTAGCTGGGACAGCAGGTGCATGCCACCACGCCTGGCTAATTAAAAAAAATTTTTTTGGCCAGGCACGGTGGCTCACACCTGTAATCCCAGCACTTTGGGAGGCCGAGGTGGGCAAATCACGAGGTCAGGAGTTTAGACCTGCCTGGCCAACATGGTGAAACCCATCTCTACTAAAAATATAAAAATTAGCCAGGTGTGGTGACACATGCCTGTAGTCCCAGCTACTCAGGAGGCTGAGGCAGGAGGATTGCTTGAACCTGGGAGGCAGAGGTTGCAGTGAGCCGAGATCATGCCATTGCACTCCAGCCTGGGCAACAAAGTGAGACTCCATCTCAAAAAAAAATTTTTTTTTGTAGACACCGGGTCTTCCTTTGTTGCCCAGGCTACACTGTGTGTTTTGTGTTTGCAAGGGATCAAGAGTAGGACTAATGATAGTTCTTGGCCCAGAAAGGTCAATCAAAGCCTTCTTTTTGCCTCTGTATAAAGAAATCTCAGTGGTATTTTTAGTTATTACCATCCCATGATTCCTTTTCTTCCACCTCTCCCTGTACATCAGAAAGTCTTCTGAGTTTCTTTAAATGAGTTGTTTCTTCCTGTTTCCCACAGGCAAACCAGAACCACTGGTGTTCCACATTCCTCAGTCCTTTTTTGATGCCCTGCAACAGAGAATATCTATAGGAAGTGCAAAAAAACGGCTTCCCAACTCCACCACAGGTACAGGATTTCCCTTTGGTATAGTGATGGATGATGTCTTGAACATAGAGAATTACATTTGGAAAAAATCTGTGTGGAATACTCACCATTGAGTATTCAGAGTTAGGACTTCTACTCATATGTCTGGAGCACAAAGCCTTCAATGATCAGCATATCAATTATCTATATCAACTGATCTGTCACATTTCTGCCAAACCCTTTTATATATTTGCCTCTAGAATTTCTTTTTAAAAGTGCTGAGAATCTATAAGGAAATAATAGTACTGTATTAGAAACTAGGTAACAAATACAATAAAAGAAAATGTTATTTTTTGGTAATCTAATTTTGTCCTTTTTTCACGTTGAAGCTTTTGTTCGGAAAGATGCCTTGCCACTGGGAACCTTTTCCAAATATACTTGGCATATCACTAATATCCTGCAAGTTAAACAAATCTTAGATACCCCAGAGGTGAGAGTTTATTTCTATAACAGTGGGAGGGTTGTGAAGGGAAGAGAGGGAGGCAAGTACAGGGAGTATATTTGCACTGGTTCCTTGAGTTACAGACACCAGAGTTTCTTTTTTTTCATGCTAAGAGATTATTCAGAAATATCCCTGGCTTTATAGTTCTGATTCTGATTTTAATGTGTGTTCCCTATGGCTTGAAAAAAGTATCTTAAATTGCAATATACTTTTTCTTTGCCTTTGGAATAAAAAAACACAATTTTTTCTTATAAATTAAATAATGATCCCCTAATACTTATGATGAGTCCTAGATTTGACTGGCAGGCAGCTAGAAAGTATATAAATAATTTGAGATGATATAATATTTGTGAAGTCAGTGGCACCAGCACAATTAAACCCTCCTCCCCAAACTACAGCTTTGTTCTCATTAGAGAAATGACCCTTTTTATTTTATGTTTGAGATGGAGTCTTGCTTTGTCACCCAGGCTGGAATGCAGTGGCACAATCTTGGCTCACTACAACCTCTGCCTCCCGAGTTCAAGCAATTCCCCCTGGCTAGCTGGGATTACAGGCACGTGCCACCATACCTGGCTAATTTTTGTATTTTTATTTTATTTTATTTTGAGACGGAGTCTCGCTCTGTCGCCCAGGCTGGAGTGCAGTGGTGCAATCTCAGCTCACTGCAAGCTCCGCCTCCTGGGTTCATGCCATTCTCCTGCCTCAGCCTCCCAAGTAGCTGGGACTACAGGTACCCACCACGCCTGTCTAATTTTTTGTATTTTTAGTAGAGACGGGGTTTCACCATGCTAGCCAGGATGGTCTCGATCTCCTACCTCGTGATCCGCCTGTCTCAGCCTCCCAAAGTGCTGGAATTACAGGCGTGAGCCACTGCGCCAAGCCTAATTTTTGTATTTTTAGTAGAGACAGGGTTTGACCATGTAGGCCAGGCTGGTCTCGAATTCCTGACTTCATGATCCTCCCAAACTGCTGGGATTACAGGCATGAGCCACTGTGCCCGGCTGAGAAATGACACTTAAAAAAAAATTTTTTTTTGGTCTTTTTTGTTTGTATTTTGGTTTTTTTGGGACAGGGTCTTACTCTGTTGCCTAGTCTGGAGTACAGTGGTGCAGTCACAGCTCACTCTGCCTCTTGGGATCAAGTGATCCTCCCATCTCAGCCTCCTGAGTAGCTTGGACTACAGGCACATGCCACCACCATGCCCAGCTATTTTTGTAGAGATGGGGTTTCCCCGTGTTGCCCAGGCTGGTCTCAAATTCCTGGACTCTGTCTGCTGCAGCCTCCCAAAGTGCTGGGATTACAGGCATGAGCCACCAGGCCCACCCTACTAATTTAAAAAGAAAAAAAATTTAAGATGGGGTCTTGCTATGTTGCCCAGGCTGGTCTCAAATTCCTGGGTTCAAGCAATCCTCCCATCTTGGCCTCCCAAAGTACTGTGATTACAGGTGTAATCTGCCACATCCAGCCACACTAGACATTTTATGTTTTTATTTTTTTTTTTCTGGAGACAGAGTCTCTTGCTCTGTTGCCCAGCTGCAGTGCAGTAGCACGATCTCGGCTCACTGTAAACTCCACCTCCCAGGATCAAGCAATTCTCATGCCTCAACCTCCTGAGTAGCTGGGACTACAGGTGCACACCACCACGCCTGGCTAATTTTTGTATTTTTAGTAGAGACAGGGTTTCACCATGTTGGCCAGGCTGGTCCTAAACTCCTGACCTCAGGTGATCCACCCTCCTCGATCTCCCAAAGTACTGGGATTATAGGCGTGAGCCACTGCACCCGGCCAGCTATGCCGCTACTCTTAAAAAAAAAAAAAGAAAAGAAAGCAAGCAAAAGAGCCTGGCGAGGTGGCTCATGCCTGTAATACAAGCACTTTGGGAGGCCGAGGTGGGCGCAGCACCTGAGGTCAGGAGTTTTAGACCAGCTTGGCCAACATGGTGAAAACACGTTTCTACTAAAATACAAAAATTAGCCAGGCATGGTGGCTTGCTCCTGTAATCCCAGCTACTTGGGAGGCTGAGGCAGGAGAATCACTTGAACCTGGGAGGCAAAGGTTGCAGTGAACCGAGATCGTGCCACTGCACTCCAGCCTGGGTGACAGAGCTAGACTTCATTTCCAAAAAAAAAGAAAAAAAGAAAAAAAGAAAAAGTGAGGCCTGGTGGTGTGTGCCTGTAGTCCCAACCACTAAGGAAGCTGAAGCAAGAGGATCACTTGAGCCTGGGAGTTGGAGGCTGCAGTGAGCCATGATTGTACCACTGTACTCCAGCAGGGGCAACCAAGTGAGACCTTGACTTTTTTTGTTGTTGTTGTTGACATGGACTTTCACTCTTGTGGCCCAGGCTGGAGTGGAATCACATGATCTCAGCTCACCACAACCTCTGCCTCCCAGCTTCAAGCGATTCTCCTGCCTCAGCCTCCTGAGTAGCTAGGATTACAGGCATCTGCCACCACGCCTGGTTAATTTTGTATTTTTAGTAGAGATGGGGTTTCTCCATGTTGGTCAGGCTGGTCTCAAACTCCCGACCTCAGGTGATCTGCCTACCTCGGCCTCCCAAAGTTCTGGAATTATAGGCACAAGCCACCGCCCTCAGTGACCTTGCCTCTTTAAAAAAAAAAAAAAAAAAAAAGTGAACCCTAGAAAAGGACTGTATTGGCATTAAAGGTACTTGAGGAACTCATTTAAATGCAGATGTCACAGAGGCAGCTTTTAGCCTGGAATGGATGACATTTAGGGAGACACTGAAGCAACCTAGGGTGCAGGCTTGTGGGAGAAGAGAGCTAACAATCATGGAGCTTCTCACTGTTGGGCATTACTTACCTCCATCACCTCATTTGAACTCCCAGCCATGTCCTGGCATTAACTGCATTTTGCCCATGAGAAAACAGGCTCTGAGAAGTTTGTAATTTGCTTTGGGTCACCACAGCATCCAGTTCCAGTTCTGCCTGGCTCAATCCCAAGGACAGTATGAAGCATACAGGATGTGAGGTGAACTGTAGGTGTATGAACAGAGGAATTTAAGAGAAGAATGCTGCTAGCAGAGCAGTAGGGGAAGGAATAAAACTGATTTTAGAGCAGGTCTGTGCCAGCAACAGTCATGTACCCATGAAGATGTTAGAGGTTCAACTGGTATATGGTTTGGCTGGGGTGGAAATTTAAGATTTTAGAGAAAAAAGGAAAGCCATGAATGATGTAAGGGAGAAAAGGCAAATTTGTTGACAGGATTTTCTTGAAAAACAGGGAAGTTGTAATTCATTTGAATATACTTAACAAGAAAGAAGGAATAATAAAAGATTTGTTGTCATCCAGGTATTGGTCTATTTTGAAAGTTTTTCTCTCACCCTTTTTTGGTATGTCTTGGTGTCCAGATGCCCTTGGAAATCACCCGTAGCTTTATCCAGAACCGAGATGGGACTTATGAGCTGTTTAAATGCCCTAAAGTGGAAGTAGAGAGCATAGCAGAAACCTACGGTCGTATAGAAAAACAACCAGTGCTGCGACCCTTGGAACTAAAAACTTTCCTCAAAGTTGGTAAGTGAACTTCAAAAGCGCATCTTCCTTTGAGTGTCAGCTTGTGTACAGTACAGTACACTGTCCAAAGCTTTGGATCTTGACCTTAAACAAAGAAGACACATTCATTCACCTTGTAAAGACAATCGTGGGATAAGGTATTTTGTTTCATTCGAACCAGTGTTTTCAAAAATAAAATTGCAGGCCAGGTGCTGTGGCTCACGCCTATAATCCCAGCGCTTTGGGAGGCCGAGACAGATGAATTGCTTGACGGTAGGAGTTTTGAGACCAGCCTGGCCAACATGGTGAAACCCCGTCTCTACCACAAAAATACAAAACTCAGCCAGGCATAGTGGCGCGTGTCTGTAGTCCCAGCTACTCGGGAGGCTGAGGCACAAGAATCGCCTAAACCCAGGAGGCAGAGATCTCAAAAACCACTGCGCTCCAGAGTGGGCGACACAGTGAGACTCAGTCTCAAAAAAAAAGACTTGCTGAATGAATAAATGCATGCCAGCCGTAGTTTTAACTAATTTAGCTTTGTGATATATCTATTGGCTCCCCTTTGTTTCTTCAGTTGTGCATTTATTCTTCCAGAAGAAATTTAGAATTTTTAATTATTCTGTCAAATTCTTGTGAATATTATATTTTTTGCTGCTCTTTTGAGTGAAATATCTATCCTGATTCTAACTTGTTATTGCCACTAACTTATTATTGCCAGTTATGGAAATCTCTTAGTTTTAGTATACTTAGTATTGAATTGGTACCCTTGATGAAGTCCCAGTAGTGATAATAGTAAATGAAGGCTGGGCACAGTGGCTCATGCGTGTAATCCCAGAGCTTTGGGGGCTGAGGCAGTAGGATCACTTGAGGCCAGGAGTTCAAGACCAGCCTGGGCAATATAGTAAGACCCCCACTCTACTTAAAGAACAAAAATTAAAATCTGTTCTAAGTCTGTAGTTTTAGACTGTACTTGAATTTCATCTGCTTTATGGTGTTTTCCAAATCAGATAACTGGCTTTTATCAGTTCTGAATTTTTTTTTTTTTTTCGGAGAGGGAGTCTCGCTCTGTCACCAGGCTGGAGTGCAGTGGCATAATCTTGGCTTACCACAACCTCCGCCTCCCGGGTTGAAGTGATTCCCCTGCCTCAGCCTCCTGAGTAGCTGGGATTACAGGTGCCTACCACCACGCCTGGCTAATTTTTTGTATTTTAGTAGAGACGGGGTTTCACCGTGTCACCCAGGCTGGTCTCGAACTCCTGAGCTAAGGCAATCTGCCCACCTTGACCTCCCAAAGTGCTAGGATTACAGGCATGAGCCACCGCCCCCGGTCCTAAATTTGTTGTAAATTAATAATTTCTCTTTTTAAATTTTTCCTAATATTTTCTTGGAACTATTTTTGTAGCTTTTAAAAGGAATACTCGGCCGAGCGCAGTGGCTCATGCCTGTAATCCCAGCACTTTGGGAGGCCTAGGCGGGTAGATTACTTGAGGCCAGGAGTTCCAGACCAGCCTGGCCAACGTGGTAAAACCCCGTCTCTACTAAAAATACAAAAATCAGCCAGGTGTGGCTGGGCATGGTGGCTCATGCCTGTAATCCCAGCACTTTGGGAGGCTGAGGCGGGCAGACCACGAGGTCAGGAGATCAAGACCATCCTGGCCAACATGGTGAAACCCCATCTCTACTAAAATGCAAAAAATTAGCCGGGTGTGGTGGTGCGTGCCTGTCGTCCCAGCTACTCAGGAGGCCGAGGTAGGGGAATTGCTCGAACCCAGGAGGCAGAGGTTGCAGTGAGCCCGAGATCGTGCCATTGCACTCCAGCCCGGGTGAGAGGGCCAGACTCTGTCTCAAAAATACATAAATAAATAATAAAAGGAATACTCAATTTTTTAAATTAATGTTTGATAACATTTAAAGTTATTATCTGAATCATCTATAATTACAGTTTAGTTTCTGTCCTCAGTACCTTGTATTTAAAATTTCAAATTGGTTGAGGCTTTTGATCTTCATATTCTTAGTTATCAATTTCTAGTTTTATTGTTTTGAGGTCAGAAGACGTATCTTTAATTTCTTTCTTTTTTTTTTTTTTTTTTCTTTTTGGAGACCGAGTCTCACTCTGTCACTCAGGCTGGAGTGCAGCGGTACGATCCTGGCTCACTGCAACCTCCATCTCCCGGATTCAAGCAATTCTCCTGCCTCAGCCGCCTGAGTAGCTGGAATTACAGGCACATGCCATCATGCCCAGCTAATTTTGTATATTTAGCAGAGACAGGGTTTACCATGTTAACCAGGCTGATCTCGAACTCCAGACCTCTGGTGATCTGCCCACCTCAGCCTCCCGAAGTGCTGGGATTATAGGCGTGAGCCACCAAGCCCAGCCTTAATTTCTTTCCTTTTAGGAATTTTAAAATGTTTTTTCACTAACAACATATGATATGAATTTGTGCTAGCATAGATGTTATTTATCCAATGTAAACTCGTATATAGTTTTTGTTTGTTTGTTTTTCAGACAGAGTCTTGCTCTGTCACCCAGGCTGGAGTGCAGTGGCACGATTTCAGCTTACTGCAAGCTCCGCCTCCTGGGTTCAAGTGATTCTCCTGCCTCAGCCTCCTGAATAGCTCAGATTACAGGCGTATGCCACCACACCCAGCTAATTTTTGTATTTTTAGTAGATATGGGGTTTCGCCATGTTGGCCAGGCTGGTGTCAAATTTCTAACCTCAGGTGATCCACCCACCTCAGCCTCCCAAAGTGCTGGGATTACAGGCGTGAGCCACCGCACCTGGCTATATATACCTTTTAAATCAGTCATTTTATTTGGGTGTTTAATTCCTCTCTGTTACCTCTTTGACCTGCCAAAGACTAGAAAAGTCATTTTACCATTTTCTACTAAAATTGTTTCCTTGAATGACTTCTTATATTTCTAAAAGCCTTTAATTATTTTAAATGCAGTGTTGTTGGTACATCAGAGTTATTGCCAGATGTTGTTAATGTAAATTGTATGTTATCAACATAAAAATAACTTTTGCCCTAAATTCTTTGTCCAGTATTACAACCATGACACCAACTTTCTTTTGTTTTTTCTGTTACGTTTTAAAATTTTTTTTTTTTTTTTTTTTTGAGATAGGGTCTTGCCCTGTTACCCAGGCTGGAGTGCAGTGGCACAATCATGGCTCACTGCAGCCTCAAACTCTTGGGCTCAAGTGATCCTCCCACCTCAGCCTCCTGAGTAGCTGGGACTACAGGCACATGTCACCATTCCCAGCTAATTTCTTTTTATTTTTAGTAGGGACAAGGTCTTACTCTGTTGCCCAGGCTGGTCTTGAACTCCTGGGTTCAAGCAGTCCTCCTGCCTCAGCCTCCCAAAGTGCTGAGATTACAGGCATAAGCCACCATGCCTGGCCTGTTTTTTATTTTTTTAATGTTTGCCATCCATTTAGTTTTAACTTTTTTGTGATATTGTTTTAATTGAATCTATCTTTTTTCAGAGACAGGGTCTTGCCATGTTGCTCAGGCTGGAGTGCAGTGGCTATTTCTAGGTGTGATCATAGTACACTACAGCCTTGAACTCCTGGGTTCAAGTGATCCTTCCACTTGGCCTCCCAAGGAGCTGGGACTACAGGCACACACCACCAGGCCCAACTTAGATGAATCTTTTATCAACATTATATAGTTGGTTTTTACTTTTTCTAATTTTAATAGTCTATCCTCTTTATATTTATTATAATTGATATAGTTGGTCTTCTGTGTTAATTTTTTTTTTTTTTTTTTTTTTTTTTTTTTGAGACGGAGTCTTGCTCTGCCGCCCAGGCTGGGGTGCAGTGGCCGGATCTCAGCTCACTGCAAGCTCCGCCTCCCAGGTTTACGCCATTCTCCTGCCTCAGCCTCCCGAGTAGCTGGGACTACAGGCGCCCGCCACCTCACCCGGCTACTTTTTTGTATTTAGTAGAGACGGGGTTTCACCGTGTTAGCCAGGATGGTCTCGATCTCCTGACCTCGTGATCCGCCCGTCTCGGCCTCCCAAAGTGCTGGGATTACAGGCTTGAGCCACCGCGCCCGGCCTTCTGTGTTAATTTTTGCTAAATGGACTATGTTCTCTGCCTTGTCTTCATAGTTTTTGAAGGTGATACCATATTCTTTTTTTTTTTTTTTGAGACAGAGTTTCACTCTTATTGCCCAGGCTGGAGTGCAATGGGGCAATCTCGGCTCACTGCAACCTCTGCCTCCTGGGTTCAAGCAATTCTCCTGCCTCAGTCTCCCAAAGAGCTGGGATTACAAGGCATGTGCCACCACACCCAGCTAATTTTGTATTTTTAGCAGAGACAGGGTTTCTCCACATTGGTCAGACTGGTCTCGAACTCCCAACCTCAGGTGATCTGCCCACCTCAGCCTCCCAAAGTGCTGGGTTATAGGCATGAGCCACTGCACCCGGCCAGTGATACCATATTCTTATGTTTAGTTCTACTAGTGTTTAATTTTGAATTTTTCTTTCTTTTCTTCTTCTTTTTTTTTTTTTTTTTTTTTGAGACGGAGTCTTGCTTTATCGCCCAGGCTGGAGGGCAGTAACGCGACCTTGGCTCACTGCACCCTCTGCCTCCCAGGTTCAAGCAATTCTCTTGTCTCAGCCTCCCCAGTAGCTGGGACTACAGGCACCCACCACCATGCCCGGCTAATTTTTGTATTTTTGGTAGAGATGGGGTTTCACCATATTGGTCAGGCTGGTCTCGAACTCTGACCTCAGGTGATCCACCCGCCTCAGCCTCCCAAAGTGCTGGGATTACAGGCATGAGCCACCATACCCGGCCTAATTTTGTATTTTTCAAAAGTATTCTTTAACCTGAGTTTGTCTATGTTTAAATCTTTGATCTGACAGGGCACAGTGACTCACACCTATAATCCCAGAACGTTGGGAGGCTGAGGTTGGAGGACAGCTTGAACCCAGGAGTTTGAGACCAGCCTGGGCAACACAGGGAGACCTCATCTCTATAAAAGAATTTTTTTTTTTTTTTTTTTTTTTTTTTTTGAGACGGAGTCTCGCTCTGTCGCCCAGCCCAGGCTGGAGTGCAGTGGCGCGATCTCGGCTCACTGCAAGCTCCGCCTCCCGGGTTCACGCCATTCTCCTGCCTCAGCCTCCCGAGTAGCTGGGACTACAGGCGCCCACAACCGCGCCCGGCTAATTTTTTGTATTTTTAGTAGAGACGGGGTTTCACCGTGGTCTCGATCTCCTGACCTTGTGATCCGCCCGCCTCGGCCTCCCAAAGTGCTGGGATTACAGGCGTGAGCCACCGCGCCCGGCTATAAAAGAATTTTTAAAATTAGCTGGGGGCTCCTCTGCCTATGAAGTAGCCATTCTTTATTCCTTTACTTTTTTTTTTTTTTTTGAGATGGAGTGTCACTCTATCTTCCAGGCTGGAGTGCAGTGGTGCGATCTCAGCTCACTGCAAGCTCCGCCTCCCGGGTTCATGCCATTCCATTCTCCTGCCTCAGCCTCCCAAGTATCTGGGACTACAGGCGCCCACTACCACACCCAGCTAATTTTTTTGTGTTTTTAGTAGAGACGAGGTTTCACCATGTTAGCCAGGATGGTCTTGATCTCCTGACCTCATGATCTGCCCGCCTCGGCCTCCCAAAGTGCTGGGATTACAGGTGTGAGCCACCGCGCCTGGCCTGAGATACAGTCTTGCTCTGTCACCAGGCTGGAGCGCAGTGGTGCAATCTTGACTTACTGCAACCTCCACCTCCCAGGTTAAAGTGATTCTCCTGCCTCAGCCTCCTGAGTAGCTGGGACTTCAGGCCCGTGCCACCACGCCCAGCTAATTTTTGTATTTTTAGTAGAGACAAGGTTTCACCATGTTGGCCAGGATTGTTTTGATCTCTTGACCTTGTGATCTGCCCGCCTTGGCCTCCCAAAGTGCTGGGATTACAGGTATGAGCCACCACGCCCAGCCTCCTTTACTTTCTTAATAAACTTACTTTCAAAAAAAAAAAATTAGCCAGGAATGGTGGTACATGCCTGTGGTCCCAGCTACTTCAGAGGCTGAGGTGGGAGGGTTGCATGGGCCCTGGAGGTCGAGGCTGCAGTGAGCCATGATTGTGTCACTACACTCCAGGCGGGGTGACACAGCAAGACCTTGTCTCAAAAAAAAAAAAAAAGAAAAAGAAAAACTTTGATTCTCTGGAATTTATCATGATGTAACTTATGTAAGTTATAGATAAGGTTCCACCACCTTTTATTTTCTTCCAGATGGTTATCTGGTTGATACAAACCATTTATTATAAGAAACACTTATTTGTTTTTATTTCAGTAGTTACAAATGCCATCTTTATCTTAGGCTAACTAAATTCCTGTTCTATTTGTGTCTATTTCTAGTCTTTCTGTTTTGTTCCTTTAATCTGGCTAGATGCATGCCAGTACCACACTCTTTTGGTTATTATGGGTTTGTAATATATTTTAGAACCATGTCAGATTTTTTTTTTTTAGTAGAAATTTCTGGCCGGGCGTGGTGGCTCACACCTGTAATCCCAGCACTTTGGGAGGCCGAGGCAGGCAGATCACGAGGTTAGGAGATCAAGACCATCCTGGCTAACACTGTGAAACCCCGTCTCTACTAAAAATACAAAAAATTAGGCCAGGCGCGGTGGCTCAAGCCTGTAATCCCAGCACTTTGGGAGGCCGAGACGGGCAGATCACGAGGTCAGGAGATGGAGACCATCCTGGCTAACCCGGTGAAACCCCGTCTCTACTAAAAAAAGTACAAAAAAAAAACTAGCCGGGCGAGGTGGTGGGCGCCTGTAGTCCCAGCTACTCGGGAGGCTGAGGCAGGAGAATGGCGTAAACCCGGGAGGCGGAGCTTGCAGTGAGCTGAGATTTGGCCACTGCACTCCAGCCTGGGCGACAGAGCGAGACTCCATCTCAAAAAAAAAAAAAAAAAAAAAAAAAAAGCCAGGCATGGTGGCGGACGCCTGTAGTCCCAGCTACTCAGGAGGCTGAGGCAGGAGAATGGCGTGAACCCAGGAGGCGGAGCTTGCGGTGAGCCGAGATCGTGCCACTGCACTCCAGCCTGGGCGACAGAGCAAAACTCCGTCTCAAAAAAAAAAAAAAAAATTTCTGGCCGGGCGCGGTGGCTCAAGCCCGTAATCCCAGCACTTTGGGAGGCCGAGACGGGTGGATCACGAGGTCAGGAGATCGAGACTATCCTGGCTAACACGGTGAAACCCCGTCTCTACTAAAAAATACAAAAAACTAGCCGGGCGAGGTGGCGGGCGCCTGTAGTCCCAGCTACTCGGGAGGCTGAGGCAGGAGAATGGCGTGAACCCGGGAGGCGGAGCTTGCAGTGAGCTGAGATCCGGCCACTGCACTCCAGCCTGGACGACAGAGCGAGACTCCGTCTCAAAAAAAAAAAAAAAAAAAAAAAAACAAAAAAACATTTCTTACACAGATGGGGGTCTCGCTATGTTGCTCAGGCTGGTCTTGAACTCCTGACCTCAAGCGATCCACCCTGGTCCTCCCAAAGTGCTGGGGTTACAGGCATGAGCCACTGTGCCCAGCTGACCATGTAGATTTTAATTCTACTCTTTGTGGTTCTTGAAATTTGGCCTTTTCTTGTTTGTCTTCCTTTTACTCTCATCCAGCTGCCTTTTCTTCCCAGTCTGGGCTCTCCTTATGATTCTGGCCTTATTTCCATAAAGGCCAGATCTTATTTTTTTCTTTTGTGGATGCTAAACAGTTCCCTGAAATTTCTGGTTTTTTTTTTTTTGAGACACAGTCTTGCTCTGTCACCTAGGCTGGAGTACAGTGGCGCGATCTCAGCTCACTGCAACCCCCACCTTCTGGGTTCAAGCGATTCTCCTGCCTCAGCCTCCCGAGTAGCTGGGGATTACAGGTGCCCACCACTATGCCCAGATAATTTTTGTATTTTTAGTAAAGACGGGGTTTCACCACCTTGGCCAAGGTAGTCTCGAACTCCTGACCTCATGATCCACCCGCCTCGGCATCCCAAAGTGCTGGGATTACCAGGAGTGAGCCACTGCACCCGGCTGTTTAAATTTTCTTTTGGATAGATCAGTCATTGCTTTCCCTTCCTTTAATTCTTCTAGTTATTTACTCCCTTTTCCTTATATAGTTTTTTTTTTTAACTTCCTGTTCTTTTCTTTTCTTATTACTGAACAGATTAAGATCTGTCCAGACTTTGGGAGGCCAAGGCGGGCAGACCACGAGGTCAGGAGATCAAGACCTTCCTGGCTAACACGGTGAAACCCCGTCTCTACTAAAAATACAAAAAAAAAAATTAGCCAGGCATGGTGGCGGGCGCCTGTAGTCCCAGCTACTCGGGAGGCTGAGGCAGGAGAATGGTGTGAACCTGGGAGGCGGAGCTTGCAGTGAGCTGAGATCGAGCCACTGCACTCCAACCTGGGTGACAGAGCAAGACTCCATCTCAAAAAAAAAAAACAAAAAAAAACACAAGATCTTTACAGACTCAAATTTTGGTAACAGGCAGATTGCTTGGGATCACTCCTGCGTGATGGCTGGCTCCCTCTCAGATCTGTATGTGAGGTGCTGATGCAAAGTTCTCATATCTATTATTTCTCTTTCCTACCACAGTGGCATCTCCTGAACATCTCTGCCTCCTTCATTGCTAATAATGGAATATAGGAAAAAACACACAAAACTAAGATTCCCCACATACACAGTTTTCAAGGGTTTCTCCTCTTTCTCCCACCCAAATTGCTTTCCTAGTGCAGACTGTACTTTCCAGAACACACTCTGCCACTGCTATTCACTTTTTTTTTTTTTTTTTTTTTTTTTGAGGTGGAGTCTTACTCTGTTGCCTAGGCTGGAGTGCAGTGGTGTGATCTCAGCTCACTGCAACCTCTGCCTCCCAGGTTCAAGCAATTCCTTTGTCTCAGCTTTCTGAGTAGCTGAGATTACAGGTGCGTGCCACCACACCCAGCTAATTTTTGTATTTTTAGTAGAGACAGAGTTTCACCATGTTGATCAGGCTGGTCTCGAACTCCTGACCTCATGATCTGCCCGGCTTGGCTTCCCAAAGTGCTGGGTTTACAGATGCGAGCAACTGCACCTAGCCCTGCTATTCAACTTTAACCATGCACCTACCCTCCCCCAAGTCCCCTTTGCAGTCATCAAGAATTCAGGTACATGAGTGGGGAGGGGGTGTGTGTGAGATGTTCTAAAGGAAAGGAAGTGGCACTACTCATTTGCTGCTGTGTACAAGTAGTAGCCAGGGCACAAACAGTGAGAGAGAGAGAGTATTTTCCTGCCTTTTTCCATGTAGCCTCCCTTTATGAAGGAAAGATGGGATATGCTATGGCCAAAGTCTGGGTGGATTTCTTTCTATCCATCTCCACCTGTTTTATATTTCCTCCCAGAAGCTGCCAGTGGTCTTAATGTTCATCAGTTGTGAGTTTTCATCTTTTTCTATGTCTTCATTGATATTTAAGTGAAAAGTTGGCAGCAACTCCAGATATCATTTGAAATGGAAGCTAGAATGTCTGTGACTAACATGAGCTAGATAATACCTAACATTTATATTCTATGACTAAAAGAAACCAAACAGACCAAAATACCCTGCCAATAAGGTTGTTAGTCCAGGGTGGATGGATGCTTTGTTTCTCATCATATCAGTGATATCTTAGTCTTTGTGGGAAAGAAAGGACCAAAAGAAGTTGAGGGAAGGAGTTTAAACGGGGTGAGTATTTAGGCTAAAGTGGAGAGAGAGTAACACAGTGAAGTGAAAAGTAAAATGTAGGCCAGGCGCAGTGGCTCACACCTGTAATCCCCACACTTTGGGAGGCCGAGGTGGAAAGATCACCGGAGGTCAGGAGTTCGAGACCAGCCTGGCCAAGATGGTGAAACCCTGTCTCTACTAAAAATACAAAAATTAGCTGGACCTGGTGGTGCGTGCCTGTAGTCCCAGCTACTTGGAAGGCTGAGGCGGCAGAATCACCTGAACCCAGGAAGCGGAGGTTGCAGTGAAACAATATTGCCACACTGTACTCCAGCCTGGGCAACAGAGCAAGACTCCATCTCAAAAAACAAAAACAAAAAATAAAAAGTAAAATACTAGCTTATGAAGTCAAAGGTTAAGTAGTGCTGAGAGAAAAATGTGTATACATTATTAATCAGGGTCCTCTCCTCCATCCTTTTGTTTTTTTGTTTTTTGGGGGTGTTTTTTGAGGCGGAGTCTTGCTCTGTTGCCCAGGCTGGAGTGCAGTGGTACAATCTCAGCTTACTGAAGCCTCCATCTTCTGGGTTCAAGCGATTCTTCTGTCTTAGCCTCCGAAGTAACTGGGATTACAGGAGCACGCCACCACACCTGGCTAATTTTTGTATTTTTAGTAGAGACGGTTTTGCCATGTTGGTCAGGCTAGTCTTGAACTCCTGACCTCAAGTGATCCACCTACCTCAGCCTCCCAAAGTGCTGGAATTACAGGCATGAGCCACTGCCCCTGGCCCATCCTTCTTGTTTTCTTATATTACTTTTTTTTTTTGAGATAGGGTCTCACTGTATTGCCCAGGCTGGCATTGAATTACTGGGCTCAAGCAATCCTCCCACCTCAGTCTCCCAAGTAGTTGGGACTAGTGGCACATTTCACCACACCTGGCTAATTTTTTTGTAGAGATAGGGTCTCACTTTGTTGCATAGGCTGGTCTTCAACTCCTGGCCTCAAGCTATCCTCCTGCCTTGCCCTCCAACACTGTTGGGATTACAGGTGTCAGCTACCATGCCTGGCCTAAATATATAGTTTTAACTTCATGATGGCTAGGTGTAGTGACTCAGGCCTGTAATCCCAGCACTTGGGAGTCTGAGATGGGCGGATCACAAGGTCAGGAGATCGAGACCATCCTGGCTAACACGGTGAAACCCCATCTCTACTAAAAATACAAAAAATTAGCCAGGTGTGGTGGCACACGCCTGTAATCCCAGCTACTCAGGAAGCTGAGGGAGGAGAATCGCTTGAACCTGGGAGGCAAAGGTTGCAGTGAGCCAAGATCACGCCACTGCACTCCAGCCTGGGAGACAGAGTGAGACTCCGTCTCAAAAAAACAAAACAAAAACAAAAACTTAATGATTATCAATAAATCTGATATCCCAGTCACCACTGAATTTATAAACTTCATTCCGCCTTCTGATTATCAAAGCTGAACAGACTGCTCCAATTCCAGACACTTTTTCTTGCAATTAGGAACACCTATTAAAGTGTACTAATACTCCTTTTTACTCTTTAGGCAACACTTCCCCAGATCAAAAGGAACCAACACCTTTCATCATCGAGTGGATCCCAGATATCCTTCCCCAATCTAAGATTGGCGAGCTGCGGATCAAGTTTGAGTATGGCCACCACCGGAATGGGCATGTGGCAGAGTACCAAGACCACCGGCCTGCCTTGGACCAGCCCTTGGAACTGGCCCCTCTGACCACTATCACTTTCCCCTAAGGCAAAACAAGAGAATAATCTTTTGCTGCTTAATTTGCACATCCCCACCCCTTGACAACTTTAAATACTAGTTACGCACTTAGATGGCCCTGTTCCTTAGTGAACTGCTCTTAGCTAAGATGCAAATTCTCAGTGCTTTCAAGTGGATTCTGCTGAAGAAAATCTCTTGTAAATAGCCTTTTTGGTGCTGCTGTGTACAGTCTTCATTATGCATTGGGCAGTATTTCTGGCTAGAGTTTTAAAAGGAACAGAAAGAAAACCAGCTTATTTTCCTTCTTATGAACTCATTTTTAGCGTTTATTTCAACCTTTTGCTAATTATCTGAGAAATTTGCAGCACTCAGCCATACACGAACAGTGTTGGAAAGTTAACACCCTGGCTAGGGCAGAATGTTAAAGACCATCTTGGCAGAGTTCCAGCCATGCTCTTTATTCTGTTCTCAAAGCACAGCGTCACTAGTTTTTCCAAATTATATCATGGTCACCTTTTTATAAAATTTATAAATTTTGGGGGGCGGGATTTAACTGATAGTGATACAGGAAAAAGAGATCTAGATGTCAAGGGAATATTGCTATTTCAAACTAATGCTTGTAATAGCTTGTTCACTTAATATTTGTATCTTTATATGTTCTCCAAACGGTAAAATTCAATTGCTGTTTCTGAGTTCAATGATCACAGAATAGAGATACTGAAAAACTCGGAAGTATAAGCCTATCTTTAAGGAGGAAAGAAGGGGCTGGGCGCGGTGGCTCAAGCCTGTAATCCCAGCACTTTGGGAGGCCGAGACGGGCGGATCATGAGGTCAGGAGATCGAGACCATCCTGGCTAACACGGTGAAACCCCATCTCTACTAAAAAATACAAAAAAACTAGCCGGGCGAGGTGGTGGGCGCCTGTAGTCCCAGCTACTCGGGAGGCTGAGGCAGGAGAATGGCGTGAACCCAGGAGGCGGAGCTTGCAGTGAGCCGAGATCGGGCCACTGCACTCCAGCATGGGCAAGAGTGCCAGACTCCGCCTCAAAAAAAAAAAAAAAAAAAAAGGAGGAAAGAAGGGAATGAACATTTCTTGCATGCCTACTATGTGCCAGGTACTTTCTTTGTTTTTGTTTGTTTTTTGAGATGGAGTCTCACTCTGTCACCAGGCTGGAGTGCAGCCAGGCTGGAGTGCAGTGGCACGATCTTAGCTCACTGCAACCTCCGCCTCCCAGGTTCAAGCGATTCTCCTGCCTCAGCCTCCCAAGTAGCTGAGACTACAGGCACCCCCCACTACGCCCAGCTAATTTTTTTTTTTTTTGTATTTTTAGTAGAGATGGGGTTTCACTATGTTGACCGGGCTGGTCTTGAACTCCTGACCTTGTGATCCACCCGCCTCAGCCTCCCAAAGTGCTGGGATTATAGGCGTGAGCCACCGCGCCCGGCTGTAACGAGGTACTTTCTCGGCTCACTGCAAGCTCCGCCTCCCGGGTTCATGCCATTCTTCTGCCTCAGCCTCCTGAGTAGCTGGGACTACAGGCGCCCGCCACCTCGCCCGGCTAGTTTTTTGTAGTTTTTAGTAGAGACGGGGTTTCACCGTGTTAGCCAGGATGGTCTTGATCTCCTGACCTCGTGATCCGCCCGTCTCGGCCTCCCAAAGTGCTGGGATTACAGGCTTGAGCCACTGCGCCCGGCCTGTACCAGGTACTTTCAATTGCAAGTGACAGAAAGCCAGTTAACCAGCTTGGGCAAAATAGGCATGAATAATAATCTTTTGCTGCTTAATTTGCACATCCCCACCCCTTGACAACTTTAAATACTAGTTAGGCGCACTTAGATGGCCATGTTCCTTAGTGAACTGCTCTGTGACTGGTTTGTGGACACTAAAGTCGAGCTAGACAACCATACTGGGCTGGAGCTGATGTGGCTGGGCCTCAGGACCTGTGGAGCTAGGGTCCATCTGACCCATTTCTGCCTCTCTCTGGGGCTTCATTTGATCTCAGCACAGAGCAGCCCCTCCTGGTAGGAATTCTGGCTCCTGAAGTGCCTGAATGTTGGCTTCCTCACTGGAACAGGACTGACTGCTCCACTCTCTGATCCAAAAGGCAGAACCCCTCCCACCCCCCCCAAAAAAGGCACTGATTGGCCTAACAGAGGGGGAGACATTTTTGGTAAGAGAGGTGCTATGCCCCTAAAAGAGAAGGAATAACCACATTGTGTTGTCTACCCTGTATGATTGAGGGGCTGGTTTGTGTCAGCTCCTAAGTGCATCAGACAATGGGGGAAATTGTTGAGAATCCAGGGAGGTGCACAGAGACCTAGAATTTGAATTGGGCTTCAAAGGAGAGGAAGGGTTTGGATAGGTGTGGAGAAGATAAAACTAGATGAGGCATGCCAGGCACAGTGGCTCACGCCTGTAATCCCAGCACTTTGGGAGGCTGAGGTGGGCAGATCACGAGGTCAAGAGATTGAGACCATCCTGGCCAACATGGTGAAACCCCGTCTCTACTAAAAATACAAAAATTAGCTAGGTGTGTTGGCACACGCCTGTAATCCCAGCTACTTGGAAGGCTGAGGCAGGAAAATCGCTTGAACCTGGGAGGCAGAGGTTGCAGTGAGCCAAGATCGCGCCACTGCACTCCACCCTGGCCACAGAGTGAGACTCTGTCTCAAAAAACAAAACAAAACAAAACAAAAACTAGATAAGGCAAAGTCTTGCCTGAAGAGCAGGAACACTCAAGGAAAGACCGTGGTTGGCCATTCTGAGAAATCCTTCAACCTGAGAATTTGGAGGACATCACTCACAGCTTTTTGACAAAACACACCTGTGGGTGACAGGCAGATGCCTGGTCTAGTAATACCTGACAGACTCAGAAGAACCACAGGGCCATAAAACACACAGGTGGCAAATCATCCACCCAAAGAGGACTCTACTCAAGCAGTCAAATCTTCCCTGTAGTACCACTCCAGCACAGTATCACAGCCCATCACAATCAGGAATGGAGTTCAGAGTCCCTCCTTTTTTTCTAACTTGACACCCTCTCTACCAAGTCAAGCACAGGCCTAGGAGGACCAGTACAACTGCTGCACCAACTCCCAGCCTCCAGATACCTCTGGGCCAACATCAGTGTTGATCTCATTTTGGGCCTGCCCCACTCTCAGAGTGGTCCTAGAAACTCTCACAGCAACACTCCTCAAACCCCACATCCACCTACCTCCCCACCCATACACATTCCCACATTTACTGTCCATTGCACCCCTCCTCCATCAGTCAATGGGATCTCTAAGGACTGCCCAGCTGCTGCCTCTCCAAGCTAAGCCACCATTTGAAGTCTGGAGAGAACAGCTTAAGACCCTCCATACCCACGCGGCCTGCTGTCTACCGCATAGACTGATCATTCTCAGACTGAGTGTATCAATAAGTCAGAGGGACGCCTTCTTAACTCTTCCTCCTCCAGGCAACGTGGCTGGACCCCCCAACATCATGGTCATGATGAGAACAACAACTTGCCACTCCTCCACCCAGAACACTTTGCTTCTAATCTACTACGGCCCTGCCTCTACCAGTACTACTATTGTCTCAACAGATTGCATATATATATACACACAATTTATTTGTTTATTTTTTTTGAGATGGAGTCCCACTCTGTCACCTAGGCTGGAGTGCAGTGGCGCAATCTCGGCTCACCACAACCTCTGCCTCCCAGGTTCAAGCTATTCTCTTGCCTCAGCCTCCTGAGTAGCTGGGATTACAGGCACACACCACCATGCCCGACTAATTTTTTGTATTTTTGGTAGAGATAGTTTTCGCCATGTTGGCCAGGCTGATCTCGAACTCCTGACCTCAGGTGATCTGCCTGCCTTGACCTCCTAAAGTGTGCTGGGATTACAGGTGTGAGTTACCACGCCCAGCCAGATTGCTAATATTTAGAAGCTACTTGGGGACCTCCAAAACTCTTTAACTCCAAGAACTATCCACCCAAGAGATCTGTAGGCATGCCACCTGACTTTCAAGGTACCAGATGTCATCAGCCCTGTGGCCTTGTGGACCCACTAATTCCCAATCACCTAATTTCATCCCATCTTTCAGTGACTGCTGTCCTGGGCTGGAGTCAATGCCCTGCCCTTCCCTCCAGCCCACATGTGCATACGCAAGCACACATCATACATACTCCAGCCCTCATCCAACAGACACTGTTCTGTCAGAACCTCAGCCAGCTCCTCCTATCCCTGGTTCTCCCCTGTCCGAAAATGCCCAGAATATGCCCTCAGCTAGAAGAACCCAGAGAAGTCTCTATACTCTGCTGGAGGGGATGGGCAGGGGTTACTCTCCCCAAGCTCTGTGAATTATAACAACTAGGTACCCTCTAAGTCATAGACAACACAAAAAAGTCAGCCACAGGGGGGCAGCCCTTCTGTCTATTAGTGAATTTTCTCAAGAGATCTGATTACCTGCTTCACCTATTTCTTCTTCATTTATCTCCCGGATTCTGATTTCCCGGTTTTCCTGTGTGGCAGATCATATTTTCTGACACTCGTAGTATTTTTTTTTTTTTTTAGACGCAGTTTCGCTCGTGTTGCCCAGGCTGGAGTGCAATGGCACGATCTCGGCTCACCACAACCTCCGCCTGCCGGGTTCAAGCAATTCTCCTGTCTCAGCCTCTCCAGTAACTGGGATTACAGGCATGCGCCACCCATGCCCGGCTAATTGTGTATTTTTAGTAGAGATGGGGTTTCTCCATATAGGTCAGGCTGGTCTCGAACTCCCGACCTCAGGTGATCCGCCTGCTTCCGCCTCCCAAAGCGCGGGGATTGCAGGCGTGAGCCACCGCACCCAGACTTGATTTTTTTTTTTTAAATCCTCCTTACCGACCTTGCTCCCTGCCTGCCTGACTTCCCATCATCCAGTTCTGCAAGCACCCTTCGCATCTACCATCCCACCTGCTGTACCAAGGGAGCAGGATCACTTATTTACAACAGCACTTCTCAAACTTTAATGTGCACAGGAATCACCCAGCGACATAGTTAAAATGCATATTCTGATGTAGAAGCTTTATTTTTAAAACTTTTTGAGACAGTTTCGCTCTTATTGCCCAGGCTGGAGTGTAATGGAACAGTTTTGGCCCACTGTAACTGCTGTCTCCTGGGTTCAAGCCATTCTCCTGTCTCAGCCTCCCAAGTAGCTGGGATTACAGGCACCCGCCACCATACCCGGCTATTTTTGTATTTTTAGTAGAGACGGGGTTTCAACATGTTGGCCAGGGTGGTCTCGAACTCCTGACCTCAGATGATCCACCCGCCTTGGCCTCCCAAAGTGCTGGGATTACAGGTGTGAGGCATCGCACGTGGCCCGATTCAGAAGTTTTAAGAGTGTGATCCAGGATTCTGCATTTCCATCAAGCTTCCAAGTGATGCCTAAAGTGCTGGACAGCAGGGATGCTGCTGGCCTGCAGACTGCACTTAGAGTAGCAGGTCTAATGCCTGACAGTCAGGTAACGTCCCTCCCACCTTTCACTGTCACTCATGGGGAGGGCCGTGCTGGAGATGGGTGGCACTGGAGATGGGTGGCACTTAACTAGTGGCCAGGGCTTTGTGCCACTCTCTCATGAAATTGCTCCAACTGGTGGGGCACTAGCCTTATTCCTTATAACTAGCTCCCCACTCAGCAGTTCAAGAAGTACAAATGGATTCTGTAGCTCTGTGAATCCCCTGCACAACTCTTCACTGTCTTCCCCACTCCCACCATCTTGCAGGTTGACAGCTTAGAGCCTGGGTTTGAAACCCCAGTCTGCCACTCTCATGCGCAGCCTTTGGCATGACTCTGAGCCCCCGTTTCCTCCTCTGGATGATTTGAATAGTGATTAGATACCCTGGAGGAATCGCTCATTTTGTCTATTGTTTGACCTTTTCCTCTTCTACCTGGTCCTATAAATTAGCCTTGAAGCTGAAAAGTGCTTTTTGTCCCTTCTTAGGAATCCTTGTAGTTAATACCACTGTATACAGTCAGACCACAATTTTGTTTCATGAAAAAGGCTGGAAGTAAACATAATGAAAGGTTAAAGATGCTTGGGGGTGCTAAGAATCATTTTCTACCTATCTTTTCCCTTTTCCCCCGAAGTCTTCTATAATTAACAATATTACCTTGATAGGTTTGAAAACAGTCAAAGTAAAATAAAGGGCATGAAATCAAGCTTCCAACCGCTCCACTGAGAACAGAAGAGAAAGAGAAACGCGCCGACAGCGCCGGGCTGGGGCTGGTCACGCGGCAGCCGCCCCCTCGCCTCCGCCAGATGACGTAAGTCACGTTCTCCTCTCGCCCGCGCCGCCGCTTCCGGGGGCTCGGCCGCTTTGCTTCCACCAGGCGGCGCCGCAGGACGCTCAGTTGCCAATGCCTCCTGCGCAGCCGCCCTGGCGCACCGGACACGTCACCACCTTCGCGTCTTTTCTGGAGAGCGCGGGAATGCGAGCGCTGGAGGGTGGTGACGTCACCGGGGTTCCCCGCGTGGCTCGCAGGGGCGGGGCCAGGGACGTGGCGCGCTGCGGCCCGCCGGGGGATGGGGAGGAGGAGGAGAACGGAGAGGGGGAGGGGAAGGAGGGGGGAGGGGAGACCAGCGGGACGGGGAGGGGCGAGGTGAGTGGCGCCGATGCCTGGGCCAGCCGGGGCTGGTCGGGCCGCGCCCGCCTCGTGACCCACCGTGGGGCTGCGCTGCGGGAAAGGTGCTGACTAGGCGGGCGCGCGAGCTCAGCAGGGAGGGGTGCGGCCGGTCGGCGGCTGGCCGGGCCCCGACTTCCTGGCACCCTGGGCGACCGCTCCCTAGTGCGAGCGGGACCACGCCTGGACCGGGGCCCGCAGGTCCTCCAGGGCAGCGGGGGCGACTTGGGGCACGTGGGCTCGGGCCGCACCTCGAGTTCGAGACCGCGCGGCGCTGCGGTTAAAGAGTCGTAGCGTCCGGAGTCAGGTCCCGCCCCACCTGGGATACCGTCGCCCTGCCGCCCCCCGGTCTACGCCCGCCCTGGGCAGCTCCAGCCAGGTCGGGGAGGAGGAGGGCGCGCGCCGGGAGGGCCGCCCCTGTCTGCGACTGGTGGCCTGGAGCCCGCGGCTCAGGCTCTCCCCGCCGCGGTTTTTCCCTTTGTACAGCGGGATCCGCTTCGCACACTTAGTCTCCGCCTAGCCCATGGTGGGTGTTTTGTCAAAATACGCTGATTTCTTTTCCCCTTCTTCCCCGCCAGTCCCGAGAGCCGGTCTGGAAGGGCACTAACGCCTGGTTAGTCCTTTAAACAAAAGGCTTTGTGTGTTTTGCGTATTGGCTGTTAATAGAAGTTTCCCTTTTCTAGGTGTGAGCTCCGCACCCGCGAGTGGCTTTGGTTAGGAAAAGGTGGCAGAGGGCCCTTCCCTGAACTGATTAGTTGAGCCTGGGACCTGATCAGAATTGAAGGAGGAGTGTTACCAGAATTTTCTCTGTGCCCCTGCACCTGCGTAAGTGCTTATGGCTGGGAGCCCTGTCTAGGGCACACACTACCTTGAGGCGCCCTTCACTTTCTCCTCTTGCTGCCCCTTCCCAGAATCTGGTACCTCATGACATGGCTGTGGTCAAGTCATCGTTCCTGGGATGGTCTGACCCCTGGGGACACGCCAGCCTCCAGGAGCTTATATGAGGCTGGCCTACCAGAGTAGAAAGTGCAAGGCCATCTCCTGGAAGGAGGAACATGAATGAGTCCTGAAGTGCTTGTGTCATGTATCAGGGGTTGTGCTAGATTTTTCTTTTTTTTTTTTTTTTTTGAGACGGAGTCTCGCTCTGTCTCCCAGGCTGGAGTGCAGTGGCGCGATCTCGGCTCACTGCAAGCTCCGCCTCCCGGGTTCACGCCATTCTCCTGCCTCAGCCTCCCGAGTAGCTGGGACTACAGGCGCCCACAACCGCGCCCGGCTAATTTTTTCTATTTTTAGTAGAGACGGGGTTTCACCGTGGTCTCGATCTCCTGACCTTGTGATCCGCCCGCCTCGGCCTCCCAAAGTGCTGGGATTACAGGCGTGAGCCACCGCGCCCGGCCCTAGCCACCGCGCCCGGCCCTAGATTTTTCACATGAGTGAACTCATTCGATGCCCACAGCTGTCCTGTGAGCTAGGGGGAATCATCATCCCTCTATGTAGATGAGGAAACTGGTTCCGCCGGTTTAAATAACTCACCTCATATTTCACAGCAGGGAGGTGATAGTTGTAGGGCTTTGACAAGAAAGCGTCAGTACCTGGTCAGACCTCTAGGGCCATCTTGGAGGGTATAGGTGAAAGCATGTAACACCGTGGGTTTCCCCCTCTGTCACCCCATTCTCTTGGCCACCCCTGCCATTTATATCAAGGCAAAACCAGGTTGGGTGACAGATGGATAGTGTTTGAGGCAGAAGACCAAAAGGCAAAGACAGGGCAGTTCCTCCCACTCCTCACCCCACACGCACACACTTTGCCTTGGTCATGGATGGGTTAATGGAAGGACTCCTGTGTATCAGACTTGGGCCTTTTTTTAGCACCATCTGGCAGAAGTCACCTCTCCTCACACCTGCTGCTTCTACAAAACATTGCTCACTTGCCAGTCTGCAGTGCAAAAGGCAGAAGTGTGGTGCATGTGTAACTTGGATTCAGTGGACCCCAGAGACAATTGTGTTGTCTGCATTATGTTGCGATTAACAGCCCATAGACACTGCTGTGTTGTATGTGGAACCACAAAAGACAAGACAAAAGCAACAAAAGCAGAAGTACCCTCTCCTTTTAAAATTATCTTGTTGCTGGGCACAGTGTCTCATGCCTGTAATCCCAGCAATTTGGGAGGCCGAGGCGGGCGGATCACGAGGTCAAGATCCAGAACATCCTGACCAACATGGTGAAACCCTGTCTCTACTAAAAATACAAAAATCAGCTGGGCGTGGTGGCGCGTGCCTGTAGTCCCAGTTACTCAGGAGGCTGAGACAGGAGAATTGCTTGAACCTGGGAGGCGGAGATTGCAGTGAGTCAAGATTGCACCACTGCACTACAGCCTGGCAACAGAGGGAGACTCCGTCTCAAAAAAGAAAAAAAAAAATCTTGCCTACCGCATTGGATAGAGGAATTCCCAGGAGAAGGCAAACAAATAAGGGTGCAGGCATTTGTCCTTCAAAACCTAGGCGGGCGGATCACGAGGTCAGGAGCCAAGACCACGCCATTGCACTCCAGCCTGGGCAACAGAGTAAGGCTCCATCTCCAATAAAACAAACAAAAAACCCAGGGCTTTGTAGGTAGATGCTTTTTGGCTTTGAACAAGGCAGGTAGCTTCAGTGTTTCAGATCAAGAGAGTGGATGTAGGTTGAACTGGGCA